>NC_057808.1:529059352-529381110 GCF_018294505.1 Triticum aestivum | reverse complement strand
TGGGCGCCAAGCCTCGTAAAGCTCCGTTGATGTAGCAAAGCCGGTGTGTTACACCTATCCGGCATAAGGCCTTGTACAGTGCTAAATGCTTAGGAAGGTTCTTAGAAAAGTAAACCCGGATTTTCTAAAACATGAGTGCTTATTTCTACAAAAGAGACGTCTAATTAAACGTCTATAAGTACCGGTGTTTAAAAAAGTCTGATTCATTTCTCTAAGCACCTTCCCTAAACATGTTGCATCGTACAAAGCCTAAACGCATTGCACCGAGAGTTCTTGTTCTTGAGTGGCACAGACTCCACGTCGTGACCCGACAAGAGCTCGGTCGATTGGGACCGTCGATTCCTGATCGGATGGAACTCAACGGCATGCCGTTGTGCGCCTATAGTGTCGTTCCCCAATCCGATTCCTCCCATGGCGGCCCAAATCACAGCTCTGATTCTACCCCTGCTTCCTCCCCCGTGCCGTCGCCCGCTCCCGAGCCTTGGGGAGCTAAAGCCGATGGGGCCTTCTCGCACCAGATCCCGTCGGCTCGTGGTCGCCTGCGCAGCCTCCGGCGGCGGTGGGCCGCCGGCGGAGAAGCCGCCCCAGGGACCCTCCCTGCCGCCGCTGTCGGAAATACGTTGGGGGCAGCTGCTGGCGCCGTCCCCGGACAACGCTGCGGCCGTGGCGCTGACGGCCGCACTGGTCTGGGCCGGCGCAACTCTGCTGCTGCAGCTGGTACTCATCTCCGCCTCCATCTTCGCCGCGGCCCTCAAGTACTCCTTCGTCGCCGCGCTCCTGCTCTTCGTCCTCATCGCGCTCCTGTGAGTGGCGCGTGCTCCCTCCTTCTCATCCGTCCACGACTCCAGCCCTGCACGCGCTTGGCAGAACATTTCCTAATTATTTTAGCTGGAAACATTTCCTAGTTTTACTTGCGTGTGTTTAGCCCACCGGACTAAACTGCGTCAAGATTCCATTCGCCGTTGTGGCATCTTGTGTCATGTGCAACTTGCAATGAAATATATGTGTATGTATACTCAGCAAGGACTAAGGACTGGTTATGAAATGTGAACTCGCTAACAGTTTAGTTCAATTTTGCTTGATTAAGATAGTTTTTAACTCGACACAAAGCAATGCGTGGTACTTACAAGGTGAGGGGCCAAAAAAGAAAACAGATGATTGTGATTGTTTATATGTGTTTTTCCTACTAGTGGACCAATTGAAGAAGTTAACTTGTTTGCATCATTCACACAGTCATGTCAAGTACATTTTAATTCATGAGAAATCCGATAAACATAGAAATCCGATAACGGCCAAACATTCGGGATTTCATCATGGCAAATCGAACGTTTTCGATGGCAGGTTTAGTGATGCGAGGACAACAACTTTAGTTGGCAAGCATGGCAACTTCGTGCTTCAGTTTAATTTTGCCAGAAAATTGCCGTGTGTGTCAATTAACTTGTCATCCATGCGTCACTAGAATTGCCATCGAAAACATTCAATTTGCCATGGTTAAATTCCGAACATTCGGGATTTTTTATTTTCGTAAACATATTATGGGGGCACACACCAAAAGATAGTAACGAGGGTAGTTCATGAACTAGATTGAAAAGAAACAGTTTCTGTTGGTAATTTGATGTGTTGAATATGGGGATCCAACAAATATTGAGCGCATAGTCATGATTTCCTTTTGTTCTTTCACCTGGACATTGGGAACAAAAGGGATAATCAACAACAACCATATCATCTGCAACTTTTTGCACATTTGTTTACGGGAACGGTAAGAGATGGCCTCAGGGCCTTACTAAGCATTTTTTTTTTGTCCGTCTACAATAGAACTGTTCGGTGTTGTGCTGATCTTACCTAATAATATCATAATATAAATTCTGGTGCTTATAACGTTGGTCAATATTGTTAACCCACAGAAAAAGTGCAGCAGATATACTGGTGACAAAACTCAATATTAAAGGTTCTGTTAAACAGTGGGAAAATAGCACTGGTTAAAGCTTGTTTTACCGCTGTAGGACTGTGCTTTTCAGTCAGAACTGAATTCTATGTTACATGATTTGGAGGAAACTATCACACATGCCCGTGCGTCACAGCAAAAGTGAAATTGATGTTTTGTGCATAGTATAATGTTTTGTGCAGTGCACAATGTCCCATGGCGCTGGATTAACTACGAGCAACACGCTAGTTGTCCCGTCTACGAAAACTTTCAAGTTTCAACAATGCGGCATTCGAATAGTGGCACCTAGTGGTAGGAAGACGCACAAAGGTCTTGAAAAAAATTACATGCATTAATATATAAATAGAGACGAACATAAAAAATAGCACGCAGATGTTTAACCGCGTAGGAATTACTATGAAGAACACAATAGTAATTTTCTCATATAAAAAACGTTCAACAACGCAACATCAGAATAGTGGCACCCGGTGGCAGGAAGACTGTAGGCTCGAAAGTATGTCTAGAGGGGGGTGATTAGACTACTTGACCAAATAAAAATCTATCATTTTACCAATTTTAGTTGTGGGCAGATTTTAGCAATTAGCACATGTCAAGCAATCAACGTACACATGCAATTCTATGATTATAGCAGCAGAAAATAAACATTGCATATGAATGTAAAGGGAAGGGTTTGGAGAAGGAAAACGCAATGTAGACACGGAGATTTTTGGCGTGGTTCCGATAGGTGCTGCTATCGTACATCCACGTTGATGGAGACTTCAACCCACGAAGGGTAACGGCTGCGCGAGTCCACGAAGGGCTCCACCCACGAAGGGTCCACGAAGAAGCAACCTTGTCCATCCCACCATGTTCATCGCCCACAAAGGACTTGCCTCACTCGGGTGGATCTTCACGAAGTAGGCGATCTCCTTGCCCTTACAAACTTCTTGGTTCAACTCCACAACATGTTGGAGGCTCCCAAGCGACACCTAACCAATCTAGGAGACACCACTCTCCAAAAGGTAATCGATGGTGTGTTGATGATGAACTCATTGCTCTTTCAAATGATAGTCTCCCCAACAATCAACTCTCTCTCACAGATTTTGCTATGGTGAAAAGATGATTTGAGTGGAAAGCAACTTGGGGAAGGCTAGAAATCAATGTTCAAATGGTAGGAATGGAATCTCTTGATCTCAACACATGAGTAGGTGGTTCTCTCTTAAAAAATGAATGCTGGAAGTGTAGGCACGTTCTGATGGCTCTCACTACGAATGAAGCGGGGGTGGAGGGGGTATATATAGCCTCCACACAAAATCCAACCATTACACACATTTGACTCATCTCGGTGGGGCCGAATGGTTAAACTTGGTGGCACCGATCAGTTAAAAAATGTGAATGTTAGGAATCTCGGTGGGACCGACTGGAACAACTCGGTGGGACCGAAGTGAAGCAGGAAGCAACAAAAAATCTGTTAAGCCAACTCGGTGAGACCGATTGCATAAACTCGGTGAGACTGAAATAAATGCAACAAGTCACAGAGCGCTGGCAAGGCCATCTCGGTGAGACCGAGATCAGTATCGGTGAGACCGAACTGTTAGGGTTTCTGGCAGTGGCTATGTCATGTAAACTCGGTGGCTCCGGATAGAAAGAATCAATGGGGCCGAGTTGGAGTTTTGGGTTTGGACATATTTGGATGGAGAAAGTGGCTTAGGGTTTTGGAGCAATATCACTAAGCACTTAAGCAAGTAAGCCATTAAGCAACACCTCATCCCCTTTTAATAGGATTGGCTTTCCTATGGACTCAATGTGATCTTGGATCACTAAAATAAAGATGAAGAGTCTCGAACTTTTGCCAATCTTTGTCCTTCACATTTTGAGGGGTCCACATCTCTTGTCCATGCGATGCCAATCATTGAACATCCTGAAATATTTAACTTGAAAGGATATTAGTTCAGTGATCTATATGTTGTTATGTATTACCAAAAACACCAGGGGATTACTTGCACTTTCAAAGACGCACACTAAGGTCTTGTAGAAATGCACACATTAGTATAGATAATGTTGGAAATATGCCCTAGAGGCAATAATAAATTAGTTATTATTATATTTCCTTGTTCATGATAATCGTTTATTATCCGTGCTAGAATTGTATTGATAGGAAACTCAGATACATGTGTGGATACATAGACAACACCATGTCCCTAGTAAGCCTCTAGTTGACTAGCTCGTTGATCAATAGATGGTTACGATTTCCTGACCATGGACATTGGATGTCGTTGATAACGGGATCACATCATTAGGAGAATGATGTGATGGACAAGACCCAATCCTAAGCCTAGCACAAGATCGTGTAGTTCGTATGCTAAGAGCTTTTCTAATGTCAAGTATCATTTCCTTAGACCATGAGATTGTGCAACTCCCGGATACCGTAGGAATGCTTTGGGTGTACCAAACGTCACAACGTAACTGGGTGGCTATAAAGGTGCACTACAGGTATCTCCGAAAGTGTCTGTTGGGTTGGCACGAATCGAGACTGGGATTTGTCACTCCGTGTAAACGGAGAGGTATCTCTGGGCCCACTCGGTAGGACATCATCATAATGTGCACAATGTGACCAAGGAGTTGATCACGGGATGATGTGTTACGGAACGAGTAAAGAGACTTGCCGGTAACGAGATTGAACAAGGTATCGGGATACCGACGATCGAACCTCGGGCAAGTAACATACCGATAGACAAAGGGAATTGTATACGGGATTGATTGAATCCCCGACATCGTGGTTCATCCGATGAGATCATCGTGGAACATGTGGGAGCCAACATGGGTATCCAGATCCCGCTGTTGGTTATTGGCCGGAGAACGTCTCGGTCATGTCTGCATGGTTCCCGAACCCGTAGGGTCTACACACTTAAGGTTCGATGACGCTAGGGTTATAGGGAATAGATATACGTGGTTACCGAATGTTGTTCGGAGTCCCGAATGAGATCCCGGACGTCACGAGGAGTTCCGGAATGGTCCGGAGGTAAAGATTTATATATGGGAAGTCCTGTTTTGGTCACCGGAAAAGTTTCGGGTGCTATCGGTAACGTACCGGGACCACCGGGAGGGTCCCGGGGGTCCACCAGGTGGGGCCACCGGCCCCAGAGGGCTGCGTGGGCCAAGTGTGGGAAGGGATCAGCCCCTAGGTGGGCTGGTGCGCCTCCCACAAAGGGGCCCAAGGCGCAGGAAGGGGGGAAAGGGGAAACCCTAGTCTCAGATGGGCCTTAGGCCCATCTAGTGGGGCGCCCCCCCCTCTCTCCCCCCTTGGCCGCCCCCAAGTCCCATCTAGGGCTGGCCGCACCTCTTGGGGGGGGGGAACCCTAGATGGGGGCGCAGCCCCTTCCCCTCCCCTATATATACTTGAGGTTTTGGGGCTGCCATACACATGAGAACATCTCCCTCATAGCACAGCCCTACCCCTCTCCCTCCTCGTCTCTTGCGGTGCTTGGCGAAGCCCTGCTGGAGTGCCACGCTCCTCCATCACCACCATGCCGTTGTGCTGCTGCTGGACGGAGTCTTCCCCAACCTCTTCCTCTCTCCTTGCTGGATCAAGGCGTGGGAGACGTCACCGGGCTGCACGTGTGTTGAACGCGGAGGCACCGTTCTTCGGTGCTTAGATCGGAATCAACCGCGATCTGAATCGCTACGAGTACGACTCCTTCATCCGCGTTCTTGCAACGTTTCCGCATCGCGATCTATAATGGTATGTAGATGCACTCCCCTTCCCCTCGTTGCTAGATTACTCCATAGATTGATCTTGGTGATGCGTAGAAAATTTTGAATTTCTGCTACGTTTCCCAACAGATAATACCAAAATACAAATGAACATAAAAAGTCTACCAAAACTTTCAACGACACGGCATCCGAACAGTGCCCCCCGCGGTACGAAGGCGCACACCAAGGTCTTGAAAAAAATTCATGCATGAAATACGGATGAACATAAAAAAGTAAGATCCAAATGTTTAACCGTGTGGGTTTACTATGAAAAACACGCTAGTTGTCTCATCTACCAAAACGTTCAACCGCGCAGCATCAGAAGAGTAGCACTCGGTGGCAGGAAGACGCACACGAAGGTCTTTTAGAAATGCATGCATTTATATAGAAATACAAATGGACATAAAAAAATCTACCAAAACTTTCAACAACACAACACTCAAAAATTGGCACCCAGTGCCAGGAAGGTGCACGCCAAGGTCTTGAAGATTCACTATGAAGAACACGCTAGTTGTCCTGTCTGCCAAAACTTTCAACACCGCATGTCCTGTCTACCAAAACTTTCAACGGCGCATCATCCGAACAGAAACACACTCATTAAAAATACATATGAACATAAAAATAGGATGTTTAACCGCGCTGGATTCTGTACGAAGAAATGCTAGTTATCCCGTCTAAGTTCGAGTTCTTTAATTACCATGTTACTAAATGCATGTCCTCAACAACCCCACAATCAATCTTTTTCTCTTAACTATCCCATGCATTTATTTACCACAATCCTTCCTTTTAATCAGCCGCATCTTTTTTTTAAAATCACCAAGCTTTATTACTCATAGTTCACATAGTGTGGGATACAAACCGGATCGTGGGGTTGGCCCAACCATTGCGCCCCCAATTTAATGAATGTTAATGCTTGGCTAATAAATCGGCCTCAAAGTTAGCCGAACGACTTTCAGAACGGAAATTACAATTGAAATGCAAAGCTCTCACAACTTGATCTCCTCAGTGATCAGCCCGTATATGCCACTACTACCCTTCTGAATGTCATGCACAAGTTGTTTTTAATCATCTGCATCCGAATCTGAGACACAATTAATCCTTAGCCCACCAAACATCGAGCCCACAATCCTTTCTTTATAAACTATTCCATCAGTTAACCACAATTAACCCTTCCTTTAAATTAGCCGTATACCAATCCGAGCCCACAACACTTCCTTTAATTAGGGCGGACATCCGTTTGTTTGTTGATTCGGCTTTTTTAACACACTACAATCAAAGTTCCTCACATGCATGAGCATATATACACTCACCCGTGAACAAGTGCACGCACACTCTATCCCTATGAGCACCTCCGAGAGACTAAGCCGGTGTGGATCGGTTAAAAAACGTGAGGTGAGACTAATCAACATTAAAATTAGTAGCCCAGTTGGTTGTTATAGCTGAGAGCCTGAGGAAAGGTCCTGAGTTCGAACCCCTAGCGGTAACTTATTTTTACTTTAGCTATAAAGTGTGAACAAACCAAAAATTCCGAAGAATACATCGTCCTTTATTAGTAAGTATATAAGTGTATTAACTGGGATGGTGTGCTAAGTGGGGTATCGTGTTCCCGTGATAAGTGAGGCTAGTGGATTCTCCCAGTCAACAAATTTTAATTTTTGAAATCGAGGCAAAAGCTTTACCTATTCTATTTGTTGCCCGGTTAACCAATACATCCAGGAGCAAGACCACTCCCGCCAAAGGCGCATCAAACTCAACAAAAACACACTAACCTCACAAACACAAACACACGGGAACCCACTCCACTGAACCGGCCCCCGACTGTTGTCGGTGAGAAGAAAACGATATTGCTATGAGAGGAGTAGACTGGAACTCCCCTACATAGATGACAAAGGATGCATCCTTTTGACCATATGCCAAGTGCCTCGCTTTACACGACAATGACCGACATCGATGGCAACCTCTTCGTCCGCACGACACGAGGCCAATGCCACCAAAGTTGCTGAACTCTCGGGCCCACCGCCCTGACACCTACCACTTTGGCAAACAAATTGCATGATATAAAGATTGTCCTCCAATGACATCATGTGCAAGGTTCTAAGCCGAGTGCATGTTCTTATGAAACCAATACTGACTATAGGGGTTCTCCATATGAACATGGGCAAGCGCCATCTAGCGGGCAGATGTCACCAGTGATGCCTAGATGCCCGATAATCCATAATTCTCCCTAGTCTGAGGAAGATTGATCCGTCGATCGCAAAAACCAAACAACCCTTGACTTCCAAGAGAAACAAGCCAAGGCCGGGCAGAGATATGAGACCCCCGCACGTAATCAGTCTGACTTGTAGCCGCAAGGAGACCATCGATAGGGAGGCAAAGAGATCTCAACATCGATAGAGTTGGCGAGAGGAGAAGAAACCCTATTGTAGCATCCCAAGATCGGCACTATGCAGATCTAACAACCTCCGCTACCTTCCGCATAATATCAATCCTAAGGCGCCACCTTACATAACATGCACGCGGTAACATGCACATTATGTAGGTGGAAAGTTAGTATCACAACACAATTCACAAAATAATCCGCAACAACAACAAATATATAAACAACAATTTTGGAGAGTCAAATTTAATGAATTATACCTTAGACATATAAGTTTAACAAATTGCCTTAGGACGGCTTAAGAAAAGTAAAGGACGTCCATATCCCTGCCCAAACCACACCTTTCGGGATGACCATCTAACGGCGTCCTTTAGCAAACATGTTCCCGGAATGATCACATTCATCTTCTTTATTCCCACCATTATTATTTTTCTTATATTTCCTACATATCCTGCATCGTACAAGTCCTAATTACATATCCAGTGGGCAATCTTCCACATACCATTTTGGTGACATAGGATGTATCTGCAAGATATCAGTCCAATTCCTATATTTTCTTATTTGAAGAGCAGCAAAAAATGTCAACTTTTAACTTTGCTAGCAACAACCAGTTACTCAACTCTATCATTTATGTAGAACAAACATCAAGTACAGTTTGATCATATTTGTTAAATAAATGGACCTCTCATGTCCTTACTAGATTGTTATCTTCGGAAGAAGGCATAATCTTAACATTTTTTTGCAGAAAAACGGCATAATCTTACTTGAAAGGCAATAATTAATTTTATGCAGAAGAACGGTGCATAATTTGTCTCGATCTCATGTTTGTTTCTCCCCCTGATTAATGTTTGACAATGTTGTAGTGCACCCTAGAAATGATGTGATTCATCAAAGTTCAATTTTCATTTACTTTGGTGACATGGCCAGAAATTTATGAGAAAACGTTATGCCTCACTTATTCAAATAACCTCTATCAATTTTGTTTTTGTGTGCCTCTTAAATCGTTAATTTGTTAATGTGATCATCATGATTTTAAGATATGTACATGACTCTTTCGTTAATATGACAAGCGCAGCAATGCACACATTTATGGTCTAGTCATAGTATTATAATATGACCATAAGCAACAATAGTTGGATATAACATGACTCGAGCAACACCCATACTACGACAAGCGGGGCTAAGGCCCAGTTCTTTTGCCAGAATCTGGGGATTCTCCCAGAATCCGACCCCTACCCAGCTTCTCCCAGAATCTTTGAGCCCCATTTGTTTTACAATCCTACCCAGTTCTTTTGCCAGAATCTGGGGATTCTCCCAGAATCCGACCCCTACCCAGCTTAGGATTGTAAAACAAATGGGGCTCAAAGATTCTGGGAGAAGCTGGGTAGGGGTCGGATTCTGCCAAAAGAACTGGGCCTAAACATGACAATAAATCAGGTTATGCATAGGATAGGTAATGAATACCAACTACAACATCGATATTCTAATGTAAGAATCGAGGGATAAATCAATGGGATGTGTCGAAATGGATAAGGGTGTTTCTCTTACCCAATGGACCAGTAGCCTAGTACCGATTAGTCGTTGCATATAGGTGACATCATATTCGAATCCTATCCAATAAAGAAGCATCAACACTGGGAAGCACAAATGATGCATTTTACTTATATGGCAAAAAAAGTTATTCATGGTACGCAATGCATGACATGAGAAAGATGATGCTGATACGATCCAATGCAATTATCACACAAGTTAAGTGAAGTGTGATTTGCAACTAAATGCAATTAAAGTAACTCGACATTTAAAGAATAACGTGTTATTCTTGTTTAGCTACCCAACCCTTTTAAATGTTGTTATCAAGGATGATCATGACATAAGGTGATGAAGAAATTAAGCAAGTTAAACTGAGAAGGAATAATTATATATAGCAATTCCATTATTCTCCTTATTAAAAGAAGTCCGGTTATTATTGTTTTAGATAAACATCAACTTTAAATGTTGTTAGCGTGCATGAGAATGAATTGCATTCCAGGATTTTTCTGAACAAACTGATATACAATGCATCATATAGCGTTTTGCATTGTAATGCCAACGCATTTTGTTGCCATGTTGGAATTTTCGGCAGGTAGGGTTCTCGCTCAAGTGTGGGTTTGTGCATTTATATTTACTTAAAATGCAAACCCAATTAAATTAATGCTTGGGATTATCCAACCATTTTAAGCAATTCCTTTAATCCCTAGAAAGTTGGGAGGGCCCACATAATTGTCTAGGGATTTAGAAAGAGCATTTTGGACATTTAGTAAATTTAAGAATTTTAGCCCTTTAAGAAAAATGTCAAGGGTTGATTAATTCATGGTTTCAAAAAAAAATTGCAGGGGATTTCAAAATTAAAGCATGATGCAAGTAAAATAACACTCAATTTCTAATGCATAAAAAAACAATCAATTTTTATGTAGGGTACTACACAGGGTTGTTACACAAGTTTTTTATTCTTCAGAAAAGCAAGTGCGATTTCGACGGGAATTCACTATCTTTTTTAGCCAACGATGGGAATTTGCTAGGAAATCCTATCCTTCTACTTTTTTTAGGGATTGCTATCCTTCTACTGACAGGCCTAATCGTGGCCCATCACTGGTGTTTCAGTGGCCCAAAACGAAACCCTAATTCCCAAAACGAAGCCCTAAAGCTGGTGTATATAAGTTCCCCTACCCTCCCAGCTCCTTCCCAGCCGCCACACAATCCTCTCTCCGTTCATAATGGCTCGCGAGATCCATCTGCAAGAGCATCTCGGCAGATCCACACAATCTTCCTGCGCCGCCGCAGCCGCTCGATTCCGTCGCTTCTTTTTCTCTCTGCAGCGGCCGTTGAGATGAGATTACCCCATACCCTGTAGCGGCAGCTCGACTCCGTGCATGCGTAGGGGGCAATCTCACCTCAACAGCTGCTCCCAGTGAGCTTTTACCTTTACGGTGGGCCGCTTGGTGGTAACGCCCTCTCCTCCTGCTGGTTCGCCACTTCGCCATGATTTCAATCCGATTTGGATTTTTCAGAAATTCTGTTAGACGATTTCAGTAGTTAAGAGTTTCATGGCCTTCGGTCCTTGTTTTATCGTTCGATTGGAGTGTTCAAAATTTTATAGAAGTTGATGGGTGATTGTTGTCATCTTCTTGGAAACCTTGGTGGACAGGCGGAGATGTTTCATGTTTGGGCATGTTTTCCTCTCTGGAGGGTGCTTCCTCATCTTGCTGGAGACGAGACGAAGCAGCTGCCCATGGAGCAGGTCTGGAGGAGGCACTTCTCCTAGGAATATGAGACAAACTTCAGCATGAACTACAACCGCTTGTCCACCGTCCCTGATATTTCTCTGTGGACGGTACACCTAAAATAACTTAATAAGTTGGTATTTGGAGTGCCAGAAAGTAATAATATGAGTAGTTATTTTTTTGAACTGTCAGTGGTTCTGGACTCTGTCTGTTAATTTTCCTGCGGCAGCTCGACTCCTGTTCGAAACCTCTTCATAAGGAAAACCAGATAAAAACAATACATCCTGCCGATGCAGAGAAATTTAACAATTGCGTAACGTAGCGAGATTTTGTAATTAAGCTTTTAATTAAAGGCCCTCACGATTGGCCTTGTATACAATGGAGCCATGTTACCACCGCCAGTACGTGTGGTTTGGGAGTGGAACTGAGTGGCAACACGTGCCCCCAATGCTACCTCTGTTCTCTGAAGAATTGTAACATGAAACTGCTGAAGCTTGTGCACTGATATTTACTAATCTGTCAGTTCTGGACCTGTGCAATTCCTGTGTAGTTTTTGAAGATGATTGTTCGGTGTTGACGAACAAATTGAAAAACCTGAAGCATCTTGCTGATTGTTAGGTGGTGATGAACACATTGAAGCATCTTGCTGTAGCACACTGATTGTTCGGTGGTGATGAACAAATAGAAAAACCCGAAGCACTAGTTAGCTGTGCTGATCATCAGGGCTGTAATGTTTGGCTGGGTCTTGTCCCTCCGTTCATATGTAACCTTGATTGTAAAGACTGCAATTTTTTCTTGAAACAGACTCTCGCCCTGCTTTAGATAAATCAACATCACCAAGTTACACGGTGAAATGATACAATGTGATGAGGCAGTCCTCACCACGCATGACTACGTTGCCGAACAACTAAGTTTAGGACGATCAGAATACAACGCCGCAACATGACCTAAGACACCTAGCCTCCATGACAATGCCATCAGGAGGGGAACGTCAGCACCGCCGTTGCCGAGCCCAAAAAGGACAATCCGCGGAGAGGAGAATCACGTTGATGTCTTCAAAAAGATAACGACACATGCATATATCTTTATCACTAGTGCCAAAGCGTAGAGCTTTCGCTCGGCAGCTCACCCGTGTCACTACTAGGCTTATCGCTAGTAGTGCACCCAGCACTATACCCCTCGTCGTCCAGACGACCAAGAAGCATGGCCACCATGCCGTCATGGAACTTGCCGGAAAGCCACCGTACAGACCGCCATCTAGGGCCTCCGCCCCAACATCCATGTCCCAAGTCACCGTCGACATCACAACACACAACCACGGTGGGAGAAATGTAAGGCACCTCCTTCCGCTCCTAGCCCGGCATCATCCACCTGGCCTAGGTGAGCACCTCCACGGTAGGAAGCGTCCACGCCTACGTCCCAGTCAATCCCGGTGGACCTAGGGTGACATGGCCTAGTAGCGGACGACGGTCACTGCCGAGCACGACCCAACACTGGTCCTTGACATTGGTTGAGGCAAACTCGCATGCCACCACACCCGTGGCAATCGGCGTCGATCTGACCTCCAGCATAGCAGCAACAAGGGCACCTACTCGGACCGACGGCGCAGTGGAGCAACAGGGCAGGAGAGCACTAACATGAAGGCATACCAGCGCGGACTAGGTCGGCCCCCTGCACCTGCACTCCGCCGGACGCAATCCACCACCGCAAAACAGATCCGCGCCTCCCCGCCGGTGACATGGACCACCATCGCAAGAGAGCAACGGGCCGCCCCGGAGGAGCCAGAGCAGCACCACCATGTAGGTTCACGCCGCCGGCACGACCCCAGCCACCGCGATCACCCCCGCATGGCGCCGCCCGAACCGGCGTACTCCATCGAGGGCTTGGCACCCCCATCAGACCAGCCTGCCAGAACGATGGCCACGCCAGGCCACCAAGCAGAGACTCCGAGCAGCTGCACCTAGCTGGAGCCACCACGCACCGCTACCGGCCCACGCTTATACAATCCTCGCCGCTAGTGGCCGCCACACGCTAGATCTGGGCAGAGCCCGCACCGCTGCCGAACACCACTACCAGCACGACCCACCGCTCTCCACGCCGCTCATGACGAAGCAGACGCACCTGCCTGCTTCCTCGGCGCCTGTGCGCTACCACGCCGCGGCGCCCGACCACCATGCCGTGTCCTGCCCGTCGGAACCGCCCCGCACCGGCTCAGCACGAGAGGAGAAGAGGTCTCCCCGCCGCCGCCGGCTCCAGCCGAGCTTTGCCCGACCGAGCACGCTAAGGGGGAAGAGGAGGAGTGCCTGGCGGCAGCGGCGCTAGGGTTCCCTCGTGCTGGGTAAATTGGGCTCATGTATCTAGTGGTGGAATCGTTGCAAAAATCTCTATTTGTAGGAGGCAATAGAATCTGAATACGCAACTTCAAAATCCTTGCACAGTTTCAGCTTGATTAAATGTTGGCACAAACCGCATAAATTAACATGTTTGTAAGTTTTGCACAATTTCAGCTTTAATAAAATACTGGCACAATGCCCATTCAAAAATCACGAACCCCATGATCTTGTAGTTCCAAATAAGCAACTAGCCATGTCTCTCTACAGATAAAGCGAACGAGCGTTGAGGTTGAGTAACCTGATGGTTGAGACGCAGCCGGAGGAGGGTGAGCAGCAGCAGAGGCCCCGTCACGGCCGACGGAGGGAAGGGCATGGCTCGAGTCGCCACCGATGAGGAAGGGCCAGTTGCTGCCGGCGGCAGAGGGAACGACATGCAAGGTTACACGGCCCGGCCCAGAAAACAACTCGTCGTGTAAGGTTTGTTTTCCTTGGCGTATTTCTTAGGCAACGTACGTATGGCAATCCTATATAGGCACACGCACCGGTGGTTGAGCTGCCTCCTGGCTGGCCGTCCAGGAACGAGATGACCTCAATCGGCAGCATGCCCCCGCCGTTGAGCAGTATGCCACCGCTGGCCGCCGCGGCGACGGAGTGCCGGCTCAGCGGACGCTGCAGGAGAACCAAGCGAGAAATCAACCGGAGCAGAGATCAAAAGTGCTACGTGCGCTTGCACGGCGACCTGGTGGTGTGCTACCGGCTGTGGGCGGTGGGAGGCGACTGGAAACCCACGTTCCTGCGCGAGGAGGCTCCCCGGAGGTTCGACCAGAGGTTCGAGCTCTTCGATCCCGACACCTTCTTCCGGAGCTACACGGCGTGCCGCGACGCCGTCCACCAGATGCTCGCGCAGACGCCGTTGGTCTGCGAGTTCGACCTCGCCGCCGATAACTGGTCCGACTTCCTGCCTCATTACGTGGCCATTATTCATGGTGGCCGTGGTCCGGAACGACGCCGCGGCGAAGCACGGCGGCGTCGCCCAACGCTACAACGTCGACATCGATCTCGCCGTCTCGGTGAATGTCTTGTACAACGAGACCAAGGCGCTGCTCCTGGCGTGCACGAAGGCTGCGGTGACTCGGTGCCTGTTCGCGACGATGGTTACTGAGTGTTGTATATGCATGGAGGATTTCGCGGCGGCGAATGGCCGCGACGACAGGGACGCTACCGTGAGGCTGCCGTGCTCCCACTCCTTCCACCGGGGCTGCATCGCGCCGTGGTTCTACAAGGTGGCCACGTGCCCGGTGTGTCGCCGTGATATGGCAAAGTACCTTGTTGCGGCCACCAACACCCCAATTGGGAAGTTCCCAGGTCTCCTCGGACCCTGATCGATCCTCGGGTCGTATACATCACGTGTGTGTTCCATGCACCAAGAACTATCTCTAGCGTATATGTGGTGTTCATCCGTAACTTAAATCCTCTAAGGTAATATTTTGATCACTTTTGTAAACGATGAGAATTTGTGAAACGTGTACGGCCAACGAGTCAGTATTACTTAGTTTCTTGTTGAAGATCGGCCATAGAAATTTCCTTGCATGTACAAGGGAAACCAAAAAGAGAATCGCAGAGAATTGTGCTTCAACCTCGCTCCCCATGAGAATAAGCAACGTCGTACTTTAGCCCGTTCCTTTCCTTCCCTAACATGTAGTCCACGCGTAATCAGGGCATCTCCAAAGTAAACCCTCAAACCATTCACAACTGTCTCGACTGCAACGTCCAAACGTGTTTTGTCATCCAACACGTACATGTATCAGTCTGCCGACTGGTCCGCCGCACTTTTTTCTACAAACCCAAAACAAACTGGGGGAGGAGGGCTTGGTAGGAGTCCCAACAGCAGCCACGTAAGACTCCGACACCCCTAACCCACCAAAAAACCCTCCCGGATCCCACGCCTCCATCCTTCCATATTTCTCTGCATCATTTTTCTCTCGTGCCTCCACCGCCGCTTCAACACCCTGGCCGCCTTGCCACACCCTTGCCAGAACTCGACGACTCTGTCACCTCCAGCGCTACACCCGGGCTCCATGCCGCTTGTTCTTCGCCGTTGTTTGGCACCTCTCCTCTGTCTGCTGCACAGGTACCATCCGCCCCTACGGTACTAACCATGCCTAGCAAGTGTTCGATGAAATGCCAGTGCTAATTTTTTTTGTCCCTTCTTCTTTGAAGCAATGAATTCGGATACGAAGTACATATACGAGCACTATGTTGAGTCGTTCGACGAGGAGGACTACCCGAATGAGAGGGCGATGATCCAGGCGGTCCTTGCAGACGTGGAGCATGCTGAAGAGTATGTTCTCAATTTCAAGGGATCGATCAAGGGTCATCGAGTGCTCAACCACAACAGGGCAAACAACCATTTGATGCAGATGGACGACTACTTTGCCTCCAATACCCTATTCATTGACAATTTTCGCGGGCGCTTTTAGATGCGAAAAAATCTCTTTGATATTCTCTATCATGGCTGTTGGGTTCTACGCTAGGTGCAGCGGCTGCAATATAATTTTTTCCTACACGCAGATCAACCAAGAACAATGTTATAGGAGATAGATCATGGATCGCTACCACTAGACGCACAGTGCCATGCAGCGGAAGTAGAGTTGGGGCAGCGCGTGTCCGGAGTCGTCTCCTCGTCGATCTCCCGCGTAGCCGATCGGATCCTACGAACAGGTTCACCGGAGCGGCGCAAATGCACCGCCTCTAACAGTATCCGCACGAGAAGGAACAGTGTGCGGCGGACTGCTAGGTCCGAGTACACAACCAACGGCAAGTGGAGGTGGTTAATTACAACGCGTGCAAAGCCCTAGTGACGGCGCCGAAGCGATTAACCGAATGAGTGTGCTACACCTCCACTATATATAGGCATCTGTCGTGGGCTCAACACTTGGGCCTCGCACGAATCGTAAAGCCCAAATTTTGTTCAGCCTAGATGCTAGTCCAGGGAGCACCGGCCACCGGAGCGAGCCACCCGCCATCTAGCAGCCACCACCACCCCATTTCTCGTAGAAGCCGCTGCCCGTCGGGATCTCGCGTCAATGTCGCCATCCCCTGCCCTGCTCCCACCCCCCGAACGATCGGCCATGAGATCCGCGTGGCCTCGTCATCGTGGTGTCGGCAAATTGCTGGCGCATGAACCCCCTGCAACCTTGTGTCTGCTCTCGCGCAAAGCTCCAACATCCAGTCCTTCCAACATCCCTGCTTGGTGCTGGTGCATGACCCTCACTGCCTGCCGGGCTGAATTTTCTTGAGGACACATACACACATCATGGCAGCATAGGTAAACTAACATCTTGTCCCAAATTCCACATTTGATAAGCAATAGTCTGATTTCTTTCAACTCCTTAGATAATGATAAGTAATAGTCTGATCTTCTCTTATGCAAACCTAGGTAGTCATGGGAAGGGTAATCAGACTTGGAAAGGAATTGGTTTGGTTTAAAATAGAAAAATAGATGACATATCTGAAGTTGAGGAAGACCATGTATTGCCCTTGTTTGAATTAGCCAACTTAATGGTGCTTCATTGTTTGTGTTAGCTAACTTGATGGTACTTCATGGTTGAACTATATTTTGGCGTCTATATATATATGTACATATCTCCTCGCTTCATCTTGTAACCTTGCATAATATACTAATGCTTATGATTCAGAATTTCAAAAAAATTGTGCTCTTCTTTAGTCTGGCCCACCCAACATTTTCTTTCAAGCTCCGCCACTGAACCCAACGCGCAAGAGCGGTTGACAATCCCTCATCGGTATTGAGATAGATTAAATTATATGAGATTTGATAAATAGATCTAACTAAAGCACAAAATAAAATAAATAAAGGAAAAAACACAGTAAGGTATTTTTGGTTTTATATGATAGGAAAATAGACCCGGGGGCCGTAGTTTTCACTAGAGGCTTCTCTCAAGAAAATAGCATACAGTGGGTAAACAAATTACTGTTGGGCAATTGATTGAAAGGCGAATAATCATGACGATATCCAAGACAATGATCATGTATATAGGCATCACGTCCAAGATTAGTGGACCGAAACAATTCTGCATCTACTACTATTACTCCACACACCGATCGCTATTCAGCATGCATCTAGTGTATTAAGTTTATGGAAAACGGAGTAAGGCGATAAAAACGATGACATGATGTAGACAAGATCTATTCATGTAGGAATAGACCCCATCTTTTTATCCTTAATAGCAACGATACATGTGTGTCATGTCTCCTTCTGTCACTAAGATTGAGCACCGCAAGATCGAACCCATTACAAAGCACATCTTTCCATGGCAAGAAAAATCAATCTAGTTGGCCAAACCAAACCAAAATTTCGGAGAAGAAATACGAGGCTATAACAATCATGCATAAAAGAGTTCAGCAAAGACTCAAATAATATTCATGGATAGAACTGATCATAAACCCACAATTCATCGGATCCCAACAAACACACCGCAAAAAGTCATTACATCAAATAGATCTCCAAGAACATCGAGTAGAACATTGTATTGAAGATTAAAAAGAGAGAAGAAGCCATCTAGCTACTAGCTACGGGCACATAGGTCTGTGGTAAACTACGCACACATCATCGAAGGGGCAACAAGGATGATGAATAACCCCTCTATGATCGTTGCCCCCTCCGGCAGAGTACCGGAGAAGGCCTCTAGATTAGATCTCGTGGTTGTAGAACTTGCAGCGGCTGGAATTGTGTTTCGTCGACTCCCCTAGGGTTTTTGCGATTTTAGAGTATTTATAGAGGCGAAGGTCGGTGGAGAAGCTTCCCGTGGGCTCCACTACCCACCAGGGCGCGCCAGGGGCCTCTGGCACACCCTGGTGCCTAGTGGTCCCCATGGGCCTCCTCCCGTGCACTTCTTTGGCTCCCTGGGTGTCTTCTGTCCAGAAAAAATCTTCAAAAATTTCGCTGCATTTGGACTTTGTTTGGTATTGATTTTTGCAAAGTAAAAAAATAAGCAAAAAACAGCACCTGGCACAAGGCACTATGTCAATAGGTTAGTGAAAGTGCTAGTTATCGAGTAGAGGGGGGTGAATAGGCGATTTTTATGAAAGTCTTCAAAACACGAGGTCTTTGAAGACAAACAGATGAAATGAACCTATTGATATGCAGCGGAAGATAGACTACACTAGACAAGCCATAGTCAAGTAAGCAATGTAGTGAAAGCATGAAGACTATCAGTAGGTAGGTAGTATGGATCGGGATGGAAGACAGTATGAAGCCAAACAGGTAATAATCTTCACACAGTGAAGTCAAATAAATCAGACAGGCAGGCAATAACTTCACGAAGACAAACAGTAAAGTAAAAGGAAGTGGGGGATAGAACCAGTTACTTGGCAAAGACAAGGATTTGGTAGAGCAGTTCCAGTTGCTGTGACAACTGTACGTCTGGTTAGGGAGGCTGAGATTGAACTCAAAAGACCGCGTCTTCACCTTATTCCCCTTGAGCTAAGGACACCCAGTCCTCGCCCAATCACTCTGGTAAGTCTTCAAGGTAGACTTCCAGACCTTCATAGACTTTGTTCACCGACGATCCACAATGACTCTTGGATGCTCAGAACGCGACGCCTAACCGGCTGGAGGATTCACAGTCCTCAAGTGTAACAAGTCTTCAGGTCACACGGACAGAAATACTTCGGTGATGCCTAACACTCTTTGGCTCTAGGTGATTTGGGCTTTGTCCTCGCAAGGATCTCTCTCTCTCTCTCTCAAAGGCTTTGGAGGTGGGTTGCTCTCAAACGACAAAAGTCGTGTACTAACTCTGAGCAGCCACCAATCTATGGTGTAGAGGGTGGGCTATTTATAGCCAGGAGGCAACCCGACCTGATATGTCCGAAATGACCCTGGGTCACTAAGGAACCGACACATGTCCAACGGTCGGATTTCGAACAAACGCGGCAGCTTGACTTGGGCTACAAGTAAAGCTGACTCATCCAACTCTGGATAAGATTTACTCTCATCGTCTTCGCTCGAAGACATAGGATTTTGGTTGAGCATCTCATCAGTCACTCTGACTTTGTTCACTTGGACCCCACTTAACAGTACGGTGGTTCCTATGACTCAACAAGGAAGAAAAGGAAACTACGAAACAGCTATGTCTTCGCACCCCATAGTCTTCAAGTGAATGTCTTCACATGTCATAATCTTCATCGTGAATGTCTTCACGAACCACCATTGTCTTCACCGTCTTCACACATTTTTAGGGGTCATCTCTGGTAGGTAAACCGAATCAATAAGGGACTACTACCTGTGTTATCATGCAATTCTCACAAACACATTAGTCCCTCAACCAAGTTTGTCGTCAATACTCCAAAACCAACTACGGGTAGCACTAGATGCACTTACAATCTCCCCCTTTTGGTGATTGATGACAAACTGGTTGAAGTTTTCAACGGGGATAAGTATGTGAAAGTTAAAGATCAAAGTCATTGTCTTCATAAGTTGCAAAAGGCTCCCCTGAAGATGTGCATATAAGTAGTTTGCTTTTGAATGTAAATGCACATGGCAGGTTTTAGTTTGTGGAGATCCTCTTCAACTTGCGAAGACAATTCATCATGTATATATAAGAATAACAAAGATAATGGCATGCATAATGAGAAATGGGCGTCTGCAAAATGACTTCATGCGGAATTTATCATCGCATCACAAAGTAGCAGCAAAAGTAGCAGACGACCATCAAGTTTAAGTGCTACAACTCAAGAGCCAAATAGTTTCAAAACGAGAGTTGTAAGAACTTAGCAAAAATAATGCAACCACCCCATATGGACCCACTTGAAGACTATCAACCTCATATGCTTCTCCCCATTTTGTCAGTAAGGACCAAAAAGGTTTGAAGACATAGAGTATCTACTCGTTCCCAGTAGGAGACGATGTTGGAGCAGGGCAAACGGGCCTGAAGCAGAATCGTGGTGCAGTGCAGCCAGAGTTGGTGAAGTGGCGTCATCTTCTTCATCGACGACTCTCGCAACAACAGTTGCAGCCAAAGACGAATGTTCAGAATCTTCAATTGAAGGTGTGCGACGCCAACTTGTAGATTGTGGAGGCTTGGAGTCAAACTTGAAGCTCTCTGTGAAGCCATCTTCGTGAAGATCATCTTCAGAGCAGAGCAATGTGAGGCTCTTCCAGGACCGCCGACAGGCTTCATGTGCGACGAATGAGTTCTTGGTGGCCAAGTTGCGAATACGATTGACATCCACCAAGAGACTCTGCATTTGACCCTTCAGCCAGTCAAGATGCCTATCCTGCTTTTGATGCAAAGAAACCAGAAGCTCACGGTCGTTGAGGACACGAGGACGCTTCTGAGGCCTTTGAGCAATGGTACTGGCAGTGGCTTCAGTGTTGGCACAGTGCGGCATACACAAGTTGCCAGCCAAAGCAGGTGTAGTAGAATTCAGCACATCAATGTCTTCAATCGGCTGCGTGAAACTTTGGAATTCTGCATTCTGAAGGTGGAGTGGCTTCTTTGCTGGCTCGAGGTAGATGGCTTCAATGGACATATCAACATCAGGTAGAAATACAACGTGGTTGCACGCTAAAGGTTGATAGTTGATGGTTGAATGAAGCTTGATCAAACGCATCACCCATGGAGCATATAATTTCAGTCCAAAAAGATCAATCTCGGAGGCTGCAAGCTGTCGGATGAAGAAATCCTGTGTGTTGAATCTGATGCCATTGATGATATAGAAAACCAATGTCTTCATGGCGCCTTCGAGTTTAGCTTCAGAGGAATTGCCTTTGATTGGCCAGAGAGTACACCTCAGAATGTGATAGACTGTGCGTGGCAAGTACTCAAGGTCCTGAACAAAGAACTCCTTGGGGTATTCGGCGTCATAGGGCAATGGCTTCATCATGCTCAGCATCTAGCTCATGTTGGGCTCTCGCTTCTGGAATATACTTTGCAGTTCATTTTGATGTAGCTGACAACCAGGTTCATACAACTCACCTAGAGTGGGCAGGGAAGTAAGCTCAATGATGTACTGAGCTTTGGCTTCATGATGAATGTCGCCTGTCATCCACTCAAGGATCCAAGTCTTTGGATCCCTGTTGTAGCCTCGAATGTGCAATGTAGCATAAAACTGTAGCAGAAGCTCTTCATTCCAATGCTCCTTATCAGTCACAAACGGCAGCAACCCAACATCTCTGAAGAAATCCAGTGCCTCCTCAAGGCATGGCAGCCCAGCCATAGCATCACAATCCAGACGCTTATGAGGAAAAATCCGGTCCTTGTTGTATAGGATGCAGGAGTAGTAGCTTCGCTGCTGATGGCTCCAAAACCTGTCAGAGGATATCTTGGGCTTCGAGTATGGGTTCTTGGCGCTGTCAAAGAAGGTATTATGCTCTCTGAAACTGAGCACACTGAACGAGCCCTCAGTTGTTGCAGCGCTTGGAAGCCTTGGCAATCTTGGCTTTGGATCTGAACCTGAGGCCTCTGCTCCACGTGATAATCATATTGAGGGCCGGGAACTGTGGGAGGAACCATGATAGGCCATCTGACTGTGACAAGCTCGCCACTATGATTGAACGTGTGTTCCATTGTATGAGGCCTAGGTAGAGGAACAGCGTCATTTGGAGTTATTGGCTGCACAATGGTGTCAGTTGCAGCATTGGCTTCGGGCTCCACATTGTCTTCAGCCATGATAGTGTCATTGGCTTCACTAGTGTTGGTGGTGGCAGACTCATTGTTTTCAACCTTCAACAACAGGAGGGTCGGGCACGATCACATTCTCTTCAGGTTGGACGGGATCACTTGCAGGGGGAGTAGCTTCTCTTTCTACTTCTTTCTCTTCTTCTTCATCGGTTGATGCAGCCGGAATGTCTTCAACAGCTTTAGCTTCAGTCTCAGAAGCAGACACAGAAGGGATGGCTTCAGGGAACACTTGACGTGCTACTGAGCTTGTGTGTTGCACATCCTCTTCTGGAATGCTTGACATGGAGACCTGAGGCCTAAGGCCTTTGTGAAGCCTGCAGAATGCTGGCGACGCCTTTGGAGAGGGAGTGGTCTGTTCCATGTAGTTGTCATCATCAAGCACCGGAGTGGTGACTTGAGCAGGTGGAGTACGTGGGGTCTCATCTTGCATGGGGGTGTGTTGTTGTTGCTCTACCCACGAATCATCTTGAGCAACTGGCGTCAAGGGACAACCAATGCTAATGAGTTCACTGCTCGTGAGAGCAGGCGATGATACCGGTTGGCGCTCGAGCTAAGGAAGGACTTCATCGTCATTCACATTGTCTTCAGCTGCGTTGGGGTCAACAACTGGAATCTCTTTAGTGTCTGGAGCCTCTGTGGAAGCAAGCTCATGAATCACAAGGCGGCGCTCGCGTTTGTCAGGTGGAGCAACAGAAATTGGCTTGATATTCAACGGTACTTGGGCAGTGGCATGCTCTTTTCTTGAAGACTTTGAGGCCTTAGTCTTCAATTTCTTCATGGAGGAAGCTGCCTCAGAGGAGTCTTGATGTTTCCTCTTCCTGGCTTCGGCTTCGGCCTGCCTTGTCTTCCTTAGCTCAAAAGCTGCTGAGGGGACCTTTGACTTCGAGCCAGTTGATACGTTTCCAACGTATCTATAATTTTTTTATTGTTCCATGCTATTATATTATCTGTTTTGGATGTTTAATGGGCTTTAATATGCTATTTCATATTATTTTTGGGACTAACCTATTAACTGGAGGCCCAGTGCCAGTTTCTGTTTTTTTGCCTATTTTAGAGTTTTGTAGAAAAGGAATACCAAACGGAGTCCAAACGGAATGAAACCTTCACGATGATCTTTCTTAGACCGAAAGCAAACCAGAAGACTTAGAGTTGAAGTCTGGAACGCCACGAGGTGGCCACGAGGTAAGAGGGCGTGCCCAGGGGGGTAGGCATGCCCCCACCCTAGTGGGCCCCTCGTAGCTCCACCGACGTACTTCTTTCGCCTATATATACTCTTATACCCTAAAAACATCAGGGGGAGCCACGAAACCACTTTTCCACTGCCGCAACCTTCTATACCCATGAGATCCCATCTTGGGGCCTTTTCCGGCAATCTGCCGAAGGGAGAATCGATCACGGAGGGCTTCTACATCAACACCATAGCCTCTTCGATGAAGCGTGAGTAGTTTACCACAGACCTTCGGGTCCATTGTTATTAGCTAGATGGCTTCTTCTCTCTCTTTGATTGTCAATAGAAAGTTCTCCTCAATGTTCTTGGAGATCTATTCGATGTAATACTCTTTTGCGGTGTGTTTGCCGAGATCCGATGAATTGTGGATTTATGAACAAGATTATCTATGAATATTATTTGGTTCTTCTCTGAATTCTTATATGCATGATTTGATATCTTTGCAAGTCTCTTCGAATTATCGGTTTAGTTTGGCCTACTAGATTGATCTTTCTTGCAATGGGAGAAGTGCTTAGCTTTGGGTTCAATCTTGCGGTGTCCTTTCCCAGTGACAGTAGGGGCAGCAAGGCACATATTGTATTGTTGCCATCGAGGATAAAAAGATGGGGTTTATATCATATTGCTTGAGTTTGTCCCTCTACATCATGTCATCTTGCTTAATGCGTTACTCTGTTCTTATGAACTTAATACTCTAAATGCATGCTGGATAGCGGTCGATGTGTGGAGTAATACTAGTAGATGCAGAGTCATTTCGATCTACTTGACACGGACGTGATGCCTATATTCATGATCATTGCCTTAGATATTCTCATAACTATGCGCTTTTCTATCAATTGCTCGGCAGTAATTTGTTCACCCGCCGTAATACATGCTATCTTGAGAGAAGCCACTAGTGAAACCTATGTCCTCTGGGTCTATTTTACATCGTATTAGTTTCCCGTTAACTTACCAATTTCTATCGCCGTTCCTTTATTTTGCAATCTTTACTTTCCAATCTATACAACAAAAATACCAAAAATATTTACTTTACTATCTTTATTAGATCTCACTTTTGCGAGTGACAGTAAAGGGATTGACAACCCCTTTATCGCGTTGGTTGCAAGGTTCTTGATTGTTTGTGCAGGTACTAGGTGACTGGTGCATTGTCTCCTGCTGGATTGATACCTTGGTTCTATAAAACTAAGGGAAGTACTTATGCTACTTTGCTGCATCACCCTTTCCTCTTTAAGGGAAAACCAACGCATGCTCAAGAGGTAGCAAGAAGGATTTCTGGCGCCGTTGCCGGGGAGATTTGCACCAAGTCAAGTCAAGATTTGATCTTCCAACAACTGGCCGATTGCTAGCGCCGTTGCCGGGGAGATCTACGCCCAAGTCAAGACATACCAAGTACCCATCATAAACTCTTCTCCCTCGCATTACATTATTTGTCATTCGCCTCTCGTTTTCCTCTCCCCCACTTCTAAAACGATTTTTGAAAAGATTTGCCTTTTCTTCGCCTTCTTCATGTATGTCTTTTTGTTTGTGTTTCCATGTGCCTTCTATTTGCTTGCATCTTTGCTTGCTAAAAATCTATTGATATGGATCCACT
The DNA here is from genome assembly GCF_018294505.1 of Triticum aestivum. Lineage (NCBI taxonomy): Eukaryota > Viridiplantae > Streptophyta > Magnoliopsida > Poales > Poaceae > Triticum > Triticum aestivum. The sequence continues at coordinate 529,355,945 of NC_057808.1, read as the reverse complement.
CAAAGTGTTCTACTTGGATCATCTTCGATCTATATGTGCTCGTGCTGAAACCCCAACTAGTTTAGTTGAGGGAAAATCTTTGGACGAGCATGCTCATTTTGTGCGTCATCGTTTGTCTGAAAAGGGAAAGCTCTTATGGTATCAAATAAATAGTTTGCTATATTATGCTTGGAATCTTTGTGAAATTTATGATTTTACTTGTTACTCTAAGAACCCTAAAAAACACCTTCCCTACCTATGTGAGTTTAATGATAATGAAATCTTATCTTCTTATGAAAATGGTGTTTATAGTTACTATGATATCGAACAAATTGAAGAATTTGTCGTTTTTAAGGGTGCTCATGAAGTTGCTTCTTTGATTGAAAAGTATGATATTACTCTTTACAAATCTGAAAATTCCGACATACTTAAATATTGCTATGAAAACTATGCTCATAATGCCTATGTTAAGGAATTTATTGAGAGAATGACCGTTGCTTTGGAAGAAAATAATGATATGCACGAATCTATAGATAATTATGATTCTGATGATTTGATTGAAATATCCCTTGATGAACATGATGCTTGTTATTCTTATGGCCATGATGCCAATATCTATTGAGATGAATTTGCTATAGTTCCTTATGTTAAACATTAATATTTATGAATGCCAAATATTTTTGAAAACATGAACAATTTTTTAAACCCTGTACAGTTTTCAAAAATGCGAACCATTTTCTAAAAATGTCATTCGTTTTTGGAAATAGATGAACATCATTTGAAACAGGTAGATTTTTCTTTAAAATTCTTACACATTTTTGACAACATGAACCTTTTGAAAAAACACGAACATTTTTTAATGTGTGAACATGTTTTTAAGATTTAGAAAAAGTTCAGAAAATGTGTTTTTTTTAACCATGAACGTTATTTTGAATTTGCGAATATTTAACTAAAACAATTTTTAAAATGTTTAATATTTTTAAATGCAACTTATTTTGAAAGTCTTGATTTTCTAATACACAAACATATTTTTAAAAAGTGGAAACATTTTTTAAATTTTGAACACATTTTGGAACGGGAACAAAAAATTAAAATTTTGAACATTTTACAAGAGAGGAACAAAAAACTTTAAATTCTGATTTTTTTTCTTCTAAAATATGGGAAAAAATGAAACTTTGAACGATTTTTTCAATATTTAATTTACGGGAAAATGGAAAATAATATAAAAATGGTAGGAAAAAAGAATCATGAAAAAAAGAGAAAATAACAGGAAATAAAAAAGAAAAATAACACAGAGAAAAAGAAAATGGGCCGGCCCAGTTTTTAGCGTGCTGTGTGAACTTCCAACTATTTCATGCTGCATACGGAAAATAGGCTTTCTCTAAATTCAGAAAAAATGACAAATTGAAAGATCGAACTCGCGACCTCAAAAACTCGCGACCACTAGAACAAATGGGTCCTGCTAACCAATTAATATTTAAAAATATATGTTGTAGCACCAGATTCAAATTTTTTGTTTTTTTGAATTTTTCCAAAAAGTAAATTAATATTTATGAATTGTCGAATATTTTTGGAAACATGAATAATTTTTGTAAGCCCTAACAGTTTTAAAAAATATGTACCATTTTTTTAAAATTTCATTAATTTTTGGAAAAAGACGAACATCATTTGAAATAGGTAGGTGTTTAAAAAAAACGTAATTTTTTTTGACAGTATGAACCTTTGGGAATGTGTGACGAACATTTGTTGAATGTGTGGCTATGTTTTGAACATTTAGAACAAGTTCAGAACATATGTTTATGAACCACAAAAATTATTTTGAATTTGTGGACATTTCATGAAAACAAGAATGTTTTATAAATGTGGAATAGTTTTGAAAATTCGAGTTATTTTGAAAATTTTCATTTTCATTGTAATACACAAACAATTTTGAAAAATGGGAACATTTTTAATTTTGAACACATTTAGGAAAGGAACAAAACTAATTAAAGTTTTGAACATTTTACAAGATAGGAAAAAAATTATATTCTGACTTTTTTAATAAATAAGAGAAAATTGAAATTTTGGATGATTTTTTCTTCAGTTTAATTTCTGAGAAAACGGAAAATAATCTAAAACTGGTAGGAAAAAAGAATCATGAAAGAAAAAGGGAAAGGAATATGAAAAAAATAGAAACAGAACAAAGAAAAAAGAAAATGGGCCGGCCCAGTCTTGGGCCTCCTGTGCGAAGGTCCAACTATTTGACGCTGTGGGCGGCAAATAGTCTTTCACAGCTGTCTGGGCAGATAAATATGTGGGCTGGCTTCGCCGGGCCACAGCGCGCGCGGCCCATGTACGAAAATTATTTTATCTTTTCTAGTAGACGGATGCACAAAAATTTTGTACCACCTCGGTAGAAAAAAAAAAACTTTACGTTGGTGAACGGATGAAGAAATCGGAGAAACACACCTTGATTTATTAGTAGGTATTGATGAGATTATTGCTATTGCACCCATACTTGATAGTTCCTTGGATCAAAAGCATGATTGCAATGATTTTACTATAAATTCTTTTGATGTCGATTGTGCTAATAATATGCAAAACCCTAAGCTTGGGGATGCTAGTTTTGCATGTCTACTACTTGTTGCAATGATCATGATTGGGGTGATTCTTCTTATGATCTTGAAAATTTATTTAAGCCCCATGATGAATATGAGATTGATAATGTTGTTTTCAATAATATTGAAAGTGGGTTTGGAAGATTGTCAACTTTAGATCCCACATATTTGGAGAATGTTCAATCTTAAGGTATTTTTGATAAAAGTGGGTTTGGATATGTCATGACATTAGTTAATGATAATCCCATTATTTTGGAGGTGTGTCAACTTCGTATGCATGTGGATCGTGTTGAGAATATGTTATGTGATAGCTATTTTGTTGAATTTGCCTATGATCCTACATGTAATTATTATGAGATAGGAAAATATGATTGTAGAAATTTTTATTTTACTAAATTACCTCTCGTCATGTTGAGATTGCTATCGTCTCTTTCTTCTTCCTTGCATATGCTAATTTTTGCTTGCTATGATAATTTGTTTGCTTATATAATGCCTATTGCATAGGAATTATGTTAGACTTAGATGTGTTTATCACGTGTTCTATGATGCTCTCTTTCCGCTTTAATTCTTGTCTTTGATGTGAGCATCATTAAAATTATCAATGCCTAGCTAGGGGCGATAAACGATAGCGCTTGTTGGGAGGCAACCCAATTTTATTTTTGTTCTTTGCTTTTGTTCCTGTTTAGTAATAAATAATTCATCTAGCCTCTGTTTTGATATGGTTTTATGTTTTAATTAGTGTTTGTGCCAAGTAGAACCTTTGGGAAGACTTGGGTGAAGTCTTTGCGATCTTGCTGTAAAAAACAGAAACTTTTGCGCTCACGAGATTAGCTGTGATTTTTTACTGGAGAGCGCTTTTAGGTTGATACTTTTTGCAGATGATTAATAGACAAATTCCTCACGTCCACCAATTTATTTAAGAATTTTTGGAGTTACACAAGTATTCGAACATATCAGATTGCTACAGACTGTTCTGTTTTGGCAGATTCTGTTTGTCGTGTGTTGTTTGCTTATTTTGATGAATCTGTGAGTAGTATCGGGGGTATGAACCATAGAGAAGTTGGAATAAAGTTGGTTTAACACCAATATAAACAAAGAATGAGTTCATTACAGTACCTTAAAGTGGTGGTTTATTTTCTTATACTAATGGAGCTCATGAGATTTTCTGTTGAAGTTTTGCGTTGTGAAGTTTTCAAGTTTTGGGTAAAGATTTGATGGATTTTGGAATAAGGAGTGGAAAGAGCCTAAGCTTGGGGATGCCCGAGGCACCCCAAGGTAAAATTCAAGGACAACCAAAAGCCTAAGCTTGGGGATGCCCCGGAAGGCATCCTCTCTTTCGTCTTCGTCTATCGGTAACTTTACTTGAGACTATATTTTATTCACCATATGATATGTGTTTTGCTTGGAGCGTCTTGTATGATTTGATTGCTTTTTGTTTACCACAATCATCCTTGATGTACACACCTTTTGGAGAGACACGCATGAATCGGAATTTATTAGAATACTCTACGTGCTTCACTTATATCTTTTGAGCTAGATAATTTTGCTCTAGTGCTTCACTTATATCTTTTTAGAGCACGGTGGTGGTTTTATTTTATAGAAATTATTGATCTCTCATGCTTCACTTATATTATTTTGGAGTCTTTTAGAACAGCATGGTAATTTGCTTTGGTTATGAATTTAGTCCTAATATGATGAGCATCCAAGATGGGTATAATAAAAACTTTCACATAAAGTGCATTGAATACTATGAGAAGTTCGATTCCTTATGATTGTTTTGAGATATGAAGATGGTGATATTAGAGTCATGCTAGTTGAGTAGTTGTGAATTTGAGAGATACTTGTGTTAAAGTTTGTGATTCCCGTAGCATGCACGTATGGTGAACCGTTATGTGATGAAGTCGGAGCATGATTTATTTATTGATTGTCTTCCTTATGAGTGGCGGTCGGGGACGAGCGATGGTCTTTTCCTACCAATCTATCCCCCTAGAAGCATGCGCATAGTACTTCGTTTCGATAACTAATAGATTTTTGCAATAAGTATGTGAGTTCTTTATGACTAATGTTGAGTCCATGGATTATACACACTCTCACCCTTCCACCATTGCTAGCCTCTCTAATACCGCGCAACTTTCGCCGGTATCATACACCCACCATATACCTTCCTCAAAACAGCCACCATACCTACCTATTATGGCATTTCCATAGCCATTCCGAGATATATTGCCATGCAACTTTCCACCGTTCTGTTTATTATGACATGCTTCATCATTGTCATATTGCTTTGCATGATCATGTAGTTGACATCGTATTTGTGGCAAAGCCACCGTTCATAATTTTTCATACATGTCACTCTTGGTTCATTGCACATCCCGGTACACCGCCAGAGGCATTCACATAGAGTCATATTTTGTTTTAAGTATTGAGTTGTAATTCTTGAGTTGTAAGTAAATAAAAGTGTGGTGATCTTCATTATTAGAGCATTGTCCCAGTGAGGAAAGGATGATGGAGACTATGATTCCCCCACAAGTCGGGATGAGACTCCGGATGAAAAAAAAGAGGCCATAAAAAAGAGAGAAAGGCCCAAATAAAAAAATGAGAGAAAAAGAGAGAAGGGACAGTGCTACTATCCTTTTTCCACACTTGTGCTTCAAAGTAGCACCATGATCTTCATGATAGAGAGTCTCCTATGTTGTCACTTTCATATACTAGTGGGAAATTTTTCATTATAGAACCTGGCTTGTATATTCCAATGATGGGCTTCCTTAAATTGCCCTAGGTCTTCGTGAGCAAGCGAGTTGGATGCACACCCACTTAGTTTCTTTTGTTGAGCTTTCATACACTCATAGCTCTAGTGCATCCGTTGCATGGTAATCCCTACTCACTCACATTGATATCTATTGATGGGCATCTCCATAGCCCGTTGATACGCCTAGTTGATGTGAGACTATCTTCTCCTTTTTGTCTTCTCCACAACCACCATTCTATTCCACCTATAGTGTTATGTCCATGGCTCATGCTCATGTATTGCGTGAAGATTGAAAAAGTTTGAGAACATCAAAAGTATGAAACAATTGCTTGGCTTGTCATTGGGGTTGTGCATGATTTAAATATTTTGTGTGATGAAGATAGAGCATATCCAGACTATATGATTTTGTAGGGATAGCTTTCTTTGGCCATGTTATTTTGAGAAGACATGATTGCTTTATTAATATGCTTGAAGTATTATTATTTTTATGTCAATATTAAACTTTTGTTTTGAATCTTATGGATCTGAACATTCCTGTCACAATAAAGAGAATTACATTGATAATTATGATAGGTAGCATTCCACATCAAAAATTCTGTTTTTATCATTTACCTACTCGAGAACGAGCTGGAATTAAGCTTGGGGATGCTTGATACGTCTCCAACGTATCTATAATTTTTGATTGTTCCATGCTATTATATTATCTGTTTTGGATGTTTAATGGGCTTTAATATGCTCTTTTATATTATTTTTGGGACTAACCTATTAACCAGAGGCCCAGTGCCTGTTTTTTTTTGCCTATTTTAGGGTTTTGTTGAAAAGGAATACCAAACGGAGTCCAAACGGAATGAAACCTTCGCGATGATCTTTCTTGGACCGAAAGCAAACCAGAAGACTTGGAGTTGTAGTCTGGAATGCCACGAGGTGGCCACGAGGTGGTCACGAGGCAGGAGGGCGCGCCTAGGGGGGTAGGCGCGCCCCCACCCTCGTGGCCCCCTCGTAGCTCCACCGACGTACTTCTTTCTCCTATATATACTCTTATACCCTAAAAACATCAGGGGGAGCCACGAAACCACTTTTCCACCGCCGCAACCTTCTGTACCCGTGAGATCCCATCTTGGGGCCTTTTCCGGCGATCTGTCGGAGGGAGAATCGATCACGGAGGGCTTCTACATCAACACCATAGCCTCTCCGATGAAGCGTGAGTAGTTTACCACAGACCTTCGGGTCCATAGCTATTAGCTAGATGGCTTCTTCTCTCTCTTTGATTCTCAATACAAAGTTCTCCTCGATGTTCTTGGAGATCTATTCGATGTAATACTCTTTTGCGGTGTGTTTGCCGAGATCCGATGAATTGTGGATTTATGAACAAGATCATCTATGACTATTATTTGGTTCTTCTCTGAATTCTTATATGCATGATTTGATATCTTTGCAAGTCTCTTCAAATTATCGGTTTGGTTTGGCCTACTAGATTGATCTTTCTTGCAATGGGAGAAGTGCTTAGCTTTGGGTTCAATCTTGCGTTGTCCTTTCCCAGTGACAGTAGGGGCAGCAAGGCATGTATTGTATTGTTGCCATCAAGGATAAAAAGATGGGGTTTATATCATATTGCTTGAGTTTATCCCTCTACATCATGTCATCTTGCTTAATGTGTTACTCTGTTCTTATGAACTTAATACTCTAGATGCATGTTGGATAGTGGTCGATGTGTGGAGTAATAGTAGTAGATGCAGAATTGTTTCGATCTACTTGACACGGACGTGATGCCTATATTCATGATCATTGCCTTAGATATTCTCATAACTATGCGCTTTTCTATCAATTGCTCGGCAGTAATTTGTTCACCCACCGTAATACATGCTATCTTGAGACAAGCCACTAGTGAAACCTATGGCCCCCGGGTCTATTTTACATCATATTAGTTTCCCGTTAACTTACCAATTTCTGTCGCCGTTCCTTTATTTTGCAATCTTTACTTTCCAATGTATACAACAAAAATACGAAAAATATTTACTTTACTATCTTTATTAGATCTCACTTTTGCGAGTGACCGTGAAGGGATTGACAACCCCTTTATCGCGTTGGTTGCAAGGTTCTTGATTGTTTGTGCAGGTACTAGGTGACTGGTGCGTTGTCTCCTACTGGATTGATACCTTGGTTCTCAAAAACTGAGGGAAATACTTACGCTACTTTGCTCCATAACCCTTTCCTCTTCAAGGGAAAACCAACGCATGCTCAAGAGGTAGCACCAGTAATGCTGGCAGGGAAGACAATGCTCGGTTGGCCCTGCCTTGAAGATTTTGGTTCAGCTTCAACAGACTTCTTGGTTTTCTTGGCAGCCATCTTGGGGTCGATGCCAGGACGCCCAAGTGCTTCTCTCTTCTCAGCTTCATTGTGTGCTTGCACACATTTCTGCGCATAGTACTTCATGCGCTCGCATAAGCCTTTGGCTTCTTCACGCTTCTTGTTGAACTCGGCCTTGAGGTCATTCATCATTTGCTTTAATATTTGCACATCAGCAACACGGAGCTTGGCCATGTGCTTCTTGAAATGTGCCTTCTCATAGTCAATCTTGTCCTTGAGCTCGACGATTTTCTAAGCCAAGGCAAGTTCATTGGCAATGGCACCGTCAAAAGTGACGCTGATGTCCACTGGAAGCTGCAGATCATCAATGTTGATGCTTTGGTCCTCAAACCATTCATCAATGAAGTTGTTTAGTATGTCAGCATCAAATAGTGGCAGCTCTTGGAAGATCTCAGCCTCTTGCTTGCTCTTGATCAACATTTCCAGAGCTTCATCTCCAAGATCTTCATCACTGGACAGATCAATGTTGTTGTCTTCATTGCGCAAAACGGCAGCAGGAGTCAGATCATGCCCATAAATCTTCTTGGGATTCTTGGTCTTCTTGGTCCTCTTGGAGACACGAGATAAGTCTTCAGACTGCACACTGGATTCAAGAGGTGCGGTCTTCAACGGCTTCACAGTCGAAGCTTTTGGAGCGGCAGAGGGCCTGGAAGCTTTTGGCTTCTTCTTTTTTTGCTTCGGTGGTGCAGGTGCATCCTCAGAGTCTGCATCATCAGCAGATTGTTCAGCCGTGACCCTCTGAGCAGCAATATGGGAGAGGAGCCCATCGAAGCTATTGAAGGGGCCGATGACATTTGGATTGGCGTCACGAGTGCCATCCGGCCTTGGAGCAGGCAGACCAGGGTTGAAGTTGATTCCGAATGCTTTCTTGTTCTTGGCAACAGACTCCTTTGCAAACTGAAAGTTGCGCTTGAAGAGATTGTCGTCACGACAGCATCGAAGAGATGATGGGTCGGCATTTGCTGGCTGAGGTCCTCGGACCATGCATGGATAGAAGCCTTGGGCAATAGCTTCAGGATTCGTCTTGGGTTGCAGATTCTTGTAAAGAATATCGCCCCACGGGTGCTTGATAGCATTCTTTTCAGCATACTCAGGAGTGACGTAGTTGTACTTGAACCACTGTTCAGCCCAATATCTTCGGATCCCTTGTATTCTGGTCTTGCGTTGTCCATAGGTTTCCTCTGGATCAGTCTTGTATAGTTCATGGAGATCTGGGGGCAGATCTAGAGCATTGTTTCCACGACGCTGTCTGCCACCTTTCCTTGCTGATTTTTTTAGAAGCCATAATGTTCAGACAGAGAGGCTTCAGAACAGTGAAAGGCTTCCGACGACTTTTCAAACAAGAACTTGCTTCAGGAGATTCAATGTGATGCTGCAAGTATTCTGCAAATGAATGCAGACTATGAGAACCAAGGGATTCTCCCACGGACATGTACCTGTGACAACATTAGAGATGCGAGGGAAGGGAAAGAGGTCATATGCATTCTCAGAAGATTTTGAAGATAAATCAGTTTGAAGACATTGACCTCATAGTGCGAAGACGTTCACTTATTTGAAGTGAGTTGGTTCCAGATTTGTATGAATCCATGAATAAGTACAAGTGAGGAATCTAACTAGTTATGAAGCATAATGAACATACTTTGCCAGATATGAGATTCAAAAAGAGAATGATCCAGATTTGGAAGTGCAGAAACCACTTTTGGTTGAAGTGGATGGATTTGACAGATCGAAAAAGCGGTAAAAAGTGAGTTTTATTTACCACTGAAGAACTGCTAGACGGGGCAGAACAGATGCCGAGCAGTCCAATCTCCCACGCCCTAACTTGGCGGCGGAAGACACCTACAGCGGCGGCGGAGAAGACGAGGGCCGCGACCGGCGTGAGGACGGCGTCGAAGAGGTCGCGGCAGCTAAGCGCTGCGTGTCCGGCATCGACGCGAGCTAGCGGTGGCGCTAGAGTTTGAGCGAGATGGCGAGGTGGAAGAGGAGATAATGACCGCGCGGGTGTGTATTTATAAGGTGAAGGGCTGCACAGCGCAATTACATAGGTGCCCCTGGTGGTTCACACTGAAGGACACGTGGCGTGCATGCAACTCATTGAGAATTGTCCCATGTTCCCACGCGCACCTGGTTTGTCGGGTGGTCGTTCCGGCTTCTCCGATATCCAGGCAAAAGAGATGTGGCATTGAAAACCGTTTTAAATGTGTCTCTGTATCTTTAGCTGACAAGGACGCAGTGAAGACATTCGACATGTGTCAACAGAATGCATATGACTGGATAGATAGAATTTGAGGAAGAAGCACAGAAGGGGCTAGGGTCCGATCACATTCACTTAGTTCAAAAAATGGCAAGTTCGAAGACATAGCTATAAGTAAATGCTGTAGAGGACAGAACACACACACACACACACACACACACACACACACACACATATATATATATATATATATATATATATATATCAGAAAGACCAAATTAACATTGCGAAGATAAACTACGAAGTCAAATCAATGTTGAAGACAAACCAAATATGAAGATAATGCAATCATGACGCCATATGAAAATCTTCGAGAAAGATTGGTGGTGGCGTTACCCACCGTATAGGAAGTATTAGACCCAGACACGGTGCACAATTATTGTGGCTCTCCCAAGTCAATTTCCGCATTAATGTATTCACACTTATAGGGTAAGTCTTCATTAATTGAAGATATACGTTACTTCGTGTGTTGCACATCTAAGTCATCAATATGCATAAGCGTTAGGATGTGTGTCCATCCACAGGACATTCGAGGATTCTAAGATATTTGGCTCACGCCGCAGTTTGCAAAACCTTTTCTCATCCAAGGGCTTTGTGAAGATATCTTCCAATTGCTCTTCAGTGTTGACGTGAATGATATCAATGTCTTCCTTCAACACATGATCTCTGAGAAAATGATGACGTATTTGAATGTGCTTTGTCTTTGAGTGCTGAACTGGGTTGTGAGCAATCTTGATGGCGCTTTCATTGTTGTAGTAGAGTGGCACATGCTTCATGTTGATGCCATAGTCCTTGAGAGTTTGCTTCATCCAGAGAAGCTGAGCGCAGCAAGATCCAGCAGCAATGTATTCAGATTCAGCAGGGAAGAGTGATACACAGTTCTGCTTCTTTGAAGACCAACAGACAAGAGATCGTCCAAGAAAGTGACATGTGCCTGATGTGGACTTGCGATCAACCTTGTCACCAGCATAATCAGCATCTGAGAATCCAACTAGATCAAACTCTGAGCCCTTTGGATACCATAATCCTAGGGTTGGGGTGTAAGCCAAATATCGAAGAATTCGCTTCACAGCTAAGTGATGCGATTCCTTTGGTGCCGCTTGGAATCGGGCACACATGCAAACGCTAAGCATTATATCAGGCCTAGATGCACATAAGTAGAGTAAAGAACTAATCATGGGGCGGTATACCTTTTGATCGAACTCTTTACCATTATCGTTGGGGCCCAATTGGCCTTTGGTTGGCATTGCCGTCGTGTACCCTTTGCAGTCTTGCATTCCAAACTTCTTCAGGCAAGCTTTGAGGTATTTCTCTTGTGATATGAAGATGGCATTTCTCTGCTGATGGATTTGAAGTCCAAGGAAGAACTTCAGCTCACCCATCATGGACATCTGATATTGCTCTTGCATCATATGCCCAAACTCGTCACTGTATCTCTTATCAGTGCAGCCGAAGATAATGTCATCCACATAGATTTGGCATACGAACAGTTCACCATCATATGTCTTCGTGAAGAGAGTGGGATCTAGAGAACCAGGTTTCAAGCCTTTGCTCTTCAGGAAGTCTTCGAGTGTGTCATACCAAGCGCGAGGAGCTTGTTTGAGGCCATACAGTGCCTTGTTGAGCTTGTACACCATGTCAGGACGCTTTGGGTCTTCAAAACCAGGTGGTTTTGCAACATACACTTCTTCTTCAATTTTGTCGTTGAGAAAGGCACTCTTCACATCCATTTGTTACAGAAGAATGTTATTGTGGTTGGCGTAGGCTAGCAGTATGCGAATGGCTTCAAGCCTAGCCACAGGACCAAAAGTTTCATCGAAGTCAATCCCTTCAACTTGTGTGTAACCTTGAGCGACGAGACGAGCCTTGTTTCTGACAACTTGACCATGCTCATCTTATTTGTTGCGATAGATCCATTTGGTGCCGATGATATTATGCTTGCGATGATCAGGACGCTTTACTAGCTCCCACACATTGTTCAGCTCAAACTGTTGAAGCTCTTCTTGCATAGATTGAATCCATTCAGGTTCCATGAAGGCTTCATCAACTTTCTTGGGTTCAGATATAAAGACAAATGCAAAGTGCCCACAGAAATTTGCTAGTTGTGTTGCTCTTGAACGAGTAAGTGGACCAGGTGCATTGATGCTATCGATTATCTTCTCAATCTGGACTTCATTTGCAACACGAGGATGTACTGGACGAAGATTTTGCACTTGCTGATCATTGTCTTCATCTTCAGCATTGGCTTCAGGTTGAGCAGTGTCATCATGCTGATTAGGTGCAGAAATGATGATTTCCTCTTCAGCCTGTTCCTCTGAAGGTATGATTTCTCCAATACCCATAAGCTTGATAGACTCACTTGGTGTAGCTTCATCTACCACATTTGGCAGGTACTCTCTTTGCGAGCCGTTAGACTCATCGAACCGCACATCCACAGTTTCAATCACTTTGTAGTGAAAGAGGTTGAAGACTCTGTAGGAGTGCGAATCCTTTCCGTAGCCAAGCATAAAACCTTCATGTGCTTTCGGTGCATTTTGAAGTGTGATGCGGATCCTTGATCCAGCAACTAGCACCAAAGACTCTGAAATAGCTGACATTTGGCTTCTTACCAGTCAGGAGCTCATATGATGTCTTCTTTAGGAACTTGTGAAGATATACACGGTTGATGATGTGACAAGCAGTATCAATGGCTTTAGGCCAGAATTTCCTTGGAGTCTTGTACTCATCAAGCATCGTTCGTGCCATCTCAATGAGGGTTCTGTTCTTGCGCTCCATGATGCCATTCTGCTGAGGTGTGTATGGAGCAGAGAAATCACGTGTGATGCCCAATGTATCAAGATAAGTGTTGAGGCCGGTGTTCTTGAATTCTGTATCGTTGTCACTTCTGATGTGCTTGATCTTGATGCCATAGTTGGTCATGGCACGATTGGCGAATCGTCTGAAGACATCCTGCACTTCAGTCTTGTAGAGAATTATGTGCACCCATGTATATCTTGAGTAATCATCAATAATGACGAAGCCATAGAGGCATGCAGTGGTAGTAAGGGTAGAGTAGTGAGTAGGGCCAAATAAGTGCATGTGAAGCAGCTCGAGGGGGCGTGTCGTTGTCATGATTGTCTTCGAGGGATGTTTGGCCCTAGTCATCTTCCCGGCTTCGCAGGCACCACACAGATGATCCTTCTTGAACTTGACACCCTCGATGCCAATGACATGCTTCTTCTTCGCATGCCCTAGCCTCCAATGCCAGAGCCAGCATCTAAGAACTTTGGCGTTGGAGCCCTAGCAAATAGCCATGCAGGAGGTGAATCTATACCTACTAATAAAGTAAGGTGCGTTTCTTCAATTTTTTCATCCGTTCACCGTCGATATTTATTTTTCTATCCGAGGTGGTACTAATTTTATGTGCGCACGTCTATTTTTTTAGCAATCCAGAATTCTATAGTTGCCCCGCACACGCTGTGGCCCGGCAAAGCCAGCCCATGTAGCCGAGAAAAGCCTTTTACTCGCCCTGTGCCATAGATAGTCTGCGATCGCACAGGGCGCCCAAGACTGGGCCGTACCGTTTTGTTTGTCCGAGCAATTTTTTTTGTATTTATAATTTATTTCGTAATCCATAATTTTCAAAAAAGTTCAGAACTTGATTTTTTGTCAAATTTCTGATTTCTTTTTTTGAGTGACAATATTGTCTTCCCCTTTTTAAAACTGTTTGGAACGTTAATTTGTTTTCTCGTTCTGATTGTTTTTTAAAAATTCATAAATATTAACAAAAATGTTAGGACTTTAAAAAACATGTATTTAAAAAATATTCTATTATAGAAATATATTATTGCTTTAGTAAAATGTTCACAATTCAAAATAATGTCTGCATACGTCTATTTATTTTTCGTAATATATTTTTGAAATTTATTTTTCCATCCGAGGTGCTACTAAATTTTTGTGCATATGTCTATTTTTTAGCAATCCAGAATTTTATACATGGCGTGCACAGGCTGTGGCCCAGCAAAGCCAGCCCATGTAGCCGCGAAAAGCCTTTTTCTCACCCTTCGCGGTAGATAGTCGGCCATCGCACATGGTGCCGAAGACTGGGCCGGTCCTTTTTAATTTTCCGTCCAAATTTACTTGTATTTTTACTTTATTTCACAATTCAAAATTTTCAAAAACGTTCAGAACTTGAATTTTTCTCAAATTTCCGATTTTTTTAGTTACAATATTGTCTTCCCCTTTTGAAAAATATTTGGAACATTAATTTATTTTCTCGTTCATTTTTTTTTCAAATTTATAAATATTCAAAAAAGTTGGGCTTTAAACAACATGTATTTTAAAAAATATTTGATTTTTGAAATATATTATTGTTTTACTAAAATGTTGACAGGTTCAAAATAATGTGTGCGTTTGAAAACATATTTCATAAATTTGTTTGAATGTTCAAAACATGTTCCTTTTTCAAAAGTCGGTCACAAATAATAAAATGTTTGGGTTTTCATAAAAGTTTAATGTCTTCAGAAAATTATGTTGTTTAAAATTTTGGTCATGTTTTTTGCAACATGTACGGAATATTATCAACATTATTCTTAATTAAAAAAACATGTTTTCAAGAATATTCGGGTATTCATATTTTAAAAAAGTTTAAAAATATTTTAAATCCGACGTTGCACTTCGATTTTGAAATATATTATTGTTTTAGTAAAATGTTCACAGATTCAGAATAATGTTTGCGCTGGAAAACATATTTTATAAATTTGTTTTGAATGTTCAAAACATGTTCCGTTTCCAAAAGTCGGTCACAGATAATAAAATGTTCAGGTTTTGATAAAAGGTTCATGTCTTCGGAAAATGATGTTGTTTCAAATTTTGGTCTTGTTTTTTGCAAAATGTATTTAATATTATAAACATTGTTCGTAATTTTAAAAAACCACGTTTCCAAGAATATTCGGTTATTCATATTTTAAAAAAGTTCAATAAATGTTTTAAGTCCGACGTTGCACTGTCTTCTTAATTATTCGCGCCGGCCATTGCTTAGCAATATGCGTTTATTGCCGTGACTAGCAGCACACGATCGGGTAAGGTCGTGTGTTCAATCGTTCAAAACGTGGTTTTTTGGATTATTACTTGTGCCTTGCAAACACAGCTTATTTCGGTGCCAGCCAGTGGGCTGGCCCAGACAAGAACTGTTATGCGTCTCACGCGCTATTTGACGCAACAAGCATCATATAGTAGCTCCCACGCAGCTGCCCTAAGAAAAGAAAAACATATACATATAGATTTTGTTCCATCCATTCCGTATGTAGTTCCCCATTTTTTTTTGGATATCCCCTGGGTGGGCCAAACTGGACCTACCACGTATTTCTTTTTCTGTCGGACGGACGAGCAGCAAAAACCAAAGGGCGCAAGGGGATTGGACTATGAAAAAAAAGGTACCAGTTGGGTGGTCGCCGCCACGCTGACCAACCCCACCACTATCAAGATCTGGCGCTCCAAAGATGACCCGTGAGAAGACCGCAGCTCCTCGCTCTGTCGCTGATCGCTGTGGAGACCGTTTTTTATGAACACATCAATTATCTCTCCTGCTTCTTCTTGCAAAAAGTATCTACCCGTTGCAAGGCACGGGCATATGTGCTAGTAATACTCATAAAAATAAGCAGAAAAGTTCTTGGTCTTATGAACATAGCGGTTTGAAGAAAGACGCTCATATTCATAAGTTTGAGTATGGTTTTCCTGCAAAACATTGGCGTTAGGGTGACCCTGAGGGGTCCTCTGTCGGTATGAAGCCTTTGGACCATATGAAGTCTTTGGTCTGGGGTTAGTCTTCTTCCTAGGTGGTGTCGTGATGACATTCACAGGAAGCTTCTCAAGACAACTTTTGGGCACCCAGATCTTCTTCAAGGGTGGTCCATTCCTGCAGTTAGTACCAATATACCTGGCAAACACTTCACCATTCAGATTCTTGAACAGTTTATAATTTGCATCAAAGGATTTATCAATGATAATAGGGTTAGCACAAGTGAAGCCAGATAAGGTAGATGGATCCACTGAAGGTCCCTTTGCAGCAACCCATGTGGTTTTGGGGTACTGCTCAGGCTTCCAGTATGAACCATCAACGTTCATTTTCCTCTCGAACCCAACACTCTCTTTCCTAGGGTTTCGGTTCAGAATCTGTTTCTTGAAGACATCACATAATGTTGGATGCCCTTTGAGGCTTTTGTACATGCCTGTTTCGAGCAATGTCTTCAACCTGGCATTCTCATCAGCAATAGTAGTGGTATCCTCAAAAGAGGGGTTAGTCACCACATCAGCAGTTGAAGATATTGCAACACTAGCAGCAATAGAACATTCAGCAACAGAGACAACATTATCACACTCAAGACATTTTAAACAGGGTGGCTCAAAGTCTTCCTGAGCGGAACTGATTTGTTGAGCGTGAAGTGAATCGTTCTCCTTTTGAAGATCTTCATGAGACGCTCTCAGATTCTCAAGTTCTTGCTTCCTTTGAAGATAATCATAGGAAAGCTTCTCATGAGTAGCTGAGAGAGTTTCATGACGACTTTCAAGTTGTTCGTACTTAACGTCAAGATTTTTAATGTATTCAACTAAGGACTGAGTTCAATTCATTTCCGCATCCAACAGGTCATCGCTTTTGTCTAGCAACTTTTGAATATGTTCCATAGCAGTTTGTTGTTCAGTTGCAATTTTAGCAAGTGTCTTGTAGCTGGGTTTGGATTCACATTCAGAATCATCTTCACTGGATGTTTGAAAGTAAGCATCGCGTGAGTTTACCTTGGCACCACTGCCATGAAGCAGTAGGTCAGAGCAGAGTCATCCTCATCATCGGCTTCAGCGTCGCCGACGTGGCCATTGTCTTCGGTGTTGAAGATGGACTTGACGACGTAAGCCGAAGCTAGAGCCAGGCTTGCCACGCCTGAATCAGACTCCTCCTCAGACTCCACCTCCGCCTCCTCAGAAGCAGACTCCTCCTCTGAATCCATCTCCTTGCCAACAAATGCATGAGCCTTGTTGGATGAGCTATTCTTGTGAGATGAAGACTTTGATGAAGACTTTGAATAATACTTTGAGGATTTCTTCTTCTTCTTGTCGTTAGAATCATATTCCTTGCTCTTCATCTTCTTCTTGTCGTTAGAATCATATTCCTTGCTCTTCATCTTCTTCTTCTTCTTCTTAGATTCCTTGTCCCATTGAGGACACTCAAAGATGTAGTGACCAGGCTTCTTGCATTTGTGGCATATTCTCTTCTTGTGGTCACGAGTGGAAGCCTCATCATTTCTTGAGGTGGATCTTGAAGATTTTCCGAAGCGATTCTTTTTGGAGAACTTCTGGAACTTCTTCATGAGCATAGCTAGCTCCTTTTCAATCTCTTCAGGATCCTCAGAACTGCAGTCAGATTATTCTTCAGATGAGGAAATAACCTTTGCCTTCAAAGCACGGGTTCGGCCATAGTTGGGGCCATAGATGTCTCTCTTCTCAGATAGCTGGAACTCATGTGTGTTGAGCCTCTCGAGTATGTCAGACGGATTGACATCTTTGAAGTCAGGACGTTCTTGTATCATCAAGGCCAGGGTGTCAAATGAGCTATCAAGTGATCTCAGGAGCTTCTTGATGATTTCCTGCTTGGTGATCTCAGTGGCGCCAAGAGCGCGAAGCTCATTTGTGATATCAGTGAGGCGATCAAATGTGAGCTGGACATTCTCATTGTCGTTTCTCTTGAAGCGGTTGAAGAGGTTGCGAAGAACATCAATCCTTGAATCTCTCTGAGTTGAGACACCTTCGTTGACCTTGGAGAGCCAGTCCCAGACTAGCTTCGCAGTTTCCAGTGCACTCACACGAAGATACTGTCCTTTGGTCAGATGACAACAGATGATGTTCTTGGCGGTCGAATCCAGTTGAATGAACCTCTTGACATCAGCAGTGGTGACACCTTCACCGACCTTGGGAACGCCATTCTTGACGACATACCAAAGGTCGACGTCAATGGCTTCAAGATGCATGCGCATCTTATTCTTCCAGTAGGGGTAATCAGTGTTGAGGAACGTAGTAATTTCAAACATTTTCCTACGCACACGCAAGATCATGGTGATGCATAGCAACGAGAGGGGAGAGTGTTGTCCACGTACCCTCGTAGACCGAAAGCGGAAGCGTTAACACAACACGGTTGATGTAGTCATACGTCTTCACGATCCGACCGATCAAGTACCGAACGCACGGCACCTCCGAGTTCAGCACACGTTCAGCTCGATGACGTCCCTCGAACTCCGATCCAGCCGAGTGTTGAGGGAGAGTTTTGTCAGCACGACGGCGTGGTGACGATGATGATGTTCTACCGACGCAGGGCTTCGCCTAAGCACCGCTACGATATTATCGAGGTGTAATATGGTGGAGGGGGGCACCGCAGACGGCTAAAAGATCGTAGATAAATTGTGTCGAGAGGTGCCCCCCTGCTCCCGTATATAAAGGAGCAAGGGGGAGGCCGCCGGCCAAGGAGGAGAGGTGCGCCTAGGAGGAGTCCTCCTCCTACCGGGAGCAGGACTCCCCCCTTTTCCATGTTGGACTAGGAGTGGAAGGGGGAAGAGGTGGAGGGGAGAAGGAAGGGGGGCGCCGCCCCCTCTCCTTGTCCTATTCGGACTGGGGGGAAGGGGGGCGCGGCCCTGCCCTGGCCTCCTCTCCTCTCTTCCACCTAGGCCCACTAAGGCCCATTAAGTCACCGGGGGGTTCCGGTAACCTCCCGGTACTCCGGAAAAATCCCGATTTCACCCGGAACACTTTCGATGTCCAAACATAGGCTTCCAATATATCAATCTTTATGTCTCGACCATTTCGAGACTCCTCGTAATGTCCGTGATCACATCCGGGACTCTTAACAACCTTCGGTACATCAAAACATATAAACTCATAATATAACTATCATCATAACGTTAAGCGTGCGGACCCTACGGGTTCGAGAACTATGTAGACATGACCGAGACACCTCTCCAGTCAATAACCAATAGCGGAACCTGGATGCCCATATTGGTTCCTACATATTCTACGAAGATCTTTATCGGTCAGACCGCATAACAACATACGTTGTTCCCTTTGTCATCGGTTTGTTACTTGCCCGAGATTCGATCGTCGGTATCTCGATACCTAGTTCAATCTCGTTACCGGCAAGTCTCTTTACTCGTTCCGTAATACATCATCCCGCAACTAACTCATTAGTCACAATGCTTGCAAGGCTTATAGTGATGTGTATTACTGAGTGGGCCCAGAGATACCTCTCCGACAATCGGAGTGACAAATCCTAATCTCGAAATACGCCAACCCAACAAGTACCTTTGGAGACACCTGTAGAGCACATTTATAATCACCCAGTTACGTTGTGACGTTTGGTAGCACACAAAGTGTTCCTCCGATAAACGGGAGTTGCATAATCTCATAGTCATAGAAACATGTATAAGTCATGAAGAAAGCAATAGCAACATACTAAACGATCGAGTGCTAAGCTAACGGAATGGGTCAAGTCAATCACATCATTCTCCTAATGATGTGATCCCGTTAATCAAATGACAACTCATGTCTATGGCTAGGAAACATAACCATATTTGATCAACGAGCTAGTCAAGTAGAGGCATACTAGTGACACTCTGTTTGTCTATGTATTCACACATGTATTATGTTTCCGGTTAATACAATTCTAGCATGAATAATAAACATTTATCATGATATAAGGAAATAAATAATACTTTATTATTGCCTCTAGGGCATATTTCCTTCAGTCTCCCACTTGCACTAGAGTCAATAATCTAGATTACTCAGTAATGATTCTTACACCCATGGAGTCTTGGTGCTGATCATGTTTTGCTCGTGGAAGAGGCTTAGTCAACGGGTCTGCAACATTCAGATCCGTATGTATCTTGCAAATTTCTATGTCTCCCACCTGGACTAAATCCCGGATGGAATTGAAGCGTCTTTTGATGTGCTTGGTTCTCTTGTGAAATCTGGATTCCTTTGCTAAGGCAATTGCACCAGTATTGTCACAAAAGATTTTCATTGGTCCCGATGCACTAGGTATGACACCTAGATCGGATATGAACTCCTTCATACAGACTCCTTCATTTGCTGCTTCCGAAGCAGCTATGTACTCCGCTTCACACGTAGATCCCGCCACGACACTTTGCTTAGAACTGCACCAACTGACAGCTCCACCGTTCAATGTAAATACGTATCCGGTTTGCGATTTAGAATCGTCCGGATCAGTGTCAAAGCTTGCATCAACGTAACCATTTACGATGAGCTCTTTGTCACCTCCATAAACGAGAAACATATCCTTAGTCCTTTTCAGGTATTTCAGGATGTTCTTGACCGCTGTCCAGTGATCCACTCCTGGATTACTTTGGTACCTCCCTGCTAAACTTATCGCAAGGCACACATCAGGTCTGGTACACAACATTGCATACATGATAGAGCCTATGGCTGAAGCATAGGGAACATCTTTCATCTTCTCTCTATCTTCTCCAGTGGTCGGGCATTGAGTCTTACTCAATCTCACACCTTGTAGTACAGGCAAGAACCCTTTCTTTGCTTGATCCATTTTGAACTTCTTCAAAACTTTGTCAAGGTATGTGCTTTGTGAAAGTCCAATTAAGCGTCTTGATCTATCTCTATAGATCTTGATGCCCAATATATACGCAGCTTCACCGAGGTCTTTCATTGAAAAACTCTTATTCAAGTATCCCTTTATGCTACCCAGAAATTCTATATCATTTCCAATCAGCAATATGTCATCCACATATAATATCAGAAATGCTACTGAGCTCCCACTCACTTTCTTGTAAATACAGGCTTCTCCAAAAGTCTGTATAAAACCAAATGCTTTGATCACACTATCAAAGCGTTTATTCCAACTCCGAGAGGCTTGCACCAGTCCATAAATGGATCGCTGGAGCTTGCACACTTTGTTAGCTCCCTTTGGATCGACAAAACCTTCCGGTTGCATCATATACAACTCTTCTTCCAGAAATCCATTCAGGAATGCCGTTTTGACATCCATTTGCCAAATTTCATAATCATAAAATGCGGCAATTGCTAACATGATTCGGACAGACTTAAGCATCGCTATGGGTGAGAAGGTCTCATCGTAGTCAATCCCTTGAACTTGTCGAAAACCTTTCGCAACAAGTCGAGCATTATAGACAGTAACATTACCGTCAGCGTCAGTCTTCTTCTTAAAGATCCATTTATTTTCAATGGCTTGCCGATCATCGGGCAAGTCAACCAAAGTCCATACTTTGTTCTCATACATGGATCCCATCTCGGATTTCATGGCCTCAAGCCATTTTGCGGAATCTGGGCTTACCATCGCTTCTTCATAGTTCGTAGGTTCGTCATGGTCTAGTAACATAACCTCCAGAACAGGATTACCATACCACTCTGGTGCGGATCTTAATCTGGTTGACCTACGAGGTTCAGTAATAACTTGATCTGAAGTTTCATGATCATTATCATTAACTTCCCCACTAATTGGTGTAGGTGTCGCAGAAACTGGTTTCTGTGATGATCTACTTTCCAATAAGGGAGCAGGTACAGTTACCTCATCAAGTTCTACTTTCCTCCCACTCACTTCTTTCGAGAGAAACTCCTTCTCTAGAAAGGATCCATTCTTAGCAACGAATGTCTTGCCTTCGGATCTGTGATAGAAGGTGTACCCAACAGTCTCCTTTGGGTATCCTATGAAGACACATTTCTCCGATTTAGGTTCGAGCTTATCAGGTTGAAGTTTCTTCACATAAGCATCGCAACCCCAAACTTTAAGATACGACAACTTTGGTTTCTTGCCAAACCATAGTTCATAAGGTGTCGTTTCAACGGATTTTGATGGTGCCCTATTTAGAGTGAATGCAGCCGTCCCTAAAGCATAACCCCAAAACGATAGCGGTAAATCAGTAAGAGACATCATAGATCGCACCATATCTAGTAAAGTACGATTACGACGTTCGGACACACCATTACGCTGTGGTGTTTCGGGTGGCGTGAGTTGCGAAACTATTCCGCATTGTTTCAAATGTAGGCCAAACTCGTAACTCAAATATTCTCCTCCACGATCTGATCGTAGAAACTTTATTTTCTTGTTACGATGATTTTCAACTTCGCTCTGAAATTCTTTGAACTTTTCAAATGTTTCAGACTTATGTTTCATTAAGTAGATATACCCATATCTGCTCAAATCATCTGTGAAGGTGAGAAAATAACGATATCCACCACGAGCCTCAATATTCATCGGACCACATACATCTGTATGTATGATTTCCAATAAATCTGTTGCTCTCTCCATAGTTCCGGAGAACGGTGTTTTAGTCATCTTGCCCATGAGGCACGGTTCGCAAGTACCAAGTGATTCATAATCAAGTGATTCCAAAAGTCTATCAGTATGGAGTTTCTTCATGCGCTTTACACCGATATGACCTAAACGGCAGTGCCACAAATAAGTTGCACTATCATTATCAACTCTGCATCTTTTGGCTTCGACATTATGAATATGTGTGTCACTACTATCGAGATTCATTAAAAATAGACCACTCTTCAAGGGTGCATGACCATAAAAGATATTATTCATATAAATAGAACAACCATTATTCTCTGATTTAAATGAATAACCGTCTCGCATCAAACAAGATCCAGATATAATGTTCATGCTTAACGCTGGCACCAAATAACAATTATTTAGGTCTAAAACTAATCCCGAAGGTAGATGTAGAGGTAGCGTGCCAACCGCGATCACATCGACTTTGGAACCATTTCCCACGCGCATCGTCACCTCGTCCTTAGCCAATCTTCGCTTAATCCGTAGCCCCTGTTTCGAGATGCAAATATTAGCAACAGAACCAGTATCAAATACCCAGGTGCTACTGCGAGCATTAGTAAGGTACACATCAATAACATGTATATCACATATACCTTTGTTAACCTTGCCATCCTTCTTATCCGCCAAATACTTGGGGCAGTTCCGCTTCCAGTGACCAGTCTGCTTGCAGTAGAAGCACTCAGTTTCAGGCTTAGGTCCAGACTTGGGTTTCTTCTCCTGAACACTTGATGCTCCTTTTTGATTTCTACCTCCGCTGCCTTTAGCATTGCGAAGAGCTCGGGAATTGTCTTATTCATCCCTTGCATGTTATAGTTCATCACGAAGCTCTTGTAGCTTGGTGGCAGTGATTGAAGAATTCTGTCAATGACGCTATCATCCGGAAGATTAACTCCCAGTTGAATCAAGTGGTTATTATACCGAGACATTTTGAGTATATGCTCACTGACAGAACTATTCTCTTCCATCTTGCAGCTGTAGAACTTATTGGAGACTTCATATCTCTCAATCCGGGCATTTGCTTGAAATATTAACTTCAACTCCTGGAACATCTCATATGCTCCATGACGTTCAAAACGTCGTTGAAGACCCGGTTCTAAGCCGTAAAGCATGGCACACTGAACTATCGAGTAGTCATCAGCTTTGCTCTGCCAGACGTTCATAACTTCTGGTGTCGCCCTTGCAGGAGGCCTGGCACCTAGCGGTGCTTCCAGGACGTAATTCTTCTGTGCAGCAATGAGGATAATCCTCAAATTATGGACCCAGTCCATGGAATTGCTACCATCGTCTTTCAACTTTGCTTTCTCAAGGAACGCATTAAAATTCAACGGAACAACAGCACGGGCCATTTATCTACAATTGACATAGACAAGCAAGATACTATCAGGTACTAAGTTCATGATAAATTCAAGTTCAATTAATCATATTACTTAAGAACTCCCACTTAGATAGACATCCCTCTAATCATCTAAGTGATTACATGATCCAAATCAACTAAACCATGTCCGATCATCACGTGAGATGGAGTAGTTTCAATGGTGAACATCACTATGTTGATCATATCTACTATATGATTCACGCTCGACCTTTCGGTCTTCGTGTTCCGAGGCCATATCTGCATATGCTAGGCTCGTCAAGTTTAACCTGAGTATTCCGCGTGTGCAACTGTTTTGCACCCGTTGTATTTGAACGTAGAGCCTATCACACCCGATCATCACGTGGTGTCTCGGCACGAAGAACTTTCGCAACGGTGCATACTCGGGGAGAACACTTTTATCTTGAAATTTTAGTGAGAGATCATCTTATAATGCTACCGTCAATCAAAGCAAGATAAGATGCATAAAAGATTAACATCACATGCAATCAATATGAGTGATATGATATGGCCATCATCATCTTGTGCTTGTGATCTCCATCTCCGAAGCACCGTCATGATCACCATCGTCACCGGCGCGACACCTTGATCTCCATCGTAGCATCGTTGTCGTCTCGCCAACTATTGCTTTTATGACTATCACTACCGCTTAGTGATAAAGTAAAACAATTACATGGCGATTGCATTGCATACAATAAAGCGACAACCATATGGCTCCTGCCAGTTGCCGATAACTCGGTTACAAAACATGATCATCTTATACAATAAAATATAGCATCATGTCTTGACCATATCACATCACAACATGCCCTGCAAAAACAAGTTAGACATCCTCTACTTTGATGTTGCAAGTTTTACGTGGCTGCTACGGGCTTAGCAAGAACCGTTCTTACCTACGCATCAAAACCACAACGATAGTTTGTCAAGTTGGTGCTGTTTTAACCTTCGCAAGGACCGAGCGTAGCCACACTCGGTTCAACTAAAGTGAGAGAGACAGACACCCGCCAGTCACCTTTAAGCAACGAGTGCTCGCAACGGTGAAACCAGTCTCGCGTAAGCGTACGCGTAATGTCGGTCCGGGCCGCTTCATCTCACAATACCGCTGAACCAAAATATGACATGCTGGTAAGCAGTATGACTTATATCGCCCACAACTCACTTGTGTTCTACTCGTGCATATAACATCAACGCATAAAACCAGGCTCGGATGCCACTGTTGAGGAAAGTAGTAATTTCAAAAAAATTCCTACGCACACGCAAGATCATGGTGATGCATAGCAACGAGAGGGGAGAGTGTTGTCCACGTACCCTCGTAGACCGAAAGCGGAAGCGTTAACACAACGCGGTTGATGTAGTCGTACGTCTTCACGATCTGACCGATCAAGTACCGAACGCACGGCACCTCCGAGTTCAGCACACGTTCAGCTCGATGACGTCCCTCGAACTCCGATCCAGCCGAGTGTTGAGGGAGAGTTTTGTCAGCACGACGGCGTGGTGACGATGATGATGTTCTACCGACGCAGGGCTTCGCCTAAGCACCGCTACGATATTATCGAGGTGTAATATGGTGGAGGGGGCACCGCACACGGCTAAAAGATCGTAGATCAATTGTGTCGAGAGGTGCCCCCTGCCCCCGTATATAAAGGAGCAAGGGGGAGGCCGCCGGCCAAGGAGGAGAGGCGCGCCAGGAGGAGTCCTACTCCTACCGGGAGTAGGACTCCCCCCCTTTCCATGTTGGACTAGGAGTGGAAGGGGAAGAGGTGGAGGGGAGGAAGGAAGGGGGGCGCCGCCCCCCTCTCCTTGTCCTATTCGGACTGGGGGGAAGGGGGGCGCGGCCCTGCCCTGGCCTCCTCTCCTCTCTTCCACCTAGGCCCACTAAGGCCCATTAAGTTACCCGGGGGGTTCCGGTAACCTCCCGGTACTCCGGAAAAATCCCGATTTCACCCGGAACACTTCGGATGTCCAAACATAGGCTTCCAATATATCAATCTTTATGTCTCGACCATTTCGAGACTCCTCGTCATGTCCGTGATCACATCCGGGACTCCGAACAACCTTCGGTACATCAAAACATATAAACTCATAATATAACTGTCATCGTAACGTTAAGCGTGCGGACCCTACGGGTTCGAGAACTATGTAGACATGACCGAGACACCTCTCCGGTCAATAACCAATAGCGGAACCTGGATGCTCATATTGGTTCCCACATATTCTACGAAGATCTTTATCGGTCAGACCGCATAACAACATACGTTGTTCCCTTTGTCATCGGTATGTTACTTGCCCGAGATTCGATCGTCGGTATCTCGATACCTAGTTCAATCTCGTTACCGGCAAGTCTCTTTACTCGTTCCGTAATACATCATCCCGCAACTAACTCATTAGTCACAGTGCTTGCAAGGCTTATAGTGATGTGTATTACTGAGTGGGCCTAGAGATACCTCTCCGACAATCGGAGTGACAAATCCTAATCTCGAAATACGCCAACCCAACAAGTACCTTTGGAGACACCTGTAGAGCACCTTTATAATCACCCAGTTACGTTGTGACGTTTGGTAGCACACAAAGTGTTCCTCCGGTAAACGGGAGTTGCATAATCTCATAGTCATAGGAACATGTATAAGTCACGAAGAAAGCAATAGCAACATACTAAACGATCGAGTGCTAAGCTAACAGAATGGGTCAAGTCAATCACATCATTCTCCTAATGATGTGATCCCGTTAATCAAATGACAACTCATGTCTATGGCTAGGAAACATAACCATCTTTGATCAACGAGCTTGTCAAGTAGAGGCATACTAGTGACACTCTGTTTGTCTATGTATTCACACATGTATTATGTTTCCGGTTAATACAATTCTAGCATGAATAATAAACATTTATCATGATATAAGGAAATAAATAATACTTTATTATTGCCTCTAGGGCATATTTCCTTCAATCAGTGTCATCGAAGACTGGGCACGCAACGGAGACCTTGATTATCCCTGCAGTCGACATAGCTAAAACTCCAGGTGGTTAAACCGAATCACATAGAACAAGGGAGCACCTTGCTCTGATACCAATTGAAAGTCCTAGTTATCGACTAGAGGGGGGTGAATAGGCGATTTTTACGAAACTCTTCAAAGCATGAGATCTTTGAAGACAAACGGATGAAATGAACCTATTGATATGCCGCAGAAGATAGACTACACTAGACAAGCCATAGTCAAGTAAGCAATGTAGTGAAAGCACGAAGATTATCAGCAGCTAGGTAGTATGGATCATGATGGAAGACAGTATGCAGCCAAACAGGTAATAGTCTTCACACAGTGAAGTCAAAGAGACCAGACAGGCAGGAAATGACTTCACGAAGACAAACAGTAAAGTAAAGGGAAGTGGGGGATAGAACCAGTTGCTTGGCGAAGACAAGGATTTGGTAGACCAGTTCCAGTTGCTGTGACAACTGTATGTCTGGTTAGGGAGGCTGAGATTGAACTCAGAAGACCGCGTCTTCACCTTATTCCCCTTGAGCTAAGGATACCCAGTCCTCGCCCAATCACTCTGGTAAGTCTTCAAGGTAGACTTCCAAACCTTCACAGACTTCGTTCACCGGCGATCCACAATGACTCTTGGATGTTGTCGGTGTTGAACGACACCTATGGGATCACAAGAATCCCTACTACGGTTGCCAGGGCGCGGGGTTGTGAGAAGAGCAGGATTAGTAATCAGCACAAGGATCGTTTACCCATGTTCGGGCCACGAGGATGCGTAAAACCCAAGTCCTGCTTTGGTGGATGTATTTCAGAGAGTTCTTGAGCTCTCGAACTAGCTATGGTGGCTGCGTGGTTCAAAAGAGCCGAATCCCTCTCCAGTACGCCATGGGCCTCCTTTTATAGTCGAAAGGGGCTGCCACAGTGGCACACAGGAGGTGGAAAGGCGTACAGTTCTACGAGCTTATCGCTCGTATTACAGGACAAGACGCACTTAATGCGCTGCTTAGGTGTCCCCTTGCTTTATCGGGGACGGGAACGAGGCATGTCCCGTCCGTCGCCGCTCCTCCTCGCTTCGACACGCGCCCTGGCCAGCGACGCATGCGGCGCCATGTAGGCAGGCAAGCGGCTGAGGTGGGGTGGTGGTAGGGTCTTCACGAAGATCTGCATGCCGCCACGCATGCGTGTGCTGAGTTGGCCTGAAAGCTGCATGTTGCCATGCAGGTGCCTGCCCAGCTGGTTGGGCTGGCAGCTGCATGCAAACGGCGGTGGAGACTCAGCTGGCGCGGGCCTGGAGGTGGCCCTGCTGGCGCCCTTGGCAAGGGCCTTGCCGGGTGGCCCGGCAAGGGTCTTGTCGTGGCGTGCTGTCGTCCCCGGCAAGGATCTTGCCGAGCGTCTTGTGGCTCTCCTCGGCAAGGATCTTGCCGAGGATCGTTGTCTTTTAATCCTCATCTAATCTTGGACACTTCTTGTCTTCACAAAGATCTGCATGCCACCATGGAGGTGCCTCCTGAGCCCTGGCCCAACGTGGTTGATGGTGTTGGAGACCGTGGGCTCAAGGGTGGTGCGCTTCGCTGGTGTTGGAATAGCCGCCCCGTCAAGGGCCTTGCCGGGGCCGCGGAGGCTGCCCCGGCAAGGGTCTTGCCGGGGGAACCTGCTTCGTCTCTCTGCTCTTTGTGGTCTCGGCCTTGGCGTTGCTCTCGCTGTCTTGGGCTTCGGTTTTACCTCGGTTCACCTCCCCTGTTCTGTTTGCTGTGGCCGCGGGCGCGGCTCCGACTATCCGTGCACAGGTAAAGGGGTACAAAGGTGCTCCCTTTTTTCGTACACCGACAGGAGCCCCGGGCCTGGGCCACACATAAGCGCGACGCGTTGTTGGGCCAGGCCCAAAAATGGTGTGCAGGCACGCGGGGCGGTTTTTACCGCGGTAAAACTTTTCGTGCGCTGTGCTTCCCACGACCTGCGTTGAATGCACGACGTGGAGGGGTGCGCGTGACGTGGGTGGCATGCATGGGGCGGTTCTCGCACGCATGCGTCACATCGTAGTAAATGGGCAGCGCGACCCGCACCTTCCCCATAAAAAGGGGTAACCGCGTGCGCACTGTTCCTTTTACCCTCCGCACAATCCCAATCTCGGAAGCCTCCATTCGTCTTCCTCTTCTTCCCTAAGCTTCGCTCTTACTCGCCGCCGTTGCGTGCCCGTCGCCCTCTGTTTCTTGCCCCCCTCCCCCAGGCGCCATGGCGCCCAAATCCACCAAGGGCAAGGGAGTGGCCAGGGATGCCGGAGCGACGGGGCCGCCGGAGAGTGCGCTGGCGGTGCAGCGGACGCAGTCCGCCTACTTCCCCTCGACAGTTGATGTGTTCGAGCTCCGGGAAACCTTCAGGTTCCTGTGGGGGGTGAAGACAGGGGGAGAGAAGATGGGGCACCCTGCCACGCGCGTCATCCCCGCCAACTGCGCCGAGGCTGCTCCGGATCGGTACCCTTTCTTTGTCGACTATTTCTCCTGCGGGCTTTGTCCTCCCTTCTCTGATTTCTTCAGCGACATCATGCATACCTTTGGCTTCTGCCTCTTGGATTTTACCCCGAATGCTGTGGCGTGCATGGCCCTTTTCGTGCACCTCTGCGAAGGCTTCACCGGGGTGCACCCCAACACGGCGCTCCTCCGCCATTACTTCTTCCCTCGGATCTAAACGGGAGGCGCCATTTCTGGTTGCATCACCTGGATCCCACGGTCCAAGGGAGCGTACCCGGATGGCGCCATGAAGGAGAGGTGGGAAGAATGGCGGGGCCGGTGGTGCTGGATCAAGAGAAGGACCCGCCGACGTTCTGCGAAGTTCGTCGGGCGCCGCCGGTCCGCAGAGGCGATTGGAGCGACGTCGACGTCCACGATGAGAAGCTCACGATCGCCACCACCAGGATCCTTCGGCTCACCGAGTCCGGGCCCACCCTTGAGATGATCGGGGCGGACTTCATCCACCGCCGGATCGCTCCACTGCACAGCAAGGGGAGGCCGGCCTGGCTCTTCACGAACCCCGCCGACATCATGCGGCTTCGCCCCGACATCGACCACAATTTCATAGTGATGGGGCAATGCCCATTTCTGCCAGCGACTCTTCCAGCTCGATGTGGGCCGCGACGGCGAGGTCGAGCGGACCGGCAAGGTCGCGAGGGCTGCCGCGAAGGCCGGCAAGGTCATCAAGGGGCCTTTGTTCAAGTTGCCGGCGGGAGTGGTCCTGCTGTGCAATAATTCGCGCCGGACCGACATCATCGCCATGATGCTGGACTGCAACGCGCATGGCCCTGACCCGAGCTGGGTCGAGCCGGAGGACATCCAGGTGCAGTAGTTCTTCGACACTCTGCACGAGGGATACATCAACGCCGACGTCAAGCGACTGCTCGTCCAGGACACCTCCTAGGCGGAACTGGACTACATCGCCGCCAGGGCGAGGGAGGCGCAGCTTGTCGAGGAAGCCGGCAGCGCTAGTGGTGTGGAGGACAAGGCTGCGACGGCCGCGGAGGAGGAGGAGCTCGCCCGGTGGGTGGCGGCCGCCGGGGAAGCCAGCAGCGCCGACACCGAGGCTCCTCTGGTTGAGGATGCGGCCGACGAGTCATCGTCGGAGGAGGCCGGGGCTGTTGGCCCTCCGGCCATGGGAAGAGGGCGAGTCCTGCGGCGAGCCACTTTTGGCGAGCCGGTACGGCCCGTCAGGGCCGCACGGCGGCCAAAGTCTCCGGAGGAGTCCGCGCGTCAGACGAGGGCCGCGGCGGCGAAGAAAGTGGTGAAGGCCGCGACGGCGAAGAAGAGAGCATTTGCCTCCTCTTCGCCCAAGCGCGCCCAGACTCTGCCCTCCTCCCCTCCTCCGGCGGATGCCGACGCGGGGGTCACCTTCGACGTCGGATCCCTCAGCCCGAGGAGGAAGAGGAAAACAACAGAGGAGGAGGTGGATAACGAGTAAGTATCTTGCTCTTTCCCGTCATCTCTGTCTCCTCAATCTGTGTCGCTTGTCTTGACTCGTTTTCATCTTTGCAGGGACGCGGAGACGCTGGCCCAGCGGGTGAAGAGGGCCAAGACCTCGGCGGGCGGCCAGCCCCCGGCTGGTACTTCAAAGGCGCCACTGGTGGTGTTGAGCAGCCCGGACAGCAGCCCCGGCGCAGCCTCCAGCGTAAGTTCCTCACTCACCCCTCGTCGACATGTGTTAGGGGTATGGTGCTTTGGTGCTGACCTTGCCGTGTATGCAGGAGGAGAGCAGCAGGAGAGGAGCCACAGAGGGCTATTCCCAACACGCCGCCCCCATCAACCACGCCGCCCCGAGGGGCGTCCTCGGCAAGGGCGCCAAGCCCCGAGCCCACACACATGGAGGAGGAGGAGGAGGAGAACTTGGGTGCTGGTGGCTTCACCTCGGCGCCAGATGCCGGTGGGGAGGGGACCTCTGTTCCTCAGCCTAGCATGGGTAAGCCTCTCGCCTTTCGTCCTTGTTCTTTTTCTTTTCTTGTTGATTCTTGGTTTTGGCTTCGTCTCATCCCCTCCTTGGTGCCCAGATCGTTCCTCGGTGGACCAGGAGGACATAGACGCCATCATCGAGGACGTCGCCAAGGACGCCGCGGCAGAAGCCGAGAAGGTCGCTGCCGGGGAGTCTGCCGAGGGTGCTGCGGAGGATGCCGCCAAGGGGCCTGCCGGGGAGTCCGGCAAGGCTACTGCCGAGGAGGCCGGCAAGGGGCCTGCCGGAGACTCCAGCAAGGCCGCCGCCGAGGAGGAGGTGGTCGATGACCAGCCTTCCTCCTCCGCTGCCTCCGGCTCCGGCAAGTACCTGAAGGTGAGCGACGATCTCTTCGTCCACCTCCCAGGCGCGTCGAGCACCAAGGCTCCCATCGAGGGGGAGGTGTTTGACGACGAGGTGCTCGCCGCCGCCGGGCTTGAGATCGTTGACGAGCCGAGCGCTGGTGGCGATGGCTCCCAAGAAGAGCGGATCCTCCACGCCATGGGCGCCAGCTTCCGGAAGCTCCAGGCGCTCCACCGCGCCCGCCTGGACAAGGCTAAGTCTAGGATGGCGGTGGCGGAGAAAGCGGAGGCGGACCTCCAGAAGCGCGTCGCCGAGACGTAGGACTGGTTCCGCCAGGCTCACGAGGAGTTGAAAACCGCCCAGGGCGAGCAGGCCAAGCGCGACGTGGAGCTCACCATGAAGCTGGCCGACATCGAGAAGGCCCTGGAGACAGCGGAGGGCTTGGCCGCGGCAGCCGAGGCCGCCCGGACCCAGCACCAGGCCGCGCTGAACTCCCAGGAGGAGGACCTCGCCAAGCGCGAGGTGGACCTCGACGCCAAACTCCGCGCCAAGGACAGGGAGGTGGAGAAGCTTGTCAGGCAGCGGACCCAAGAGCTGGAGCAGAGGCACAGGGAGGCGCTCGATGCCCAAGCTCTAGTTCACGCCGGCAAGGTGAAGGAGCTGGAGGTGGAGCGGGACGGGCTAAAAGACCAGGCCCTGAAGCTGTCCCAGGAGAAGGACACGCTCAACGGCACCCTGACGGAGGCGCAGGGCGCGGCCGTTAGCAGGGCCGGGGAGCTTTCCGAGGCCAACAACTCCATCAAGGACCTCAAGCTGAAGTTAGAGGGCCTTGAGGGGATGCTCACGGAGGCCACGGCCCGGGAAGGGACCCTGGCCAAGGAGCTGGAGACCAAGAAGCAGCTGCGGAAGAACGAGGCCGCCGAGCACAAGGATTCCGTGGAGAGCGTGAACCGCTGGATCAGCCGTCTCGAGGACGTCGCCGGCAGGATCACCGCGCAGCTGGTTACCATGGGGATGCCAAACGTGAGGTATGCCCCAGAGCGCAGCGGGACCACCAACGCCAAGCTGACCCTGTTCTTCGAGTGTGTTCTCGGGGCCCTGGAGCAGCTTCACGCCAATCGGGCGGCCTCGCTGGCCGACTAGGCCCGGAGGCTTTTCCAGGGCGCCATGACCAAGGTGGCGTACTGGTACCCCGACCTCGACTTCGACGCCGCGCTGGAGAGCTTGCCGGAGGATACTGACCTCGCACCGCTCAGGGAGCGCATCAAGCCCATCATCAGCGGTGTTGGCGGAATTCTGAGGGTGGAGGGCCAGCGCCGGGATTAGGCACCCCGTTTCTTTTCGTTGCTGCAAGTTCACAACCAAGACAATTTTTATCTTTAGTTAGAACCGCAGCAACAATTTGATGTAATATAACTCTGCAGCACTTTGATATTATGCATGTTATTTTCCTGTTCGATTCTCCCTTGCATGTCCACCCTACGTAACTGGGTAGGATTGCCGGCGCGTAAACCCAGGGCGGCGTCTTGGGGACGGATCCCCATTGGCCTGCCGGGTGTGCTTGCTGCCGGCCGAACCACCTTACCGCCCTTAGCGTGGCCGCCCAAACTGTCGAGCTTGACTCGAGTCAGATTCGGGAGCGTTGCCAAGTGCGAAAGGCTACCCTGCCACTCTCGACGCGACCGCTTGAGCTGTTGAGCGGACTTGAAACAGAACAAGGGTGTTGCCAATTGTGTTGGGGAACGTAGTAATTTCAAAAAAATTCTACGCACACGCAGGATCATGGTGATGCATAGCAACGAGAGGGGAGAGTGTTGTCCACGTACCCTCGTAGACCGATAGCGGAAGCGTTTAACACAACGCGGTTGATGTAGTCGTACGTCTTCACGATCCGACCGATCAAGTACCGAACGCACGGCACCTCCGAGTTCAGCACACGTTCAGCTCGATGACGTCCCTCGAACTCCGATCCAGCTGAGTGTTGAGGGAGAGTTTTGTCAGCACGACGGCGTGGTGACAATGTTGATGTTCTATCGACGCAGGGCTTCGCCTAAGCACCGCTATGATATTATCGAGGTGTAATATGGTGGAGGGGGCACCGCACACGGCTAAGAGATCAATGATCAATTGTGTGTCTAGAGGTGCCCCCTGCCCCCGTATATAAAGGTGCAAGGGGGGGGGGGGGTTCGGCCGACCTAAGGGAGAGGCGCGCCAGGAGGAGTCCTACTCCTACCGGGAGTAGGACTGCCCCCCTTTTCCATGTTGGATTAGGAGAGAGAGGGGGAAAAGGTGGAGGGGAGGAAGGAAGGGGGGGCGCCGCCCCCCTCTCCTTGTCCTATTCGGACTGGGGGGGAGGGGCGCGCGGCCCTGCCCTGGCCTCCTCTCCTCTCTTCCACCTAGGCCCACTAAGGCCCATTAAGTTACCGGGGGGTTCCGGTAACCTCCCGGTACTCCGGAAAAATCCCGATTTCACCCGGAACACTTCCGATGTCCAAACATAGGCTTCCAATATATCAATCTTTATGTCTCGACCATTTCGAGACTCCTCGTCATGTCCGTGATCACATCCGGGACTCCAAACAACCTTCGGTACATCAAAACATATAAACTCATAATATAACTATCATCGTAACGTTAAGCGTGCGGACACTACGGGTTCGAGAACTATGTAGACATGACCGAGACACCTCTCCGGTCAATAACCAATAGCGGAACCTGGATGCTCATATTGGTTCCCACATATTCTACGAAGATCTTTATCGGTCAGACCGCATAACAACATACGTTGTTCCCTTTGTCATCGGTATGTTACTTGCCCGAGATTCGATCGTCGGTATCTCGATACCTAGTTCAATCTCGTTACCGGCAAGTCTCTTTACTCGTTCCGTAATACATCATCCCGCAACTAACTCATTAGTCACAATGCTTGCAAGGCTTATAGTGATTCCAAAAGTCCATCATTATGGAGTTTCTTCATGCGCTTTACACCGATATGACCTAAACGGCAGTGCCACAAATAAGTTGCACTATCATTATCAACTCTGCATCTTTTGGGTTTGACATTATGAATATGTGTGTCACTACTACCGAGATTCATTAAAAATAGACCACTCTTCAAGGGTGCATGACCATAAAAGATATTACTCATATAAATAGAACAACCATTATTCTCTGATTTAAATGAATAACCGTCTCGCATCAAACAAGATCCAGATGTAATGTTCATGCTCAAAGCTGGCACCAAATAACAATTATTTAGGTCTAATACTAATCCCGAAGGTAGATGTAGAGGTAGCGCGCCGACGGCGATCACATCAACTTTGGAACCGTTTCCCACGCGCATCGTCACCTCGTCCTTGGCCAGTGTTCGCTTAATCCGTAGTCCCTGTTTCGAGTTGCAAATATTAGCAACAGAACCAGTATCAAATACCCAGGTGCTACTGCGAGCTCTGGTAAGGTACACAACAATAACATGTATATCACATATACCTTTGTTCACCTTGCCATCCTTCTTATCCGCCAAATACTTGGGGCAGTTCCGCTTCCAGTGACCAGTCTGCTTGCAGTAGAAGCACTCAGTCTCAGGCTTAGGTCCAGATTTGGGTTTCTTCTCCTGAACAGCAACTTGCTTGCTGTTCTTCTTGAAGTTCCCCTTCTTCTTCCCTTTGCCCTTTTTCTTGAAACTGGTGGTCTTATTGACCATCAACACTTGATGCTCCTTTTTGATTTCTACCTCCGCTGCCTTTAGCATTGCGAAGAGCTCGGGAATTGTCTTGTTCATCCCTTGCATGTTATAGTTCATCACGAAGCTCTTGTAGCTTGGTGGCAGTGATTGAAGAATTCTGTCAATGACGCTATCATTCGGAAGATTAACTCCCAGTTGAATCAAGTGATTATTATACCCACACATTTTGAGTATATGCTCACTGACAGAACTATTCTCTTCCATCTTGCAGTTGTAGAACTTATTGGAGACTTCATATCTCTCAATCCGGGCATTTGCTTGAAATATTAACTTCAACTCCTGGAATATCTCATATGCTCCATGACGTTAAAAACGTCGTTGAAGACCCGGTTCTAAGCCGTAAAGCATGGCACACTGAACTATCGAGTAGTCATCAGCTTTGCTCTGCCAGACGTTCATAACTTCTGGTGTTGCTCTTGCAGCAGGCCTGGCACCCAGCGGTGCTTCCAGGACGTAATTCTTCTGTGCAGCAATGAGGATAATCCTCAAGTTACGGACCCAGTCCGTGTAATTGCTACCATCATCTTTCAACTTTGCTTTCTCAAGGAACGCATTAAAATTCAACGGAACAACAGCACGGGCCATCTATCTACAATTAACATAGACAAGCAAGATACTATTAGGTACTAAGTTCATGATAAATTTAAGTTCTATTAATCATATTACTTAAGAACTCCCACTTAGATAGACATCCCTCTAATCATCTAAGTGATTACGTGATCCAAATCAACTAAACCATAACCGATCATCACGTGAAATGGAGTAGTTTTCAATGGTGAACATCACTATGTTGATCATATCTACTATATGATTCACGCTCGACCTTTCGGTCTCAGTGTTCTGAGGCCATATCTGCATGTGCTAGGCTCATCAAGTTTAACCTGAGTATTCTGCGTGTGCAAAACTGGCTTGCACCCGTTGTAGATGGACGTAGAGCTTATCACACCCGATCATCACGTGGTGTCTGGGCACAACGAACTTTGGCAACGGTGCATACTCAGGGAGAACACTTTTATTTTGAAAATTTAGTGAGAGATCATCTTATAATGCTACCGTCAATCAAAGCAAGATAAGATGCATAAAAGATAAACATCACATGCAATCAATATAAGTGATATGATATGGCCATCATCATCTTGTGCTTGTGATCTCCATCTCCGAAGCACCGTCATGATCACCATCGTCACCGGCGCGACACCTTGATCTCCATCGTAGCATCGTTGTCGTCTCGCCAACTATTGCTTTTACGACTATCGCTACCGCTTAGTGATAAAGTAAAACAATTACATGGCGATTGCATTGCATACAATAAAGCGACAACCATATGGCTCCTGCCAGTTGCCGATAACTCAGTTACAAAACATGATCATCTCATAAAATAAAATATAGCATCACGTCTTGACCATATCACATCACAACATGCCCTGCAAAAACAAGTTAGACGTCCTCTACTTTGTTGTTGCAAGTTTTACGTGGCTGCTACGGGCTTAGCAAGAACCGTTCTTACCTACGCATCAAAACCACAACGATAGTTTGTCAAGTTGGTGCTGTTTTAACCTTCGCAAGGACCGGGCGTAGCCATACTCGGTTCAACTAAAGTTAGAGAGACAGACACCCGCCAGTCACCTTTAAGCAACGAGTGCTCGCAACGGTGAAACCAGTCTCGCGTAAGCGTACGCGTAATGTCGGTCCGGGCCGCGTCATCTCACAATACCGCTGAACCAAAATATGACATGCTGGTAAGCAGTATGACTTATATCGCCCACAACTCACTTGTGTTCTACTCGTGCACATAACATCAACGCATAAAACCTGGCTCGGATGCCACTGTTGGGGAACGTAGTAATTTCAAAAAAATTCTACGCACACGCAGGATCATGGTGATGCATAGCAACGAGAGGGGAGAGTGTTGTCCACGTACCCTCGTAGACCGATAGCGGAAGCGTTTAACACAACGCGGTTGATGTAGTCGTACGTCTTCACGATCCGACCGATCAAGTACCGAACGCACGGCACCTCCGAGTTCAGCACACGTTCAGCTCGATGACGTCCCACGAACTCCGATCCAGCCGAGTGTTGAGGGAGAGTTTCGTCAGCACGACGGCGTGGTGAATGTTGATGTTCTACCGACGCAGGGCTTCGCCTAAGCACCGCTATGATATTATCGAGGTGTAATATGGTGGAGGGGGGCACCGCACACGGCTAAGAGATCAATGATCAATTGTGTGTCTAGAGGTGCCCCCCTGCCCCCGTATATAAAGGTGCAAGGGGGGTTCGGCCGGCCTAAGGGAGAGGTGCGCCAGGAGGAGTCCTACTCCTATCGGGAGTAGGACTCCCCCCCCCTTTTCCATGTTGGACTAGGAGAGAGAGGGGGAAAAGGTGGAGGGGAGGAAGGAAGGGGGGCCGCCGCCCCCCTCTCCTTGTCCTATTCGGACTGGGGGGGAGGGGCGCGCGGCCCTGCCCTGGCCTCCTCTCCTCTCTTCCACCTAGGCCCACTAAGGCCCATTAAGTTACCGGGGGGTTCCGGTAACCTCCCGGTACTCCGGAAAAATCCCGATTTCACCCGGAACACTTCCGATGTCCAAACATAGGCTTCCAATATATCAATCTTTATGTCTCGACCATTTCGAGACTCCTCGTCAAGTCCGTGATCACATCTGGGACTCCGAACAACCTTCGGTACATCAAAACATATAAACTCATAATACAACTGTCATCGTAACGTTAAGCGTGCGGACCCTACGGGTTCGAGAACTATGTAGACATGACCGAGACACCTCTCCGGTCAATAACCAATAGCGGAACCTGGATGCTCATATTGGTTCCCACATATTCTACGAAGATCTTTATCGGTCAGACCGCATAACAACATACGTTGTTCCCTTTGTCATCGGTATGTTACTTGCCCGAGATTCGATCGTCGGTATCTCGATACCTAGTTCAATCTCGTTACCGGCAAGTCTCTTTACTCGTTCCGTAATACATCATCCCGCAACTAATTCATTAGTCACAATGCTTGCAAGGCTTATAGTGATGTGTATTACTGAGTGGGCCCAGAGATACCTCTCCGACAATCGGAGTGACAAATCCTAATCTTGAAATACGCCAACCCAACAAGTACCTTTGGAGACACCTGTAGAGCACCTTTATAATCACCTAGTTACATTGTGACGTTTGCTAGCACACAAAGTGTTCCTCCGGTAAACGGGAGTTGCATAATCTCATAGTCATAGGAACATGTATAAGTCATGAAGAAAGCAATAGCAATATATTAACGATCGAGTGCTAAGCTAACGGAATGGGTCAAGTCAATCACATCATTCTCCTAATGATGTGATCCCGTTAATCAAATGACAACTCATGTCTATGGCTAGGAAACATAACCATCTTTGATCAACGAGCTAGTCAAGTAGAGGCATACTAGTGACACTCTGTTTGTCTATGTATTCACACATGTATTATGTTTCCGGTTAATACAATTCTAGCATGAATAATAAACATTTATCATGATATAAGGAAATAAATAATAACTTTATTATTGCCTCTAGGGCATATTTCCTTCAAATTGCCGGAGGGCCCCTTTGTGTGCAGGTTTTTCATACATAGGCAAGATCTCCGAGGATGATAACCTTATGTATAAAAGGAAATAACTCAAGGCTCTGAATGACTTAGCTTTTCTGTTGCCGCGCTGGCGTCCTTCGCGTTCGCAGGCGGCGCTGTCCTTTTGGCCATCTTCTTCTTGGGAGCCATGGCGATGAAGAACTGCTAGGCCAACTACTTGACCAAATTCTCACAATCGCGCACCCTACCTGGCACGCCAAAGATGTCGGTGTGGAACGACACCTATGGGATCACAAGAATCCCTACTACGATTGCCGGGGCGCGGGGTTGTGAGAAGAGCAGGATTAGTAATCAGCACAAGGATCGTTTACCCAGGTTCAGGCCGCGAGGATGCGTAAAACCCTAGTCCTGCTTTGGTGGATGTATTTCAGAGAGTTATTGAGCTCTCGAACTAGCTATGGTGGCTGTGTGGTTCAAAAGAGCCGAATCCCTCTCCAGTACGCCATGGGCCTCCTTTTATAGTCGAAAGGGGCTGCCATAGTGGCACACAGGAGGTGGAAAGGCGTACAGTGCTACGAGCTTATCGCTCGTATTACAGGACAAGACGCATTTAATGCGCCGCTTAGGTGTCCCCTTGCTTTATCGGGGACGGGAACGAGGCCCATCCCATCCGTTGCCGCTCCTCCTCGCTTCAACACGCGCCCTGGCCAGCGACGCATGCGGCGCCATGTAGGCAGGCAGGCAGCTGAGGTGGCGCGGTGATAGGGTCTTCACGAAGATCTGCATGCCGCCACGCAGGCGTGTGTTGAGTTGGCCTGGAAGCTGCATGTTGCCACGCAGGTGCCTACCCAGTTGGTTGGGCTGGCAGCTGCATGCGAACAGCGGTGGAGACTCAGCTGGCGCGAGCCCGGAGGTGGCCCTGCTGGCGCCCTTGGCGAGGGCCTTGCTGGGCGGCAAGGGTCTTGTCGTGGCGTGCTGTCGTCCCCGGCAAGGATCTTGCCGGGGGTCTTGTGGCTCTCCTCGGCAAGGATCTTGCCGAGGATCGTTGTCTTTTAATCCTCATATGATCTTGGACACTTCTTGTTTTCACAAAGATCTGCATGCCACCATGGAGGTGCCTCCCGAGCCCTGGCCCAACGTGGTTGATGGTGTTGGAGACCGTGGGCTCAAGGGTGGTGCGCTCTGCTGGTGTTGGACGAGACGCCCCGTCAAGGGCCTTGCCGGGGCCGTGGAGGCTGCCCCGGCAAGGGTCTTGCCGGGGGAACCTGCTTCGTCTCTCTACTCTTTGTGGTCTCGGCCTTGGCGTTGCTCTGGCTGTCTTGGGCTTCGGTTTTACCTCGGTTCACCTCCCCTATTCTGCTTGGTGTGGCCGCGGGCGTGGCTCCGACTGTCCATGCACAGGTAAAGGGGTATAAAGGTGCGCCCCCTCTTTTGTACACCGGCAGATGCTCAGAACGCGACGCCTAACCGGCTGGAGGATTCACAGTCCTCAAGTGTAACAAGTCTTCAGGTCACACGGACAGAAAGTCTTCAGTGATGCCTAACACTCTTTGGCTCTGGGTGTTTTGGGCTTTGTCCTCGCAAGGATCTCTCTCTCAAAGGCTTCGGAGGTGGGTTGCTCTCAAACGACAAAAGCTATGCACTAACTCTGAGCAGCCACCAATTTATGGTGTAGGGGGTGGGCTATTTATAGCCAGGAGGCAACCCGACCTACTATGTCCGAAATGACTCTGGGTAACTAAGGAACCGAAACGTGTCCAATGGTCGGATTTCAAACACATGCGGCAGCTTGACTTGGGCTACAAGTAAAGCTGACTCATCCAACTCTTGATAAGATTTACTCTCATCGTCTTTGCTCGAAGACATAGGATTTTGGTTGAGCATCACATCAGTCACTCTGAGTTTGTTCACTTGGACCCCACTTAACAGTACGGTGGTTCCTATGACTCAACAAGGAAGAAAAGGAAACTATGAAACAACTATGTCTTTGCACTCCATAGTATTCATGTGAATGTCTTCACATGTCATAATCTTCATCGTGAATGTCTTCACGAACCACCATTGTCTTTATTGTCTTCACACATTTTAGGGGTCATCTCTGGTAGGTAAACCGAATCAATAAGGGACTACTACCTGTGTTATCCTGCAATTCTCACAAACACATTAGTCCCTCAACCAAGTTTGTCGTCAATACTCCAAAACCAACTAGGGGTGGCACTAGATGCACTTACAGTTAGTCCCAAACAATGATATAAAGTTGCTAGTAAATGGATATAAAACATCCAAAATTGATAATATAACATCATGGAACAATCAAAAATTATAGATACGTTGGAGACGTACCACCGACCACTAACCGGATTATCTCATAATCCTTGTCGCATGACCAAGCTTATCTTGGTCGGTTCACACGAGAGGCCCAGAGTATATCTCTCCTAATCGAAGGGGCAAATCCCATCTTGCTCGACCATATCTCTGTCACGACCGGATTTTCGGGATATAATTCCCCAGAAATACAGCCTTTGTGCTCACCAGCCCCAGGATTACTGTTAGCTGATGAGGCACCAACTTGATACAAGAATTCCAAGCAAGGTACAAGTATATGTAGTACAAGACCATTGTGGCCTAGGAGTAATACACTTGTTTTCTAGTGGTTGAGGGCGGAAGCGGTTGGGTACATCTGCGTCTATGGGACTCCATTTCCCACAAGAACAGCTGACCAGGATAACTCCTATCTTCGCGAGGCTGCTATCGTCAACACGTAGGTTCCGAGGTTGTCACCGTGATGCTTATCTCCACGCGCGAGAATCTGGCCAAGACAATAGCCAGGGACAAGCCAGTGAGTACGTTTGAATGTACTCGCAAACATTAAGAACACGGGGATAATATAATAAGGGACAATCATGCTCCGAAATAATTATGGTCACAACGTCTGCCACGAAAGTCTGCGTTGCTCGCATGCAGAGATAATATGAATATGCAGGGTGAGTACTTATGAAAATACTCGCAAAATAGTTCGAACATAAGATATAACAAAAGTAAACACGATGCATGAGAACAGATTAACGAGTGCAATCAGACGTAGAGATAATGATGCATGGGGAAAACAAAAGAGAAGTCGGGCGGTAGTCCTCCCGAAATCCCAAAAATAAATATACTGGGTGCCAAACGAGGGTCTGAATGACTCCTCGAGAGGAAAATGCAAGAAATACAATGCCGCAGTTGGGCGTCAAGGCGACACCACATAAAGGGCTTATAACAGAAAATAAAAGACAAACATGCCACAGTCGGACGTCTGAGCGACATCACATAAAGGGCTTATAGTAAAAGTAAATAACAAAAATGCCACAGTCGGACGTCTGAGCGACATCACATAAAGGGCTTATAGTAAAAGTAAATAACAAAAATGCCACAGTCGGACGTCTGAGCGACATCACATAAAGGGCTTATAAAAATTACTCACAGTGAGTATCCAGGAGGTAGAACCATCCCAGGGGTACTCAAATAAAATACATAGTGTAAATGGTTAGTCCATAATAATAACATAATTAAAACATGATCCTCAGATGACACAGGTCATAAACACAAATCTAGTCTAGCCGTTTCTCCATCCGAAGACCGTCACTGAGTTCTAGCTAATTCGTTCTCCATCCGAATACCGTTACTAGGTTCAACTCAGACTATGGTCCTTACTCAAGAACATGGCTATCCAACAGGGTATATCCTCTGCAGAGGGAGTACTATTTTTCCCACGAGTAACGGATTTACTTAGTCCATCGGGACTAATTCCGCCTACGGCCTTTTAATTGAAAACACGCCTGACCTGCACACACCAGCTTAACTCACCGATGTCTGGAATCACCCACGACACCTGCCAAGCAAAACTCTAAGTGGGGAGGCTACAACCTCGACGTAGCATGGGATCAAATTTCTATACGCGCGCTCTAAGGGGTGCCCCCCTCTCGGTCCCAACCGGAAACACCCATGCCCCCGGACCAAGTGGCATGCCTACTGGAGGCCTCCGGTATCTTCCACTATGGCCTCTCTGTACGATGTGTGCTTTGGTAAGGGGTTGACAACTTACTGAACCATACCCCGTCTGCGACAGGGACAAGTGGTAGTACCAACAAATAAGGAAGCTACTGATCAAGACTCGACCTACGACCGACTCAGGTGGTCCAAGTGTCCTCCAACAATATTACCATTAACGGATAACCTCACCACTCATCAAGCCTCTCCATGCTATACCGGACATACTCGTCCCGACGAGGTACTAGGGACAAGCTCGTGTCTACCCAAGACCACGACTTTCCCGGCTTCCTTCCGGTATACATGAGAAGCTCACGAGGGTGAACATCATCACCAGCATATCCACTACTAAGAGCAAATTTTTCTCCATTATGCACTTACGCGAATGATTTTTACCGTCACATAAAAATAATGTATGCTCCAAGTCCAATGGTGCTGTAGCCATATCAAACACCACACAAAATAGTATGCCAGAGTTCAGAAATGCTTGCCTTCAAGAGTATGCAAAGGATGCATTTTTGGAAGCTTTCCCTTTTCTCCAAAAATCCTATTGGAGAAATATTCAAATAACAAATATTTCAAACACAGTACAAAAAGTTGTCTCAAATATTTTTGAAAAAATCTTAAAATAAACTAGATGAAAATTGAAAGAGGTAGGAAAAAGAATCAACTCATTTGGAGTTTTATTTAAAAAGTTATAGCCATTCAAAGTTTGGTCAAATCTCTATTTTTTAAATAAAACCAGAAAAGAAAACATTTCGGGAGAAATACGCTTTTGAAGCAGAGAAGACGTACTCGGGGACTTTGCGCTTTCACTTAAACAGAGGAGACGGCGCGTGGGTCACTGACAGTGGGTCCAGAGGGCCCACTAGTCAGGTTTGACCGTTCTTCCCTCTCCCTCCTCTTCTCTGCCCGACGGGAGCGGGACTCCGGCGATCGCCGGCGATGAACGGCGGCTCCTCGAGGGTATCTGAGGGCGGGGATGGACCAGCCAGACTGAGGCGGTCCCCTTGGTGGTCGCTGGGTCGTCGAAGGTGGAAGGAGTCGCCGGCGGCGAGCTTCGCGGCGGAGGGGGCTACGGTGGTGAAGTGGTTTTTGGGCTCCGGTGGTCTCCGATCGAGGTTGGGTTGCTGGGCAGCTCCGCAAGGACCAGGGGAAACTACTGGTGGCGTTGGTTGGGCGAGAGAGTGGTTGGCCGCGACGTATTGCACCGGAGTTTTGCGGCGGCCGAACTGGCCGGAGTTTGTGAAGACGGACTTCTCCGGTCAATCCATTGCTAGGGAAGCTCTACGGGGAGGGTTTGAGGTCGCCTGAGGTCTTGAACGAGTTTGGGGACCCTTTATATAGGCGCTCGAGGTTGAACCACGGCGGCTGAGGATAAGATCGCCGGCGACAGCCGTGCTGTAGCTGCAGGGCGTCGTGGCGGCGACGAGCGCGTGCCGACGAGCTTCGGGATAAGACCGGGCTGTTCAAGGGGGCAGCTGGCGCGCTGGTGTGGTTTGGGCGGTGCCGAACATGCCAGAGGTTCGCTGCCGACGCCGGCGTGCCGCCAAGGGCTCTGCCAGCGGCGCGGCAAGGCGTCAGGGGTGGCGTGGAGAGGGGGCGAGCTAGTGCGCGGTTCAGCGGTGGAGCAGGGGCCAGGGACGGGTCACGTCGAGTGCGGCAGTGCGGCGCGGCGGCTCAGTGCGCGCGCGTGCAAAACGTGCGCTCTGGGCGCGCCCAGAGCACGCACGGCACCCGCTCGACGAAATGCCAGGGCGGTCTAGAGCGCGAGGGTGGGGCTGGCAATTAACAGGACTAGGATAGAGATAGCTAGGAGTTCAGTGGACATGGTTGCTGGGTTAGAGAAACAAGATCACAGTGCAAACAAAGAACTCATGCCAAAACAGACTGTGCACACCAAGTGTTCGACAGAATGCCAAGTGCACTTAGGCAACTCTTGGAGTGGCCAAAATCTCCAGAT
Organism: Triticum aestivum; assembly: GCF_018294505.1. Taxonomy (NCBI): domain Eukaryota; kingdom Viridiplantae; phylum Streptophyta; class Magnoliopsida; order Poales; family Poaceae; genus Triticum; species Triticum aestivum. Next base: position 529,311,228 of record NC_057808.1, on the reverse strand, counting down.
CAGGGTCTCTTTAGATGCAGAAGATGGTGGCAAGATCACTTGGGCAAAACCAGAAACTTGTTAGTGCAAGTTTAGCAAAACTCCAGTTTTGGATAGAAAGAAAAAGGGTTTATTGCATGCACTTACAATCCTCCAATGAATCCACTCTCCTGGACTCAAGGGTTTAGAAGGGAGGGCTACAAGTAGGAAAAAGGTTCATGGTCACTAGAGCAAAATAAAATAGGGTTGCAGTTCAAAACACCAAACTGGACCAGAATGAAAAAGAGGTTGAATCACTCAAATTTTTCAAAGAACATCATTGGGTTTTTGCATGAAGATGGATTGTATGCATCCACTGCAGCACTTGGGAGAATTTTTAAAGAAATATTTGACTGGGTTGTAGTGCAAAAGTGCCTACTGGGCCAGATTGGAAAAGTGGGTGTAGAGCTCAAAATCTCCAATGGCCAAAAGATATTTTTGCATAAAAGTGATGTGGAAACACCACATGACACCCCCAAATTTTGGTGGAAATTTTAAATGCATTTGTCAAATGGTTGTAGTGCAAAACAGGCTCCAAATTCAAAAGAAATCATTTTAAAAGAATAAAGCTCTGAGGAAACAAATCTTGCAAATTTAAATCCACTGATAAAGAATTGTTTTATCATAGGGAGTATACAAATCCAACAATCTTTTAGGAAAGTTTTCCACTTGAGGTAAACCCATCAAAATTAAAAGGGGTAAATCAAGACAAATGGAAAAGTTTTATTTCCTCGCAACATTTTAATAAATAAAACAAGGTCAAAATTTTTGGGTGTCACAATCTCGCGGCATGGGTCTTGACAAGCTTGAAACCTACCTTTATTACTACCTAGTCACGGAGTAGCGTTTGGTCGCCCAAAGCAGGCCCGTCACCATCCCGACTACATGCGCCAGCTCTGGTCTTAGGACATAGAACTTATGTTGTACTAGAGGCTCACAGATGACCTATCGCTGCGTCTAATAATCGGGTCTGTCCGACTCGGGCCTTATCTTGACTCAGATCCGACTATCTCGAATCCGACCAGATCCTTTCGAGTCCATATTATATGGCCAACAACCAATGCTCCATGGCTAGTGAGACCAAGCCATCCACTGTGTCATATGCTAGTCAAGTTGGTTGTGCGTCCACACAACCATTTCGACTAGGGACCTTTTAGGACAGTCATCATATAATGCATAGTCTCTCAAACAAGTCACGTACTTGTTGATACACATCATTGAACAAGTCACATACTTGTTGATACACATCATTGATAATGTTCAAGGGCTATCTTTATTCATAAACACATAGAAAATATCGTCGTACATGATTGCCTCTAGGGCATATCTCCAACAATGGTGCCTGGTCCTTTGATGACTACTTCATTTTGAAGAAGGATGTCATAGCAAGGATTGGATTCTCAGGTTATCGGAAGTGCACGACCGCATTGCGGATGCTTGCATATGGCATGGTCGTTGATTCATGGGATGAATACCTACAAATGTCTGAGAGCACATGCGGAGATGCCATGGTCAGATTTTCTACTGTCGTGGTCTCAGTGTTTCGACCTTAGTACATGAGAGAACCAACTGTCGCAGACACGAAGAGGATCTTGGCAATTTCTGGAGCAAGAGGGTGGCCAGGTCTGCTCGGATCTCTTGACTGCATGCAATGGAGATGGAAAAACTGCAAAAAAGCTCTACAAGGGCAATATCATGGTCGTGTTAAGAAGCCTACCATCATCCTTGAAGCACCTACATCACAGGATCTCTGGATTTGGCACGCTTTCTTTGACATGCCCGATCTCACAATGACATCAGTGTCCTGTAGAGATCACCATTGTTTGATAGGCTGACTGAAGGGAAAGCTCCTCCTTGCAACTATTTTGTCAATGGGCATGAATACAACATGGGCTACTATTTGGTTGATGGTATCTATCCTCCGTGGGCTACCTTTGTCAAGACCATATCTGACCCACTTGGTCAGAAAAAGTCTCACTTTGCCCAAAACAAGAAGCAGCTAGAAAAGATGTTGAGAGGGCATTTGGAGTTCTGCAGGCACGTTTTGCAATTGGTCGTGGACCTCCTAAACAATGGGACCCAAAGACCTTGTCGGAGGTGATGACATGTTTTGTGATCATGCACAAAATGATCGTGGAGGATGAGGGTGAATATGCTACCGTAGCTGTTGAATTTAAGAATATGAGTGATCCTATCGAATTTCCAGAGCAGAATTTGGCCACATTTGATGAGTTTGTTCATATGGATCAAAAAATTCGGCATCGAGCAACTCATGAGCAATTGAAGAAATATTTTATTGAGCATCTATGTGCGGTTAAAGGCGACAACTAGTATATACGTGCTAGTTAAATTCAAGTTTGAACTATTACAATTTGATTTGTTGGATTGTAATATTTAAATCCAGACTACTGCTGCATTTGATATTTGAACATTTTTTAGCTAAATTGGAACTAGATATATCCAGCTATTTTGAGCGTGCGCACTAAAAAATCCACTACAAACGAAAGGCAATGCCTTGCACCTGGAAGTTGGCATGCCGAAGACACCAAACTGTCGTGGTCGGCAAACCGTCTTCTAGCTGACAAGGCACTCCCCCCGCCACTTGCCACCTCCTTCTTTTCCCAAGAAAACCCCTGCGCAACTTGGAATTTGACCGCATTACTATTGAAAGGAGAATATGAAAATACACCAACAAATCTATACAACCATCTATTGTTCATATAAGTATTTGAAGTGTACTCCGACCAAATTATGGAAATTAAGATACGAAATTGCACAAAAAAACAAGAAGGAAATAAAGTTGTACAATATAGTAGCCAAAAATTGTACTCCCTCCTTCCCAATATCTTGGATGTATTAGGTTCTAGCACGAAAATTAGCGTAGGTCATTCTTTACTTCAACCTTTAGTAAAGAGTCACCTTAGTATGTTCTGCTTCCTACGGCCTCGGGAGTGAAAAAGAAACTAGCCGCCACACATACCCGATAGATAAAAATGCCAACATTCACAATTCCCAATCAATATCATTGGATCTATTCTGAAATATATTGTTATATTGTATTTATTTGATATCATGGATGTTGATAGTTTTTAATATAACTTTACAAGTTGAACTTAAATCAAAGTTAATATATAGAGTAAAAGGAAATGGAGAGTGCATTAAAGCCCAGTGCTAGGTGGGCCATCCATTTTACAGATAATTAAAGGTTAACACAATTATACAGTTAATACAAGTATACACCACATTTAACATAACCAAACTCGTAATACATAGTAATTACCATAATTTAAAATTACACATCATATAACCCTAATCAAGACTACTTCTTATCGTCCTCGTCCAGATTATTACGATGCCCTTCACATATTTGTTGGAGCTGGACGCCACGACATCGTGGGTGCCCCAACACCAACCCAGGTTGGAGGCGCCGAGCCGCCGCAGATGTGTCATCGTTCGAGTGGTATTCGAGGTGGGTGAAATACTCCACCCGCATCACGATGGCGCGCTGGAGTTGCAGAGTTGGATTTAGACTATTTGTTTTGTGACTATCTTTGCCATATGTTGCCATATTATTTTTGCCACACCTGCCTAACTTGAGGTGTTTAAATTCTTAACCACACTTTGGCTTGCCTTAGGGAATCTTGTCACACTTTTTGTGTGTATGACATGTGGGGCTAATTGCTCATAAAATAATGCTTGCCTTGGGTGTGGCTAGAATCAAACGCCCACCTAACTTACTTAAACTTGCCCAATTTAAGGTGTGGCTAGGAACCGAACAACCCTAAATTGAGAAGAACATGAATAAGCGTATAAGCTAGAGCTCTTGGTTTCTTAGGAAAAAAGCAAGCTCGGATTTGAAGATGTCGGCATTTGCTTAATTAGGAGGGAAGGAATAATGATGCAATGCATCATGGATTGATCCTCCGGGCCAGGCCCGATGAAAAATGATCATGTCCGATTGTGCATTCATGTGAAGTGAACAGAAGCCCCCTTCGCCTCGTTGACCCCCATGCAAAGGAGTAAAATGAACAGAACCACCAAAATCGTGTCACCATCAAAGAAAAACCACCACTTTACAAAATGTTGTTGAATGCACCACACCAAAAAAATGATAGTGGCAAAAAAAATACTGATCTTTTTTAGCATGGTTTGACGTGGCAAATACCTCGCGAGTCAATAGTGTGGACGGCGTGTCGTTAACAGCCGTTAACAATCATTGACTGCTCGGTCAGAAATGGCTGGGTCAGAATGATTTGTTTCACCCCCTCATTTACTCACTCACTGCCGCCACTCCTCGCTCTCCCACCTCGCTCTCTCTCAGCTCTCGAGGAGTATGGCGGCGGCGGGATCTATCCAAGGTGGCGTCGGATCCAGCAACGATGGCATGGTCAATGGGGCGGACCTTTGCGACTTTGGATCCAGAGGCGATGGCGTGGGGGGTCGGGATGTTGGGGAACGTTGCATGGAAAACAAAAAAATTCTACGCGCACGCAAGATCTAACCATGGAGATGCATAGCTATGAGAGGGGAGAGTATGTCTATGTACCCTCGTAGACCGTAAAGCGTGGTGCTTCGAAACGACGAACTTTGGCAATGGTGCATACTCAGGGAGAACACTTTTATCTCAAAATTAAGTGAAGGGGTCATCTTATAATGCTACCATCGTTCTAAGCAAAATAAGATGCATAAAGGATAAACATCACATGCAATCAAAATATGTGACATGATATGGCCATCATCATCTCGTGCTTTTGATATCCATCTCCAAAGCATCGGCATGATCTCCATCGTCACTGGCTCGACACCTTGATCTCCATCGCTGCGTTGGGGTCGTCTCGCCAACTATAGCTTCTACAACTATTGCTAACGTATAGCGATAAAGTAAAGCAACTACATGACGCTTGCATCATACGATAATTAAAAGACAACCCTAAGGCTCCTGCCGGTTGTCGATATTACAAAACATGATCATCTCATAAAACAACGTATATCACATCACATCTTGACCATATCACATCACAACATACCCTGCAAAAACAAGTTAGACGTCCTCTACTTTGTTGTTGCAAGTTTTACGTGGCTGTTACGGGCAACTAGCAAGAACTGTTCTTACCAACGCAAAACCACAATGGTGATTATAAAGTTTGCTGTTTTAACCTTCTTCAAGGACCGGTCGTAGTCAAATTCGATTCAACTAAAGTAGGAGAAACAGACACCCGCCAGCCACCTTTATGCAAAACAAGTTGCATGTCAGTCGGTGGAACTGGTCTCATGTGTGTGGACATGTAAGGTTGGTCCGGCCCGCTTCATCCCACAATGCCGCCGAATCAAAATAACACGTTGGTGGTAAGTAGTATGACCATCACCGCCCGCAACTTCTTTGTGTTCTACTCGTGCATATCATCTACGCATAGACCTGGCTCTGATACCATTGTTGGGGAACATTGCATGGAAAAGAAAAAATCTATGCACACGCAAGATCTATCCATGGAGATGCATAGCTACGAGAGGGGAGAGTATGTCTACGTACCATCGTAGACCATAAAGCAGAAGCGTTTATTAACGCGGTTGATGTAGTCGAAAACACCTTCACGATCCAACCGATCAAGTACCGAACGTACGGCACCTCCGCATTCAACACACATTCAGCTCGATGACGTCCTCTCCTTCTTGACCCATCAAGACGGGTGAAGTAGTAGATGAGTTCCGGCAGCACGACGGTGTGGTGATGGTGGTGTTTAACTTGTTCCCGCAGGGCTTCGTCGTGCACTGCGAAAAAACTGGACGAAGGACTAAACTGTGGAGAGAGGCGCCGCACACGGCTAAGAGATTGTCCTTGGTTGTGTGGCGCCCTTCCCTCTCATATATATATGTGGGGGAGGGGAGGCAGCCTTGGGTGCGCCCCAAGGGGGCCGGCCCCTCCCTCTCATATATGTAGGAGGGGGGAGGGGAGGCAGCCTTGGGTATGCCCCAAGGTGGCCGGCCGACCCCCTTGGGCGCCTGCCCTTTGGCACCCCCTTCCTTGTTTGCCCGCGGGGGGAAGGCGGGAGGGGGTGGCGCCCCCCCTTTCCTTCCTCTTAGACGGAGAGAAGGAAAGAGGGGCTAGCCCCCCCTTTCCATCCATAGGGCCAGGGGCCAAGAGAAGGGGCGCGCCAACCCCTTGTGGGATGGTGGGTTTGTCGGGGAACGTAGCAGAAATTCAAAATTTTCTACGCATCACCAAGATCAATCTATGGAGTTTACTAGCAACGAGAGGGAAGGAGTGCATCTACATACCCTTGTAGATCGCGAGTGGAAGCGTTCAAGAGAACGGGGTTGATGGAGTCGTACTCGTCGTGATCCAAATCACCGATGATCCTAGCGCCGAACGGACGGCACCTCCACGTTCAACACACATACGGAGCAGCGACGTCTCCTCCTTCTTGATCCAGCAAGGGGGGAGGAGAGATTGATGGAGATCCAGCAGCACGACGGCGTGGTGGTGGAAGTAGCGGGATCCCGGCAGGGCTTCGCCAAGCGCAAGCGGGGAGGAAGAGGTGTCACGGGAGGGAGAGGGAGGCGCCAGGGCTTAGATATTGCTGCCCTCCCTCCCCCCCCACTATATATAGGGCCAAGGGAGAGGGGGGGCGCAGCCTTGGCCCTTCCTCCAAGGAAGGGTGCGGCCAGGGAGGAGTCCATCCTCCCCAAGGCACCTCGGAGGTGCCTTCCCCCTTTAGGACTCTCCCTTTCCCTTATCTCTTGGCGCATGGGCCTCTTGGGGCTGGTGCCCTTGGCCCATATAGGCCAAGGCGCACAACCCTACAGCCCATGTGGCCCCCCGGGGCTGGTGGCCCCCCTTGGTGGACCCCCGGACCCCTTTCGGCACTCCCGGTACAATACCGATAAAGTGCGAAACTTTTCCGGCGACCAAAATAAGACTTCCCATATATAAATCTTTACCTCCGGACCATTCCGGAACTCCTCGTGACGTCCGGGATCTCATCCGGGACTCCGAACAACTTTCGGGTTACCGCATACTAATATCTCTATAACCCTAGCGTCACCGAACCTTAAGTGTGTAGACCCTACGGGTTCGGGAGACATGCAGACATGACCGAGACGACTCTCCGGTCAATAACCAACAGCGGGATCTGGATACCCATGTTGGCTCCCACATGCTCCTCGATGATCTCATCGGATGAACCACGATGTCGAGGATTCAATCAATCCCGTATACAATTCCCTTTGTCTATCGGTATGTTACTTGCCCGAGATTCGATCGTCGGTATCCCGATACCTTGTTCAATCTCGTTACCGGCAAGTCTCTTTACTCGTTCCGTAACACATCATCCCGTGATCAACTCCTTGGTCACATTGTGCACATTATGATGATGTCCTACCGAGTGGGCCCAGAGATACCTCTCCGTTTACACGGAGTGACAAATCCCAGTCTCGATTCGTGCCAACCCAACAGACACTTTCGGAGATACCTGTAGTGCACCTTTATAGCCACCCAGTTACGTTGTGACGTTTGGTACACCCAAAGCATTCCTACGGTATCCGGGAGTTGCACAATCTCATGGTCTAAGGAAATGATACTTGACATTAGAAAAGCTCTTAGCAAACGAACTACACGATCTTGTGCTAGGCTTAGGATTGGGTCTTGTCCATCACATCATTCTCCTAATGATGTGATCCCGTTATCAACGACATCCAATGTCCATGGTCAGGAAACCGTAACCATCTATTGATCAACGAGCTAGTCAACTAGAGGCTTACTAGGGACATGGTGTTGTCTATGTATCCACACATGTATCTGAGTTTCCTATCAATACAATTCTAGCATGGATAATAAACGATTATCATGAACAAGGAAATATAATAATAACCAATTTATTATTGCCTCTAGGGCATATTTCCAACAGTCTCCCACTTGCACTAGAGTCAATAATCTAGTTCACATCACCATGTGATTAACACTCACAGGTCACATCACCATGTGACCAACATCCAAAGAGTTTACTAGAGTCAACAATCTAGTTCACATCACTATGTGATTAACACTCAATGAGTTCTGGTTTGATCATGTTATGCTTGTGAGAGAGGTTATTAGTCAACGGGTCTGAACCTTTCAGATCCGTGTGTGCTTTACGAATATCTATGTCATCTTGTGGATGCTACCACGCGCTACTTGGAGCCATTTCAAATAACTGCTCTACTATACGAATCCGGTTTACTACTCAGAGTCATCCGGATTAGTGTCAAAGTTCGCATCGACGTAACCCTTTACGACGAACTCCTTTTCACCTCCATAATCGAGAAAATTCCTTAGTCCACTAGATACTAAGGATAAGTTCGACCGCTGTCATGTGATCCATTCCCGGATCACTATTGTACCCCTTGACCAACTCATGGCAAGGCACACTTCATGTGCGGTACACAGCATAGCATACTGTAGAGCCTACGTCTAAAGCATAGGGGACGACCTTCGTCCTTTCTCTCTCTTCTGCTGTGGTCAGGTCTTGAGTCTTACTCAATACTCACACCTTGTAACACAGCCAAGAACTCCTTCTTTGCTGATCTATTTTGAACTCTTTCAAAATCATGTCAAGGTGTGCGTTCTTTGAAAGTATCATCAGGCGTCTTGATCTATCTCTATAGATCTTGATGCCCAATATGTAAGCAGCTTTATCCAGGTCTTCCTTTGAAAAACTCCTTTCAAACAACCCTTTATGCTTTCCAGAAATTTTACATCATTTCGGATCAACAATATGTCATTCACATATACTTATCAGAAATGTTGTAGCGCTCCCACTCACTTTATTGTAAATACAAGTTTCTAACAAACTTTGTATAAACCCAAAAACTTTGATCACTCCATCAAAGCGTATATTCTGACTCCGAGATGCTTGCTCTAGTCCATGGAAGGATCGCTGGAGCTAGCATACCTTTTAGCATCCTTAGGATCGACAAAACCTTTCTGATTGTATCACATACAACCTTTCCTTACGAAAACTGGTAAGGAAACTTGTTTTGACATCCATCTGCCAGATTTCATAAATGCAGCTTATGCTAACATGAATCCGACGGACTTAAGCATCGCTACGGATGAGAAAATCTCATCGTAGTCAACTCCTTGAACTTGTGAAAATACTCTTTGCCACAAGTCGAGCTTCATAGACGGTAACATTACCGTCCACGTACGTCTTCTTCTTAAAGATCCATTTATCTCAATGGCTTGCCGATCATCGGGCAAGTTCACCAAAGTCCATGCTTTGTTCTGATACATGGATTCTATCTCGGATTTCATGGCCTCGAGCCATTCGTCGGAATCCGGGCCCACCATCGCTTCTCCATAGCTCGTAGGTTCATTGTTGTCTAGCAACATGACTTCCAAGACAGGATCACGCACTACTCTGAAGTAGTACGCATCCTCGTCGTCCTACGAGGTTTGGTAGTGACTTGATCCGAAGTTTCATGATCACTATCATAAGCTTCCACTTCAATTGGTGTAGGTGCCACAGGAACAACTTCTTGTGCCCTGCTACACACTAGTTGAAGTGACGGTTCAATAACCTCATCAAGTCTCCACCATCCTCCCACTCAATTCTTTCGAGAGAAACTTTTCCTCGAGAAAGGACCCGTTTCTAGAAGCAATTACTTTTGCTTCCAGATCTGAAATAGGAGGTATACCCAACTGTTTTGGGTATTCTATGAAGATGCATTTATCCGCTTTGGGTTTGAGCTTAGCCTGAAACTTTTCACATAAGCATCGCAGCCCCAAACTTTCAAGAAACGACAACTTAGGTTTCTCTAAACGGTGTCGTCTCAACGGAATTGCGTGGTGCCCTATTTAAAGTGAATGCGGTTGTCTCTAATGCCTAACCCATAAACGATAGTGGTAATCGATAAGAGACATCATGGTATGCACCATATCCAATAGGGTGCAGTTATGATGTTCGGACACACCATCACACTATGGTGTTCCAGGCGGTATTAATTGTGAAACACTTTCCACAATGTCTTAATTGTGTGCCAAACTCGTAACTCAGATATCATCTCTATGATCATATCATAGACATTTTATCCTCTTGTCACGACGATCTTCAACTTCACTCTGAAATTACTTGAACCTTTCAATAATTCAGACTTGTGTTTCATCAAGTAAATACACTCAGCATCTACTCAAATCATCTGTGAAGTAAGAACATAACGATATCCACTGCATGCCTCAGCACTCATTGGACTGCACACATCAAAATGTATTACTTCCAACAAGTTGCTCTCTTGTTCCATCTTACTGAAAACGAGGCCTTTCAGTCATCTTGCCCATGTGGTATGATTTGCATGTCTCAAGTGATTCAAAATCAAGTGAGTCCAAACGATCCATCTGCATGGAGTTTCTTCATGCATATATACCAATAGACATGGTTCGCATGTCTCAATCTTTTCAAAAACGAGTGAGTCCAAAGATCCATCTACATGGAGCTTCTTCATGCGTTCTATACCAATATGACTCAAATGGCAGTGCCACAAGTATGTGGTACTATCATTACTATTTTATATCTTTTGGCACGAACATGTGTATCACTGCGATCGAGATTCATTTTAGGTGCAAGACCATTGAAGGTATTATTCAAATAAACAGAGTAACCATTATTCTCCTTAAATGAATAACCGTATTGCGATAAACATAATCCAATCATGTTTATGCTCAACGCAAACACCAAATCTCGATGGTAGAGGGAGCATGCGATGCTTGATCACATCAACCTTGGAAACACTTCCAACACATATCGTCATCTCACCTTTAGCTAGTCTCCGTTTATTCCGCAGCTTTTATTTCGAGTTACTAACACTTAGCAACCGAACCGGTATCTAATACCCTGGTGCTGCTAGGAGTACTAGTAAAGTACACATTCATATAATGTATATCCAATATACTTCTGTCGACCTTGCCTGCCTTCTCATCTACCAAGTATCTAGGGTAGTTCTGCTTCAGTGACCGTTCCCCTCATTACAGAAGCACTTAGTCTCGGGTTTGGGTTCAACCTTGGGATTCTTCACTAGAGCAGCAAATGATTTGCTGTTTCATGAAGTATCCCTTTTGCCCTTGCCCTTCTAGAAACTAGTGGTTTTACTAACCATCAACAATTGATGCTCCTTCTTGATTTCTACTTTCGCGGTGTCAAACATCGCGAGTTGCTCAAGGATCATCATATCTATCCCTGATATGTTATAGTTCATCACGAAGCTCTAATAGCTTGGTGGCAGTGACTATGGAGAACCATCACTATCTCATCTGGAAGATTAACTCCCACTCGATTCAAGTGATTGTAGTACTCAGACAATCTGAGCACATGCTCAACGATTGAGCTTTTCTCCCTTAGTTTGCAGGCTTAAGAAACTTGTCAGAGGTCTCATACCTCTTGACGTGGGCACTAGTCTGAAATCCCAATTTCAGTCTTCGGAACATCTCATATGTTCTGCGACGTTTCAAAAACGTCTTTGGTGCCACAATTCTAAACCGTTAGCATTACGCACTGAACTATCACGTAGTCATCAAAACGTGTATGTCAGATGTTTCGCAACATCTACAGACGACGCTGAGGTTCAGCACACCGAGCGGTGCATTAAGGACATAAGCCTTCTGTGCAGCAATGAGGACAATCCTCAGTTTACGGACCCAGTCCGCATAATTGCTACTATCAACTTTCAACTAAATTTTCTCTAGGAACATATCTTAAACAGTAGAACTAAAGCGTAAGCTATGACATAATTTGCAAAGACCTTTTGACTATGTTCATGATAATGAAGTTCATCTGATTATTAATGAACTCCCACTCAGATAGACATCCCTCTAGTCATCTAAGTGATACATGATCCGAGTCAAACTAGGCCGTGTCCGATCATCACGTGAGACGGACTAGTCATCATCGGTGAACATCTCCATGTTGATCGTATCTACTATACGACTCATGTTCGACCTTTCGGTCTCTTGTGTTCCGAGGCCATGTCTGTACATGCTAGGCTCGTCAAGTCAACCTAAGTGTTTCGCATGTGTTCCGAGGCCATGTCTGTACATGCTAGGCTCGTCAACACCCGTTGTATTCGAACGTTAGAATCTATCACACCCGATCATCACGTGGTGCTTCGAAACAACGAACCTTCGCAACGGTGCACAGTTAGGGGGAACACGTCTCTTGAAATTTTAGTGAGGGATCATCTTATTTATGCTACCGTCGTTCTAAGCAAATAAGATGTAAACATGATAAACATCACATGCAAATCATAAAGTGACGTGATATGGCCAATATCATCTTGCGCCTTTTGATCTCCATCTTCGAGGCGCGGCATGATCACCTTCGTCACCGGCATGACACCATGATCTCCATCATCATGATCCATCATGATCTCCATCATTGTGTCTTCATGAAGTTGTCTCGCCAACTATTACTTCTACTACTATGGCTAACGGTTAGCAATAAAGTAAAGTAATTACATGGCGTTTTCATTGACACGCAGGTCATACAATAAATTAAGACAACTCCTATGGCTCCTGCCGGTTGTCATACTCATCGACATGCAAGTCGTGATTCCTATTACAAGAACATGATCAATCTCATACATCACATATATCATTCATCACATCCTTTTGGCCATATCACATCACATAGCATACCCTGCAAAAACAAGTTAGACGTCCTCTAATTGTTGTTGCATGTTTTACGTGGCTGCTATGGGTTTCTAGCAAGAACGTTTCTTACCTACGCAAAAGCCACAACGTGATATGCCAATTTCTATTTACCCTTCATAAGGACCCTTTTCATCGAATCCGATCCGACTAAAGTGGGAGAGACAGACACCCGCTAGCCACCTTATGCAACTAGTGCATGTCAGTCGGTGGAACCTGTCTCACGTAAGCGTACGTGTAAGGTCGGTCCGGGCCGCTTCATCCCACAATGCCGCCGAATCAAGATAAGACTAGTAACGGCAAGTAAATTGACAAAATCGACGCCCACAACTACTTTGTGTTCTACTCGTGCATAGAAACTACGCATAGACCTAGCTCATGATGCCACTGTTGGGGAACGTAGCAGAAATTCAAAATTTTCTACGCATCACCAAGATCAATCTATGGAGTTTACTAGCAACGAGAGGGAAGGAGTGCATCTACATACCCTTGTAGATCGCGAGCGGAAGCGTTCAAGAGAACGGGGTTGATGGAGTCGTACTCGTCGTGATCCAAATCACCGATGATCCTAGCGCCGAACGGACGGCACCTCCGCGTTCAACACACATACGGAGCAGCGACGTCTCCTCCTTCTTGATCCAGCAAGGGGGGAGGAGAGATTGATGGAGATCCAGCAGCACGACGGCGTGGTGGTGGAAGTAGCGGGATCCCGGCAGGGCTTCGCCAAGCGCAAGCGGGGAGGAAGAGGTGTCACGGGAGGGAGAGGGAGGCGCCAGGGCTTAGATATTGCTGCCCTCCCTCCCCCCCCCACTATATATAGGGCCAAGGGAGAGGGGGGCGCAGCCTTGGCCCTTCCTCCAAGGAAGGGTGCGGCCAGGGAGGAGTCCATCCTCCCCAAGGCACCTCGGAGGTGCCTTCCCCCTTTAGGACTCTCCCTTTCCCTTATCTCTTGGCGCATGGGCCTCTTGGGGCTGGTGCCCTTGGCCCATATAGGCCAAGGCGCACACCCCTACAGCCCATGTGGCCCCCCGGGGCTGGTGGACCCCTTTGGTGGACCCCCGGACCCCTTTCGGCACTCCCGGTACAATACCGATAAAGTGCGAAACTTTTCCGGCGACCAAAATAAGACTTCCCATATATAAATCTTTACCTCCGGACCATTCCGGAACTCCTCGTGACGTCCGGGATCTCATCCGGGACTCCGAACAACTTTCGGGTTACCGCATACTAATATCTCTATAACCCTAGCGTCACCGAACCTTAAGTGTGTAGACCCTACGGGTTCGGGAGACATGCAGACATGACCGAGACGACTCTCCGGTCAATAACCAACAGCGGGATCTGGATACCCATGTTGGCTCCCACATGCTCCTCGATGATCTCATCGGATGAACCACGATGTCGAGGATTCAATCAATCCCGTATACAATTCCCTTTGTCTATCGGTATGTTACTTGCCCGAGATTCGATCGTCGGTATCCCGATACCTTGTTCAATCTCGTTACCGGCAAGTCTCTTTACTCGTTCCGTAACACATCATCCCGTGATCAACTCCTTGGTCACATTGTGCACATTATGATGATGTCCTACCGAGTGGGCCCAGAGATACCTCTCCGTTTACACGGAGTGACAAATCCCAGTCTCGATTCGTGCCAACCCAACAGACACTTTCGGAGATACCTGTAGTGCACCTTTATAGCCACCCAGTTACGTTGTGACGTTTGGTACACCCAAAGCATTCCTACGGTATCCGGGAGTTGCACAATCTCATGGTCTAAGGAAATGATACTTGACATTAGAAAAGCTCTTAGCAAACGAACTACACGATCTTGTGCTAGGCTTAGGATTGGGTCTTGTCCATCACATCATTCTCCTAATGATGTGATCCCGTTATCAACGACATCCAATGTCCATGGTCAGGAAACCGTAACCATCTATTGATCAACGAGCTAGTCAACTAGAGGCTTACTAGGGACATGGTGTTGTCTATGTATCCACACATGTATCTGAGTTTCCTATCAATACAATTCTAGCATGGATAATAAACGATTATCATGAACAAGGAAATATAATAATAACCAATTTATTATTGCCTCTAGGGCATATTTCCAACAGGGTTCCCCTCTCTTAGCCCATAAGGCCCATTAACCTCCCGGGGCTTCCCGGAACCCCTTCCGGTGATCCGATAACTAACTGATACAGTCCGAAACCTTTTCGGTGACCAAATAGCATCGTCCTATATATCAATCTTTGCCTTCGGACCATTTTGGAGCTCCTCGTCATGTCCGTGATCTCATCCGGGACTTCGAACAACATTCGGTCACCAAATCACATAACTCATATAATACTATATCGTCAACGAACGTTAAGCGTGCGGACCCTACGGGTTCGAGAATGATGTAGACATGACCGAGACACTTCTGTGGTCAATAACCAGTAGCGGAACCTGGATGCCCATATTGGTTCCTACATATTCTACGAAGATCTTTATCGGTCGAACCTTATGACAACATATGTAATTCCCTTTGTCTGTTGGTATGTTACTTGCCCGAGATTCGATCATCGGTATCTCTATACCTAGTTCAATCTCGTTACCAGAAAGTATCTTTACTCGTTCCATAATACATCATCTCATAACTAACTCCTTAGTCACTTTGCTTGCAAGCTTCTTCTGATGTGTATTACCGAGAGGGCCCAGAGATACCTCTCCGATACACGGAGCGACAAATTCTAATCTCGATCCATGCCAACTCAACAGACACCTTCGGAGATACCTGTAGAGCATATTTATGATCTCCCAGTTATGTTGTGACGTTTGATAGCACACAAGGTATTCCTTCGGTGTCCGGGAGTTGCATGATCTCATAGTTGAAGGAACATGTATTTGACATTAAGAAAGCAGTAGCAATAAACTGAATGATCATATGCTATGCTAATGGTTTGGTCTTGTCCATCACATCATTCTCCTAATGATGTGATCCCGTTATCAAATGACAACTCATGTCTATGGTTAGGAAACCTTACCAATCTTTGATCAACGAGCTAGTCTAGTAGAGGCTCACTAGGGACACAATATTTGTTTATTTATCCTCACATGTATTTAAGTTTCCGGTCAATACAATTCTAGCATGAATAATAAACCTTTATCGGGATTAAGGAAATATAATAATAACCATTTTATTATTGCCTGTAGAGCACATTTCCATCAGGGGACACCCTTGGGTTACCTCTAGTACCTCAAAAGTAGCCAAAAGGCTGGCCATTAATGTAACGACAAAAGAAGCTGAGGTCATGCATTCATAAATTAAGTTTATGAAATGACCCCTTTTGCGGCAAAGTGCTCGAACAATAAAATCACATTCAATTCTATCAAACGCCATAGAAAGATCAATTTTTAATATAAAAGCCTTTTGTTTCCAACAAGATAATTGGAAATAATGTGTGATCTCTTGAGCAACAATAACATTATTACTTTATTAGACATACTCCTTCCTTGAATAAAAGCTTGCTAAGTTTCGTGAATATAATTAGGGAGGATATCTTTAAGTCTGTTGGACAAGATTTTAGTAATTATTTTGTAAACTACATTGCATAAGCTAATGGGCCTAAATCCTTAGGAGAGCAAGCAATAGATTTATTTGGAATAAGGGCAATGTAGGTCATCTTAAGGTTTGGATGAAACTTACCTTGGTTATAGAAATATTGTACTAGTTTTGTGACATCATCCCCAATCAAGCTCCAAGCAGAGAGGAAGAAGGATGCACTGAGACCATCAGGGCCAGGAGATGCATGTCTCTTCATACCTTTAAGAACATGCACAATTTCTACTTTATCTAGAATAGAAGGGAAAGGAAGTGTTTCCTTGTTTTGCATTTCCAAACTATGCAGATTGGCTAAATTAGCATCACTAGTGGCAAAGAAACCCGAGAAAAAATATTATGAAGCAAGAAGCTATGTCATTTGGGTTATCGAGCCAATTATTATTAGTTTAAAATGCCACTAATTCTATTTTCCCCGCGCCTTTTAAGCATGACATTCTGAAAGTAAGTTGTGTTTTTGTCTCCATGAATAACCCAATGCCTCTTAGCTCGCTGCTATAAAACTCAGTTAGTTTGGACATGTTTTTATCATGTTGATCAATAAGAGATGCTTCCTTGCATTACTACAGGATGCTGCTAACGCGACACTGCAATCAGAGACCCTTCGAGAAACTATGTGCGATGCCATAATCGCAAACGGTGGTGTATGAAAACCGTCAGAAATGTCTAAAATGTTTGCGATGACGGATGCATCAAACACGGTTAAAGTTTTAGTTGCGTGTGCGATGAAGGCATACGGTTCAGTTCAATTAACTATTTGCGATGAGGAGGAACAAAAGAAATGGGCAGCCAGATGAAGGCGTGTGCGATACACAGCATACGGTTCACTCGGATGAACTATTTGTGATTAGGCAACACAAAAGAAACGGGCAGTCAGATGAAGGTGTGTGCGATATACAGCATACGGTTCACTCGGATGAACTGTTTGTGATTAGGAAAGGGAGCAGAAACAGTTCAATATAACAAGATGTGTGTGATATGCGGCAAACAGGTCTGTAATCACAAATGTGTGCGAAGACCGATATTAACGCAGACGATTGCTTCTAATAAGACTTATGTGATATGCTCTGTCTACACAACATCTATTGGCTATTGTGGGGCGGGCGGTCATCCGGATACGCCATAAGGATGTGAAGAGGCATTCCTATCAGCAAGGACTAGTTGTTCCACCAGTAGCTCATGTAAGAAAACTATCAAGTTAAGTGTGCTTAGGCTGGAGTAGCCATCGGATGGGTGACTGGATGGGAAGTTGTGTCGATGTTAAATTAGGTGATGGGATGCGTCATTTTGGTCAAATGACCGAAATGCCCCATTCCCTCAGCTAATTTAACCTCGAGGTCCTTGTTTTTTATTTTTTAACACATGTTAAAGAAGGTCTACCGCATTACTTTTTGACAATGTGCGATACGTGGCATACAGTTGATCCATCCGACCTATTTGTGATGGAATAGGCCGTGTGTGTTGTGGGCAAACGCTTGCTAGTATTCAACCGTTTGGGATTGATGAATTCATCACCGACGGGTTCCCTAGTGTGGTCCGTGTTCATCTGATCATCATCTACGACTTGTGCTAGCTCGATGCTAAGTTTCCATTAATTGATGGCGTTTTATGAACATGCCACCGTTTCCCGCCATTTCCTCGCCTGTTTCCCACCACCCTGCTATATTGCGCATAGCGGGAGTGCGAAGCACGGAGGCGACAAGCGCAGCCTGTAGCACATCCACCTTTTCCAAGCATGTCAACCCACCAAAGCGCCGCCTCTGCCATCAACCTCGTCGACAAGGAAAACGAGCAGGCGCCACGGCCCGTCGAGGCCGAGGCGCTCCCCGGCAACGCGATGGACGACGCCATGATGCGCGTCATCTCCAGGGTTGAGCAGACCTTTGGTGCATGGCGCTTGAGCGCCGCGGATCAAGATAGGCATGTCAGTGCCGACAGGCTGCAGCTCGCCGCACAACATGATCGATGGCGCGCCGCAGAGCAAGCTAGGCGCGTCCGCGCCGATAGGCTGTGGCTCGCCGCACGGCGAGACCGTTGGATCGCCGCAGAGCGAGAGGCGCGGCGCGCCACACAGCAACAGCGGATCCATCGGCGCTTGCCTGCTGTCGACACGGCGTCGCAGCTGGGTACACGTCCTGTCATTACCCCCATTCCTCGCCAGGAGTGGGAAGAGGCCCTCAACGTCATACTTGCACCAGAGGCCGGCCGCGCCGTACTTGCACCGGACGCCCGCCGCGCCGTTCGCGTGGGTGCCACCGTTCGCCTTATCTGCGGCCCGCTGGATGCCAACGCGTTGGTCCGTAGTCTCGACCGCCTCCTTGTTGGGGAACGTAGTAATTTCAAAAAATTTCCTACGCACACGCAAGATCATGGTGATGCATAGCAATGAGAGGGGAGAGTGTTGTCCACGTACCCTCGTAGACCGACAGCGGAAGCGTTATCACAACGCGGTTGATGTAGTCGTACGTCTTCACGATCCGACCGATCAAGTACCGAACGCACGGCACCTCCGAAGTTCTACACACGTTCAGCTCGATGACGTCCCTCGAACTCCGATCCAGCCGAGTGTTGAGGGAGAGTTTCGTCAGCACGACGGCGTGGTGACGATGATGATGTTCCACCGACGCAGGGCTTCACCTAAGCTCCACGACGGTATTATCGAGGTGTAATCTGGTGGAGGGGGGCACCGCACACGGCTAAAATATCGTATATCAAGTGTGTCCATGGGGTGCCCCCCTGCCCCGTATATAAAGGAGCAAGGGAGGAGGAGGCTGGCCCTAGGAGGGGGCGCACCAAGTGTGGAGTCCTACTAGGACTCCCTAGTCCTAGTAGGATTCCACCTCCCATATGGAATAGGAAAAGAGGAAGGGAAAAAGAGAAGGAAGGAAGGGGGCGCCCCCCTTCCCTAGTCCAATTCGGACCAGACCAACGGGAGGGGTGCGGCCACCCTTGAGGCCCTTTTCCTTCTTTCCCGTATGGCCCAATAAGGCCCAATACGTATTCCCGTAACTCTCCGGTACTCCGAAAAATACCCGAATCACTCGGAACCTTTCCGAAGTACGAATATAGTCGTCCAATATATCGATCTTTACGTCTCGACCATTTCGAGACTCCTCGTCATGTCCCCGATCTCATCCGGGACTCCGAACTCCTTCGGTACATCAACATACATAAACTCATAATAAAACTGTCATCGTAACTTTAAGCGTGCGGACCCTTTGGGTTCGAGAACTATGTAGACATGACCGAGACACCTCTCCGGTCAATAACCAATAGCGGGACCTGGATGCCCATATTGGCTCCCACATATTCTACGAAGATCTTTATCAGTCAGACCGCATAACAACATACGTTGTTCCCTTTGTCATCGGTATGTTACTTGCCCGAGATTCGATCGTCGGTATCTCGATACCAAGTTCAATCTCGTTACCGGCAAGTCTCTTTTCTCGTTCCGTAATACATCATCCCGCAACTAACTCATTAGTCACAATGCTTGCAAGGCTTATAGTGATGTGCATTACCGAGTGGGCCCAGAGATACCTCTCCGACAATCGGAGTGACAAATCCTAATCTCGAAATACGCCAACCCAACAAGTAACCTTTGGAGACACCTGTAGAGCACCTTTATAATCACCCAGTTACGTTGTGACGTTTGGTAGCACACAAAGTGTTCCTCCGGTAAACGGGAGTTGCATAATCTCATAGTCATAGGAACATGTATAAGTCATGAAGAAAGCAATAGCAACATACTAAACGATCGGGTGCTAAGCTAACGTAATGGGTCAAGTCAATCACGTCATTCTCCTAATGAGGTGATCCCGTTAATCAAATGACAACTCATGTCTATGGCTAGGAAACATAACCATCTTTGATTAACGAGCTAGTCAAGTAGAGGCATACTAGTGACACTCTGTTTGTCTATGTATTCACACATGTATTATGTTTCCGGTTAATACAATTCTAGCATGAATAATAAACATTTATCATGATATAAGGAAATAAATAATACTTTATTACTGCCTCTAGGGCATATTTCCTTCAGTCCCCCACTTGCACTAGAGTCAATAATCTAGTTCACATCGCCATGTGATTTAACATCAATAATTCACATCACCATGTGATTAACACCCATAGTTCACATCTCTATGTGACCAACACTCAAAGGGTTTACTAGAGTCAATAATCTAGTTCACATCGCTATGTGATTAACACCCAAAGAGTACTAAGGTGTGATCATGTTTTGATTGTGAGATAATTTTAGTCAACGGGTCTGTCACATTCAGATCCGTAAGTATTTTGCAAATTTCTATGTCTACAATGCTCTGCACGGAGCTACTCTAGCTAATTGCTCCCACTTTCAATATGTATCTAGACCGAGACTTAGAGTCATCTAGATTTAGTGTCAAAACTTGCATCGACGTAACCCTTTACGATGAACCTTTTGTCACTTCCATAATCGAGAAACATATCCTTATTCCACTAAGGATAATTTTGACTGCTGTCCAGTGATCTACTCCTAGATCACTATTGTACTCCCTTGCCAAAATCAGTGTAGGGTATACAATAGATCTGGTACACAGCATGGCATACTTTATAGAACCTATGGCCAAGGCATAGGGAATGACTTTCATTCTCTTTCTATCTTCTGCCGTGGTCGGGCTTTGAGTCTTACTCAATTTCACACCTTGTAACACAGGCAAGAACTCTTTCTTTGACTGTTCTATTTTGAACTACTTCAAAATCTTGTTAAGGTATGTACTCATTGAAAAAACTTATCAAGCGTCTTGATCTATCTCTATAGATCTTGATGCTCAATATGTAAGCAGCTTCACCGAGGTCTATCTTTGAAAAACTTCTTTCAAACACTCCTTTATGCTTTGCAGAATAATTCTACATTATTTCCGATCAACAATATGTCATTCACATATACTTATCAGAAATGCTGTAGTGCTCCCACTCACTTTCTTGTAAATACAGGCTTCACCGCAAGTCTGTATAACACTATATTCTTTGATCAATTTATCATAGTGTATATTCCAACTCCGAGATGCTTGCACCAGTCCATAGATGGATCGCTGGAGCTTGCATATTTTGTTAGCACCTTTAGGATTGACAAAACCTTCTGGTTGCATCATATACAACTCTTCTTTAATAAATCCATTAAGGAATGTAGTTTTGTTTATCCATTTGCCATATTTCATAAAATGCGGCAATTGCTAACATGATTCAGACAGACTTAAGCATAGATACGAGTGAGAAACTCTCATCGTAGTCAACACCTTGAACTTGTCGAAAAACCTTTTTGCGACAATTCTAGCTTTGTAGATAGTAACACTACTATCAGCGTCCGTCTTCCTCTTGAAGATCCATTTAATCTCAATGACTTGCCGATCATTGGGCAAATCAATCAAAGTCTGTACTTTGTTCTCATACATGGATCTCATCTCAGATTTCATGGCCTCAAGCCATTTTGCGGAATTTGGGCTCACCATTGCTTCTTCATAGTTCGTAGGTTCGTCATGGTCTAGTAACATGATCTTCAGAACAGGATTACCGCACCACTCTGGTGCGGATCTTACTCTGGTTTACCTACGAGGTTTGGTAGTAACTTGATCTGAAGTTACATGATCATCATCATTAACTTCCTCACTAATTGGTGTAGGAGTCATAGGAACAGATTTCTGTGATGAACTACTTTCCAATAAGGGAGCAGGTACAGTTACCTCATCAAGTTCTACTTTCCTCCCACTCACTTCTTTCGAGAGAAACTCCTTCTCTAGAAAGGATCCATTCTTAGCAACGAATGTCTTGCCTTCGGATCTGTGATAGAAGGTGTACCCAACTGTCTCCTTTGGGTATCCTATGAAGACACATTTCTCCGATTTGGGTTTGAGCTTATCAGGATGAAACCTTTTCACATAAGCATCGTAACCCCAAACTTTAAGAAACGACAACTTTGGTTTCTTACCAAACCACAGTTCATAAGATGTCGTCTCAACGGATTTAGATGGTACCCTATTTAATGTGAATGCAGCTGTCTCTAATGCATAACCCCAAAACGATAGTGGTAGATTGGTAAAAGACATCATATATCGCACCATATCTAATAAAGTACGGTTACGATGTTCGGACACACCATTACACCGTGGTGTTCCAGGTGGCGTGAGTAGTGAAACTATTTCACATTGTTTTAACTGAAGGCCAAACTCGTAACTCAAATACTCTTCTCCACGATCAGATCGTAGAAACTTTATTTTCTTGTGACGATGATTTTCCGCTTCACTCTGAAATTATATGAACCTTTCAAATGTTTCAGACTTCTGTTTCATTAAGTAGATATACCCATATCTGCTCAAATCATCTGTGAAGGTCAGAAAATAATGATACCTGCTACGAGCCTCAATATTCATCGGACCACATACATCTGTATGTATGATTTCCAACAAATCTATTGCTCTCTCCATAGTTCCGGAGAACGGCGTTTCAGTCATCTTGCCCATGAGGCACGGTTCGCAAGCATCAAGTGATTCATAATCAAGTGATTCCAAAATCCCATCAGTATGGAGTTTCTTCATGCGCTTTACACCAATATGACCTAAACGGCAGTGCCACAAATAAGTTGCACTATCATTATTAACTTTGCATCTTTTGGCTTCATTATTATGAATATGTGTATCACTACGATCGAGATCCAACAAACCATTTTCGTTGGTGTGTATGACCATAGAAGGTTTTTATTCATGTAAACAGAACAACAATTGTTCTCTGACTTAAATGAATAACCGTATTGCAATAAATATGATCAAATCATATTCATGCTCAACGCAAACACCAAATAACACTTATTTAGCTTCAACACTAATCCCGAAAGTATAGGGAGTGTGCGATGATGATCATATCAATCTTGGAACTACTTCCAACACACATCGTCACCTCGCCTTTACTAGTCTCTGTTTATTCTGTAACTCCCGTTTTCGAGTTACTACTCTTTAGCAACTGAACCAGTATCAAATACTGAGGGGTTGCTATAAACATTAGTAAGTACACATCAATAACATGTATATCCAATATACCTTTGTTCACTTTGCCATCCTTCTTATCCACCAAATACTTGGGGCAGTTCCGCCTCCAGTGACCAGTCCCTTTGCAGTAGAAGCACTTAGTCTCAGGCTTAGGTACAGACTTGGGCTTCTTCACTTGAGTAGCAACTTTCTTGCCGTTCTTTTTGAAGTTCCCCTTCTTCCCTTTGCCCTTTTCTTGAAACTAGTTGTCTTGTTAACCATCAACACTTGATGTTTTTCTTGATTTCTACCTTCGTCGATTTCAGCATCACGAAGAGCTCGGGAATTACTTTCGTCATCCCTTGCATATTATAGTTCATCACGAAGTTCTACTAACTTGGTGATGGTGACTAGAGAATTCTGTCAATCACTATTTTATCTGGAAGATTAACTCCCACTTGATTCAAGCGATTGTAGTACCCAGACAATTTGAGCACATGCTCACTAGTTGAGCGATTCTCCTCCATCTTTTAGCCATAGAACTTGTTGGAGACTTCATATCTCTCAACTCGGGTATTCACTTGAAATATTAACTTCAACTCCTGGAACATCTTATATGGTCCATGACGTTTAAAACGTCCTTGAAGTCCCGATTCTAAGCCGTTAAGCATGGTGCACTAAACTATCAAGTAGTCATCATATTGAGCTAGCCAAACGTTCATAACGTCTGCATCTGCTCCTGCAATAGGTCTGTCACCTAGCGGTGCATCAAGGACATAATTCTTCTGTGCAGCAATGAGGATAATCCTCAGATCACGGATCCAATCCGCATCTATGCTACTAACATCTTTCAACATAATTTTTCTCTAGGAACATATCAAAAATAAACACAGGGAAGCAACAACGTGAGCTATTGATCTACAACATAATTTGCAAAATACTATCAGGACTAAGTTCATGATAAATTTAAGTTCAATTAATCATATTACTTAAGAACTCCCACTTAGATAGACATCCCTCTAATCATCTAAGTGATTACGTGATCCAAAGCAACTAAACCATGTCCGATTAACACGTGAGATGGAGTAGTTTCAATGGTGAACATCACTATGTTGATCATATCTACTATATGATTCACGCTCGACCTTTCGGTCTCTGTGTTCCGAGGCCATATCTGTATATGCTAGGCTCGTCAAGTTTAACCTGAGTATTCCGCGTGTGCAACTGTTTTGCACCCGTTGTATTTGAACGTAGAGCCTATCACACCCGATTAACACGTGGTGTCTCAGCACGAAGAACTTTTGCAACGGTGCATACTCAGGGAGAACACTTTTATCTTGAAATTTTAGTGAGAGATCATCTTATAATGCTACCGTCAATCAAAGCAAGATAAGATGCATAAAGGATTAACATCACATGCAATCAATATAAGTGATATGATATGGCCATCATCATCTTGTGCTTGTGATCTCCATCCCCGAAGCACCGTGCTCGTGATCTCCATCTCCGAAGCACCGTCATGATCACCATCGTCACCGGCGCGACACCTTGATCTCCATCGTAGTATCCTTGTCGTCTCGCCAAATAATTGCTTTTACGACTATCGCTAACGCTTAGTGATAAAGTAAAACTATTACATGGTGATAGCATCTCATACAATAAAGCGACAACCATATGGCTCCTGCCAGTTGCCGATAACTCGGTTACAAAACATGATCATCTCATACAACACATTATATCACATCATGTCTTGACCATATCACATCACAACATGCCCTGCAAAAACAAGTTAGACGTCCTCTACTTTGTTGTTGCAAGTTTTACGTGGCTGCTACTGGCTTAGCAAGAACCGTTCTTACCTACTAATCAAAACCACAACGATAGTTTGTCAAGTTGGTGCTGTTTTAACCTTCGCAAGGACCGGGCGTAGCCACACTCGGTTCAACTAAAGTGAGAGAGACAGACACCCGCCGGTCACCTTTAAGCAACGAGTGCTCGCAACGGTGAAATCAGTCTCGCGTAAGCGTACGCGTAATGTCGGTCCGGGCCGCTTCATCTCACAATACCGCTGAACCACAGTATGACATGCTGGTAAGCAGTATGACTTATATCGCCCACAACTCACTTGTGTTCTACTCGTGCATAGCATCAACGCATAAAACCAGGCTCGGATGCCACTGTTGGGGAACGTAGTAATTTCAAAAAAATTCCTACGCACACGCAAGATCATGGTGATGCATAGCAACGAGAGGGGAGAGTGTTGTCCACGTACCCTCGTAGACCGACAGCGGAAGCGTTATCACAACGCGGTTGATGTAGTCATACGTCTTCTCGATCCGACCGATCAAGTACCGAACGCACGGCACCTCCGAAGTTCTACACACGTTCAGCTCGATGACGTCCCTCGAACTCCGATCTAGCCGAGTGTTGAGGGAGAGTTTCGTCAGCACGACGGCGTGGTGACGATGATGATGTTCCACTGACGCAGGGCTTCACCTAAGCTCCACGACGGTATTATCGAGGTGTAATCTGGTGGAGGGGGGCACCGCACACGGCTAAAATATCGTATATCAAGTGTGTCCATGGGGTGCCCCCCTGCCCCTGTATATAAAGGAGCAAGGGAGGAGGAGGCCGGCCCTAGGAGGGGGCGCACCAAGTGTGGAGTCCTACTAGGACTCCCTAGTCCTAGTAGGATTCCACCTCCCATATGGAATAGGAAAAGAGGAAGGGAAAAAGAGAAGGAAGGAAGGGGGCGCCCCCCTTCCCTAGTCCAATTCGGACCAGACCAACGGGAGGGGTGCGGCCACCCTTGAGGCCCTTTTTCTTCTTTCCCGTATGGCCCAATAAGGCCCAATACGTATTCCCGTAACTCTCCGGTACTCCGAAAAATACCCGAATCACTCGGAACCTTTCCGAAGTCCGAATATAGTCGTCCAATATATCGATCTTTACGTCTCGACCATTTCGAGACTCCTCGTCATGTCCCCGGTCTCATCCGGGACTCCGAACTCCTTCGGTACATCAACATACATAAACTCATAATAAAACTGTCATCGTAACTTTAAGCATGCGGACCCTTTGGGTTCGAGAACTATGTAGACATGACCGAGACACCTCTCCGGTCAATAACCAATAGCGGGACCTGGATGCCCATATTGGCTCCCACATATTCTACGAAGATCTTTATCGGTCAGACCGCATAACAACATACGTTGTTCCCTTTGTCATCGGTATGTTACTTGCCCGAGATTCGATCGTCGGTATCTCGATACCTAGTTCAATCTCGTTACCGGCAAGTCTTTTTTCTCGTTCCGTAATACATCATCCCGCAACTAACTCATTAGTCACAATGCTTGCAAGGCTTATAGTGATGTGCACTACCGAGTGGGCCCAGAGATACCTCTCCGACAATCGGAGTGACAAATCCTAATCTCGAAATACGCTAACCCAACAAGTACCTTTGGAGACACCTGTAGAGCACCTTTATAATCACCCAGTTACGTTGTGACGTTTGGTAGCACACAAAGTGTTCCTCCGGTAAACGGGAGTTGCATAATCTCACAGTCATAGGAACATGTATAAGTCATGAAGAAAGCAATAGCAACATACTAAACGATCGGGTGCTAAGCTAACGTAATGGGTCAATTCAATCACGTCATTCTCCTAATGAGGTGATCCCGTTAATCAAATGACAGCTCATGTCTATGGCTAGGAAACATAACCATCTTTGATTAACGAGCTAGTCAAGTAGAGGCATACTAGTGACACTCTGTTTGTCTATGTATTCACACATGTATTATGTTTTCGGTTAATACAATTCTAGCATGAATAATAAACATTTATCATGATATAAGGAAATAAATAATACTTTATTACTGCCTCTAGGGCATATTTCCTTCACTCCTTGGCCCAGGTGTCCACCTGGGCGCAGTAGAGAAACATGGTCGTCGCATCCTCGAGCTGGTGATCCGATGAAATAGCCAACTTGGAGCTCGAGATCGCGCTCCAGATGTACCGCGAGCGTGTCGACCGCTTGGACGAACGCCTGCACGAGTTCAGGCAGAGCCAAGAGCTACCCTAGGCAAGGGCTGCTGGTCATGGTCTCATGGACGCGTTTTATTTTGGAAAATCGTTTCGACGTGGATAGCTATGTATTCACAGCAATCATAGTATTGCTCTGTTTGTTGCTCTGTTTATTGCTCTGTTTCAATGTGTGTACTCTGTTTTCCATTCTTATATGTTCTGTATCGATGTGTGTATATACGCATTCCATTCTGTATATGTGGATGATAACAACTAGATTCAAATTAATATACAAAAACAGATAGAAAATGGAATTCATAATATATATATATATATTAATTGTTCATTAGATCATCACAGAATATATATATATATATATATATATATATATATATATATATATATATATAATATCATCACATATACGTGATGATACTTAACTACTAGGTACAATGCATAAAATTGAAACGAACAATACTAAAACTAATAATCCCTCCTGGGGCCAGTATTCCGGCAGCCCCTCGCTAGCAGCTCCCTGGTGTGCGGCGTCTTCCCAGTGCGGAGGCAGTACTCCGACTCCTCCGCCTCGCAGCGCTTGACGTACCAATCTGCCTCTTGCTGGCAGACGCGCGCGGCCGCTCTTGCCATTTCTTTGGGCGCCCACCGGAGCTTCTCGTTGGTGGCACGCTGGAGCTTATCGGCCCACCTCCACGCAGCGACGAGGCGCCCAACGCCTATGACCTTCCTCGTGAAGTACCCGTCTTCGTACACCTCCTCGGCACGACGACGCGCCCGCCCCAAAGCTCCGCCGCCTCCTTTTTCCAGGCGGCATCACGGGCTTCACAGGCCGCCTGGTACCTGGCTTCCTCCTCCGCCATCTCCTTCTTGAACGCCACTTGCCTGGCTTTCTCAGCCGGCGGCAGCGACTTCCACAGACAAAGATTGTACTAGCCCCAAAACCAATCCAAAGTTGGGGGTCCGGCGCAACCTCGTCAGGCGGCGCGTAGGGGTCCTCGTTGCTGCTAATCGAGTGAGCGTCCTTGGGGGGGCGGCGACTCCTCGTCGGCGTGTCGGGCAACCAGCGGCGCCATGGCAGAGATTTGAGAGAGAGAGGGCGAGCGAGGGGAGGATGTAGATGAGAATGCAGGCGGGACGACGTGAGCAAGGTAGTATTTATTGGCGGCCGGAATCTAGATCGACGGGGACAGTACACACGCCGGTCGCCAGAATTTACGAGTACTGTAGTTTGAATTACACACAATTCCTGCAGCAAATCCGTGTGTGAACATTATAGCTGACTGTTTCCAATACAGAACCGTGTCTGATTAATGATCCCTGCCAATCACCTACCAAACCTCGAGCCACGAGATTGAGTGCCAATCGTGTGGGGGCCGGTTGTCTTGCCAGATATTTACATTTTCTTTTTTGAACACCAGATATTTACATCGTCTGATGATTTTTAACTCGCACACAAGTACACAAAAATACAATTTTTCAAACCATTTTGGTTAGGCGTTGCATGTAGATGTAGTTCAAATTTGAATTACGGTCATTAAATGGTTAGAAAATCACTTAAATGTCTTTAAAAGGTCAAATGACCCCTGAAAATTTCCAAATTTTCACATGATCGTTGTATTAGTGCACGTTAAACGTAGGAAAAAAATTGAAGGCCGTAAGAGGAAGCTATCTCCCGTCTGTCAGCAAACATGCATTGTTCCCTCTGGGAACCACGAACCTTCTAGTGAGTTGCTCCGGTTTGTGGGGGGTGTGTGTCCAAACTTTCGTCAAACTGGCCAATTTTTTTACCACATCATCTTGGTGGCATGACATTAAATCAAGCAAGGTTTCATGTTTTTCTGATCATTTTTTAATTTTTTGGAATTAAAATGCCATGGCATGCACTCCATGCACGTGCCCATGCCTTGACACCAATATGTTTGAAAATTCCTTCGAATTTACTGCACATGGAATTAACTCGCATACAAGTACACAAAAATATGATTTTTCAAACCGTTTTGGTTAGGCGTTGCATGTAGATGTCGTTCAAATTTGAATTACGGTCATTAAATGGTTAGAAAATCACTTAAATGTCTTAGAAGGTCAAATGACCCCTAAAATTTACCAAATTTTCACATGACAGTTGCACGTTAAACGTAGGAAAAATTTTGAAGGCCGTAAGAGGAAGCTATCTCCCGTTCGTCATCAAACATGCATTGTTCCCTCTCGGAACCACGAACCTTCTAGTGAGTTGCTCCGGTTTGTAAGGGGCGTGTGTCCAAACGTTCGTCAAACATGCCAATTTCTTTACCACATCATCTTGGTGGCATGACATTACATCAACCAAGGTTTCATGTGTTTCTGATCATTTTTCTATTTTTTGACCTAAACTGCCATGTCACTCCATGCATACGTATGCATGTGTCCATGTCGTGGGACCAATATGTTTGAAAATTCCTTCTAATTTATTGCACATGGAATTAACTCGCACATAGGTACACAGATATGATTTTTCAAACCGTTTTGGTTAGGCGTTGCATCTAGATGTAGTTCAAATTTGAATTACGGTTATTAAATGGTTAGAAAATCACTTAAATGTGTTTTAAAGGTCAAATGACTCCTAGAATTTTCCAAAATTTCACATTACAGTTGTAGTAGTGCACGTTAGACGTTGATAAAAATTCAAGGCCGTAAGCGGAAGCTATCTCCCGTTCGTCATCAAACATGCATTATTCCCTCTCGTAACCACGAACCTTCTAGCGAGTTGCTCCGGTTTGTGAGGGGTATGTGTCCAAACTTTTGTCAAACATGCCAATTTCTTTACCATATCATTTTGGTGGCATGATATTAAATCAAGCAAGGTTTCATGTTTTTCTGATCATTTTTTATTTTTTGGAATTAAAATGCCATGGCATGCACTCCATGCATGTGCCCATGCCTTGACACCAATATGTTTGAAAATTCCTTCTAATTTACTGCACATGGAATTAACTCGCACACAAGTACACAAAAATATTATTTTTCAAACCGTTATGGTTAGGCGTTGCATGTATAGATGTAGTTCAAATTTGAATTACGGTCATTAAATGGTTAGAAAATCACTTAAATGTCTTTAAAAGGTCAAATGACCCCTAGAAGTTTCCAAATTTTCACATGACAGTTGTATTAGTGCACGTTAAACGTAAGAAAAAATTTGAACGCCGTAAGAGGAAGCTATCTCCCGTTCGTCATCAAACATGCATTGTTCCCTCTCGGAACCACGAGTCTTCTAGTGAGTTGCTCCGATTTGTGAGGGGTGTGTGTCCAAACTTTGGTCAAACATGCCAATTTTTTTACCACATAATCTTGGTGGCATGACATTACATCAACCAAGGTTTCATGTGTTTCTGATTTTTTTTATTTTTTGGAATTAAAATGCCATGTCACTCCATGCTTAATTGTGTCATAGCCGTTAGACCAATATGTTTGAAAATTCCATCCAATTTACTGCACATGGAATTAAATCGCACAGAACTACACGAAATATGAGTTTTCAAACCGTTATGGTTAGCTGTTGCATGTACATGTAGTTCAAATTTCAATTACGGTCATTAAATGGCAAGAAAATCACTTAAATGTCTTAAAAGGTCAAATGACCCTTGAAATTTTCCAAAATTTGACATGACAGTTGTATTAGTACAACAAAATTTCTCGTTCATTTAAAACACCATCCGTTGGCACTTTATTCCAAATTCGTCTTTCGCGGCTAATAACAAATATCTACAACATCACACACAGTTGTTTTCTAGGAATTGTTTGCGATGAAAATATCTGGGTCTATTTAAGTCTCCCTCCTTAAGCTTCGCCGGCTCGTATGCTCTAGTGCCGGCAACCCCCGAATCCACGAATCCCGATCCCCATTCCCACACCCCCTTCTTGCAAAGATGACGCTGTGGAAACGCTTCATGAAGGCCCGTACGATGGCCGCGTCCCCCCCCCCCGAGCGCCGCCGCCTGCGCCGAGAGCGTGGCCGCCTGCGCTGAGAGCGCGGCCACCTACGCCGAGAGTGCCGCCGCATCCGCATTGAGCGCGGCCGCTTCAGCCGAGAGGGCGTCTGCGGCAGCCGATAGGACGGCTGCAGCTGCTGCTGCGACGGTGGCTGCAAATGCTGAGAGCGCTCGAGCTGCCGTCCGTGCCGCTGATGTCGCCCTGGCCCGGGTCGAGGCCATCCACGCCAAGATCGAGGATGCACACGCCAAGATATTCCAGGCCACCTCGGACTCCAGCATGCAACCCACGTCTGAAAAGGCGACGGTGACCATGGAGCACCTGCTTCCTCATGAGGTCGCCGAGCGGGAGCTGGAGATGCAGGAGGCGGCGGAGATCGAGGAGCGCCGGGAGGAGGAGTTGCGCGTGGCCGAGGTCGAGGTAGATAAGAGTCTGTCCGTCGAGGAATCGGCGGTGGAGTACCAACGCGAGCTCTGGCGCAGCCACTACTACGAGCACTACAACCTTGAGGGCGGCGCCGAGGACGAGGACGAGGACGCGGTCGACTTCAGCAGGGGGGACACGGAGTCCACCAACGGCGGCATGTCGCCAGGACAAGTCATCGACGTCTCATCTCACACCGGCGATGTATAGGCCGGCGCGGCGACGAATTTTTAATTATGCGTACTTATGCTTTGTTTTTAATGCTGGTCTTTTGTTAGAGCAATGTTTAGGTCAACTGGCTCTGTGTAATTACTAAAATTGCTCGATTCAGTAAGTGTGGTCTGTCTGTTGTATGCTCATTTGTGTGCCCAAATTAGCAAGCGATATTAAATTATGCAATGACGTACCCGGGGAAATTTCCACCAAAATTTGAATTATCAAACTCATCCCATGCGCGTAAAGCAGAAGGATCATTTGCGATGCACACAATCGTTCAAAGTGAATGGTCCGGCGGCACCGCGCGCGTTCAAAGTGAATGTGCCCATGCCTTGAGACCAAAATTTGAATTATCAAACTCATCCCATGCGCGTAAAGCAGAAGAATCATTTGCGATGCACACAATCGTTCAAAGTGAATGGTCCGGCGGCACCGCGCGCAAAGTTTCCCTCCACATTTCCAAAATTTTGGCCTATCGCCAAAATATCTACCCCCGCCCCCCTTCCCCACCCCCTTTTCTCCCCGACCACAAGTCACATTTTCCCTGTTTCCTCCTTCCTTCCTTCCTTGCTAAGCTATAGCCGTTTCCTCGCTCTCGCCGTCTCGCATCCTACCGCTGAGGTCGCCATGGTCTTCTTCAAAGACATCTCCAGCGGTTCCTCCTCCGGCGACTACTCCTTCACCACCCGGGTATGCCTCTCTTCTCTCTCTCGGGCTATGACTTGGAATGAAGGATTTTTACCCGGAGGTCGATTTGAGTCATTTCTTCCTCTTGTAGCTCCCTAAGACCATCAGTGGCAACGAATGGAGCGGGGTGGCTGAAGATCTATCTGCTCGTTGTCACCATCAATCTCCATGCGTGAAGCTACTTGCGTTTGATTCTGTGGACACTGGGAGGAAGTTTCTGGCATGTGCAGAGAAGGTTAGACCCTCTTCCGTTGTTACAAATCATTTGTTAGATGTGGTTCAGACACTGTCACGGTCCCAACCCATTCATACCACACCTTCAACCAAACGCATCCTAAGACAGTGTCACAGTTTGTACCTAGTATCTTAAATTGTTGCCATCTCATCAGCGGTGCCATTAGAAAATTATTTGGCACCGCTTCAGCAGTTTGTGCAGCCAACTTTGGTCCACACATCCGAGCAGCCAAGCAGTAAAATACTAAATCTTTATGGCACGAAGGAACTGGGCATCGGAGCAACTACGTGCTCCGGAGTCCGGGTCCCTGATTTTTTTTCCGCTGCATCGGCTCGCCAGTTCAGGGCACCGGTGCGAGATGTAGCAACAGTTGTCTTTACACCAGTTTTGGCATACATAGTGGACGCCTTAGTGCTATTAGTTCTATGTTACTAAATTTGTGCATGTACACACCTGTTAGTATCAATTTGCTGTCATCCAAACACTGTCGCTATGCTGTTGCAGTTATATTTACCTTCCTCATAAAATGTTCAATTTGTTATTTATTGTACATGAGTAAGAACTTGTAGCGTCGTTGTAGTTAATAGCTTCTGATGTTCCAGAATTTGGTTGTTGTCTCAGTACCAATTATTTCATTTGCACATTGATCTTTTTGAGAAGATATGTCATAATTAACATGTTTCTTCAGTTTTTCAAAATAAGCATTGGTGATTTTCTATGTTGCTATAAACCCATTTCCCCTACAATTGTTACTGATCTAGTTTTAAATATTATAGGATGAAAGGAAGTGTTCTTACTTGAAGTGGGTTGATCAAGAGTGGCCAGAGTCTTTGAAGATGTGCCTAACGAAGCTCTGGAGCATGTATGAGAAAGTGAACACACGTACGCTTACAGAAAGTCTTGTCAACGCTGAAGCATATTTCAAGATGCGGGATAAAAATTTGAAGGTGGAGAATGAGCTCAGATTTTTTAAATCAGACTTTGCTAAGATGGTGTTGGCGAAGGAGGAGGCACTTTCCCAGTTGGCCCGTGCAAAACGGGTTCTTACTGAACTGAAAGCAGAGGTGGATAAGACGACCCTGGATGATCTCGATTAGGGAGATGAATATATTGTTTTATGAAGTTGAACTAGCTATATGTTGTACTGTGCTATTTTCATGTAGCTACCGTACTGTGATGTTATAATGTGTTTATGTTCCTGATATGAAATTGGCAAACAGTTGTTCGATATGAAATGTGAATTTGCGTAATACTGGAATTACTAATTGTAACTAATAAATCTGCTAAATGTGTCATGGACCTTTGCAAATGGTTTTAGTAGTAAAAGTGCTTGCGATGGATAGCCCAATGCCACACAGTTTTCTTCATCAAATCGTGTATGATATAGTTGATAAAAGCAAACAGTTAACCAAGGAAGACCGTGTGTGATAGTTACACCTTTCACACAGAGCCTACACATAGAACTGTGTGGGATTTACGTTCGAACGGAAACGTTTTCCCTAGATTGACTGTGTGGGATGTACATAAGAACGGAAACGTATTCCTTGGATTGACTGCGTGTGATATACATACGAACGGAAATGTTTTTCTGGGATTCACCGTGTGGGATGTACATACCTACGGAAATGATTTTCTCGGATTACCGTGTGGGATGTACATACCTACGGAAATGATTTTCTCGGATTACCGTGTGGGATATACATACCTACGGAAATGATTGGGTTTCGATGCCTCGCCCGATCACACACGGCCCCAGCCTGGGTCCCAGGAGGGCCTATCCCCGACGATTTCTGGGTCGTGTGGGAAGGACACCCTATCGCACACACTCACTTGGCGACGATTACAAATGCCGTCGCGGAAAGGGGTAAAAAACTATTTGTTTAGGACCGACGCGCACCAGTGTTGTGATCCTGCAAATGAAAAGGGGTAGATTGCACAACCATAAGCTCCGTGTGGATAGAATCTAGCTATCGTTGAAGGGGGCGCTTCGATCTGCTCCACCATTTGAGAGAACTTGAAAGTTTAGAGGTGCATCTATGGAAAGTTTTGCCGCTGGTATTAGAACAAACAACTTGAGCTACAACCTGAAAAACATTTTTCAGCCAACTACCAATTTTCGAACTTAAAAGATCTTTTGGTCTTAACAGTGACAAGTTGCGAGATAGTAAGAATTGGAGCCTGATCACTATACATGATGGGAAAATTATAAACAATAGTGTTAGGAAATTGTTTGCACCATTTCACATTAGCAAAACCACGATCAAGATGTTCATAAGTAGGAATAGAAAAAAATACTTATTATACCAAGTATAAGCAGCACCATGAAAGCTCACATTTATCAAACCACATCATTTAACATGATGATTAAAGCTGACCATACGATGAAGATTTGGTTTAGCATTCCTATTAATGGACTAAGGATATCATTGAAGTCTCTCATGCAGTAAATAGGCTTTCCCAAGAAGATAAGATAAAAGCATTGACGCGACTCCAAAATATCCTTAGATTTACGATGATGAGGATTCTCACTAGAGTAGGCTATATCTATATCGATGTCATCCGACCACATGACCCAAAGACGTCCAGCTCGACCTACCGCAGGAAGAACAAAACTACCATGAATAGGCAAAGGATTATCCAAGTACTGGAAATTAAATTTAGCATGAATGACCAATCCCGCATGGTCATAACGGTGATCCAAGGGTTACGTTGAAATCTTAAAATCGTTGTGGAGGCTTGTAGGTAGCTGAGTCTTACTATTATTTTACTAATTATCTATGAACCAATTACCATTTACACATGAAAGGTTGGACGAGTAACACAAAGGATTTGGAATAGTAAATTTGAAAAACTATCTAGCTGAAAATGTTTTGTGGAAATGTACTAGGAAATAATTTAATCGAGGAGCATGTCAGCAAAACATAAGTCTTCCAACTACTGTATTTCTATCAGATTTCTCAACGGTTCTAGGGAAGGCTAGAGACTAAAAAGTCATATATACAAGATTCAAGTTGATCAAGCATGCTAAGTTTTGGCCATGGGCCACCCGAAACAAGCAAATCTTGAGCTCTTAACGTGAGGCTTATATCAAATGATAAATAATCTAGGATTCGGGCCAAGTAACCCTGACGAGGCATGTTTTTACTCATGGGAGAGGATTTGTTGAACCATGGTTTAAATGGTCTGTGTCTCTACACCTTAGAACACAAATTCCACCCCTTGAGATTCGTGCTGCATGCACAATATCCAAAATTCGCCTGTTCAGAGCATGCCTTATGTTTTTTCTACCAAAGCACAAAATGGATCATTTCTTCCTGATTTTAGCATGCATCTAAAAGAAACAATCACGTGAGATATAGAAAATGTTTAATTTTGAAACTTTTATGTATTTTTAACAATTTTGTTATGTACTAGTTCAAGAATGGCCAGTGTCCCCACACAAATAAGTGACATGATTCAGCTGAACGATTCAACCAACTATTTCACCTTTTACTCGATTCATCTCAACATGGTTTTACTTATGTGCAACTCGAAGACGCACTTCGCTACAAGTCGTTATATCTTCAAAAGTAAGGGGCTAGACAAAGATAACGACCCACTAGATAAATGTGACGCATCTTGGTGGGAAGAACCGAAACACCAGACCAAATGGGGAAATAGGGTAGATCACATCTTAGCGAGCCTGACCCAGTCGGTGTCGAACCATCCAACGACCATCACGTCTAGGTGAAAAAAATGATTGCGCAACAATTGAAAGGGAGAGTATGGAGTCGAAACGATAGAGTTGGGAAGAGAAATGAAGCGAGGGGCCGGTGGACAAGAAGTGACGACCAATGCACATTAAGCTAGGGGATATGCCCGCAGGGTCCACAGACCACAATCCCTGCATACAAATGTACACTACTACAGAATCACACTTCGTTGAACCCTGTTGTTGGTGGGCAGAAAGAACCACTGCATTAGCGATGATTTTCAAAAAAAAAAATTGAGAAGTGATGATTTTTCCCTCTCTTTTTTTTTGAGAACACGATGATTTTTTCCTTTTGTTAGGAAATTGTAGGATCCTATCCTTCTACTGCCAGGCCAAATAGTGGCCCATCACTGCTGTTTCAGTGGCCAAAAGAAACCCTAATCGCCCAAATCGAAGCCCCGAAATTGCTATATATATATACCTTCCCCTACAGAGCACCTCGCCAGATCCACACAATCTTCCTGCGCCGCCGCAGCAGATCGATTCCGTCGCTGCTTTTGCTCACTGTAGCGGCCGTTGAGATGAGATTACCCCATACCATATAGCGGCAGCTCGACTCCGCACACGCGTAGGGGGCAATCTCACCTCAACAGCTTCTCCGTGTGAGCTTTACCTTTACGATGCGTCGCTTGTTGGTAACGCCCTCTCCTCTCCTCTGCTGGTTCACCACTTCACCATGATTTCATTCCTATTTGGACTTGGAAGAAACTATGTCGACGCTGTCAGTTCTTAGATTATGCAATCTAATAGTTCCATCTTTTCATGAGTTTCATGGCCCTTTGATTCTCGTATTTGTAGTTGGATTGGTTTATTGTGAGTGATTGTTGTCACCTTCTTGGAGACCTTCAAGACCAGGCAGATGTTTTCCTGCATTTCAAGTTGGGCCACGGTTTGGTCCTCTTCATCGGAGAGGAGACGAACCAGACCTGGAGGAGGCACAGTTCTTTTTGGAACTTCAAATCTTAGCTATGATGGGACCTTAATATTCAGAAAGTTTTAACTGTAAACTTTCTTCATTAATTATTTTCGCCTGTATCATGGTTGTAAATCTATCGACTGAACACTCCTATCAATATTTAGATATTAGAAATCTATGAACTGAACATTACTGTGATAAGCAATCCTTCAGGCTTCTTAGACAGATGACAAACAAATAAAATGCAGCTTCAAGATGAAGCCAATCCAGTTCCAGTTCACCTGACATACATCCATACCCAAATTAATCACTATTTATTTAATTGATTTAAGGATATGACGCTCGGCTTAGTTGAGCTTTAAGGGTATGATGACATACTGGCATGTCACTGAGACATATCCTGTGACCACTTACGCGAGCCACAACCTGAATCCAAAGAGGGGGACTGAACGAAGAAAAGAAAACTCAACCTGTTCAGGGTAATACACTCTACCCTCGTAGTATAACTCGGGCTGGCCGCCGTTGGTACGGTTCTGGCTTCATCTTCAGCGAGGCGCTGGTCCTCTCTTATCTCAGTGATGTAGACGTCGTCAGCTCCCCAGATCGGATCTCTCCTTCGAAGCAGATTCTAATGTATGCCATTGATGTAAGTAGACACGTGATTTCGCATAAAGAGACGACGCACCATTCTCTTCCTGATCCACTAAAAGTAAGAAATGGGATGGAGCTTCCCCTTCCCTCACATGAGAATTACATTTCCGCTTCAGCCTCCCCGATTAAGTTGGTTTGGAGGATTAATTGATTGGATACCCAAACCCCCTAATATTTCAAAGTCACTGCTTCTACGATGATAGGCGCAAAGGCATGACTAGTTTCATTTGAAGGACGAGGTACAACATCACATTTGACAACTGCGAGCTCTCCAACCGCTTATCCACCGTACCACATCACATAATTATTACTCCCTTAGCTTGTGCGTGCAATCCCATAAGGCGTGTACAGTGTTGATGAAACATAGGCCTTAGCTTAAGCCGACACATAATCTAGAACTGGCAATGAATTTGTTTAGTCTAAACTTGAGTTACCAGATATCCTTGGAGACAGGCTTTGGCTGGTTCATCGTCCCTGGTTAGTCAGGTTCTCGATGCCCCTTTCGCCGAGGCGGTGGCATTGAAAAATGGTATGATGCTTGCATATCAGCTAGGTTCTCGATGCCCCTTTCGCCGAGACGGTGGCATTGAAAAATGGTATGATAATTGCATATCAGCTTGGATGTTCTAATATCACTTTTGAATTGGACTGTCTCGAAATTATCTTAGCATGCAAGGGGGAAGGGACATTCTGAGTCCTTATTCGGCGATTTTGAATGACTGCTTTATATTAGCTCAAAGAATTGGGTCAGTATCTTATGCTCATTGTCCAAGAGGGGCAAGCCAAGTGGCACACAAGATAGCTAGATGTTGTTACTATCCTAATTCTATAATCTCGTGGGATAATGATCCTCCATGGTTTATTCTAGCTGAACTTATTTCTGATGTATCCCTTATTTGAGTTGAATAAAGTGTGCCACAAATTCAACAACAACAAAAAAGATATCCTTAGAGATATTGTGCTAAGGGCATTTCTAACCGATTCTCTATTCGGCCGCAAGGATAATTTCGGTTTTCCTCCCTGGAGTAAAATTTATCCTCCCCTGCATGAAATCCCTCGCTGCGCCGCCCTGTCTCTTTCTCCCACCCCGCACCGCCCTGTCTCCCGCCACCGCAGCCATCACGCCCCACCGCCACCACCAATTACCGTCTCTCCGTCCGTAATGGATAGCCCGGTCCCTTCCCACACCCTGTCGGCCACCGCCGCCGGCTTCTCACCGCCGGAAACCACCCACACGCCGCCACCTGCCAGCTGTGGACACGGTGATTTTAGGATGGCCAGTCATTGTCCGCTGACACACCCAGACACATCCGCGGACGTATAGGTCACTAGATTTGGTACGCCCAACTGTGGATGCTCTACATGGACACTTATTTTGAGACGGAGGGAGTGCTAAACTGTTTGCTGATTGCATATTTCCCTTCTTCCTATTCTCTTCCAAAAGTTATTTATATTTCCTTGCCATAGTTTAGTAGTGCGTAGTGGCTGACATCAGTGCCGATTTTTTCTAGCCTTCGTCCCTGCTCATACATGTGAAATACAAATAACGGATATTCATTGGTTCATGTTTACAAACATGATAGACTACTGGTGCTAAAATGTGTGTGGCCCTGAGAGGCCATGGGTGGGTACTGAATTGTCGTGCGACCAAGCTGACCTGAACCTTTTTTGCATGCACCACCATTTCTTTGGGCAATGGGCAAAAGGCCCTTTATTGGCATGACAACTGGAGTGGAAGAGGCCCTCTCAAGTTCATTGCCCCTGAGCTTTACAAGATCGCTTCTAGAAAGAACAGATCCGTGCACAACGGGTTGATGAACGAGAACTGCATCAAGGCGGTGGTCTGCCTACAGACCTTGCAACAACTGGGAGAATTCGTGACTCTCTAGGAGTAGGTCAGTTAGATAACCCTGTTGCCAGCCCAA
The DNA here is from genome assembly GCF_018294505.1 of Triticum aestivum. Lineage (NCBI taxonomy): Eukaryota > Viridiplantae > Streptophyta > Magnoliopsida > Poales > Poaceae > Triticum > Triticum aestivum. The sequence continues at coordinate 529,271,126 of NC_057808.1, read as the reverse complement.
GAAGACCGCATTTCTTGGAACTTAACCACCAATGGAGTTTTCTTCTCTGCTTCGGCCTATGGGGAGCAATTTTTCGGCACCCACCCAAGGTTCAACCCCGCCAAGGTCTGGTCGGCCCACGCTAAGCCCATGTGCAAATTCTTCACCTGACTCGCTCTCCATGGAAAAATCCTCACTATGGACATGCTAGCTCTGCGTGGTTGGCCACATGACCCTAGGTGTCTGCTATGCCTTCAGGAGCCGGAAACAGCAAATCACCTCTGCAAGGATTGCCCCTTCTCGATCGCAGTTTGAAACCAGGTGAACACATGGACGAACGAGGGTTTAGCGATATCGGTTTACCTTCCCGAGTCAGGAAACATGTCGGAATGGTGGGACATGATGCTTGCAGACCAGTCAAAGCAGGTGCGCAGGCGGCGCAGCGGGAGGATCATCTGCACTTTGCAGTCAATCTGAAAAGAACGAAATAGACGCATCTTCACTGGACTCCGTCTGATGCACCGTGGGGTTGCGATGTTGGCCTTCGAGGCAATTAAACAACGCAAGTTGGCTTTTGCAGGAGCCATGCCAACAGTGGGTATCGGCTAAGCTAGCATTGGGTGTGTTCTGGTTGTGACGGTTTTGCCATGTTCCCTAAAATCGTACGCCACTTTGTACATCGCATTTTTCGCTCTCCTTCTATAAGAAAAGGTAGTGCTCCTGCCGATTCTTTAAAAAAAAAAAATTGAGCACCGTCGATCTCCAGCTTGCGCATGCAGCTAGCCTCTCACCATGGCCACCAGACGGGTCCGGTTGTTGATCAATGATCATTTCTTGCATGGCACTTCCTCTAGCTTACAAATATCTCATGTTTTAGATACAGACATGTTTTTTCAAACGCATATACACACACGTGCACATCACTTGTGAAACACATGTTTAATCAGCAGGAAGCTGAGAGCATCACGCTGGTGGTCGCCAAAAAACCGTGGGAAACGGCTGGGAGCTATTTACCGACCGGCCTGCTCAGCCGCGGGTGACACGGCCGGGAGGCGATCGACGCGGCGTGGGCACCGGAGGAGCTCGAAGGACGAAGGTGGCGTTGGTCTCGGAAGGAACGCGACGCTGTAGATCCTCCGGCCGCCACGCCGGGTCAAATCCGATGATGCCATGTCTAAAGCGGGGGCCGCCACGCCGGCCGCTTGAAAGCTTCCTCAGGCTGACTCCGTATCTCTGTGGAGTGCTGCTGAGGTGCTCTGTTCTGACTTGCTCAGTTTGGCGTCTGCTTATTCAGCTCCTTGACCAGTGTGACCATGGACTCGGTATCCTGCGCCGCTTATTTCCTCTGGGAATCAACCGGTCCCGTCGTCACTCGTTTCCAGCCCTACGCGTGCGACGCCGGCCGGCACTCTACTCCAGTGGGAGTGCACGGGTCCAACACGTACTACCACCAAATCAGCGGCTTTCCTGGTCACCAACAGCGAAGGGGTCGTCCCATCGTAGCATTGCGATGATGAGTGCGTGTGATAGGGCCGTGCCATTAATCAATTTTGGTTGTGTTTGTCCATCTCCTTAATTTCAGTGGTTGACTAAGAGCACACACTAATTTGGAGTACTGGTCTCCCACTACGACAGAATTAATTAAACCCCTATTTTCCCTGATTTGTTTACAAATATAGGATCCGTACGCAATCAAAAGTGTGAGCGTTTTATCAACAAAAGTAATAATCGAAGAAGCTTTCTTCTTTGCTTTACATAGAAGTACTAGAAAAGAGTACAGTATTGTTTTTAAGCTGGACCAAGGATTTAATTAAGCAGCTGCATTCCTATGCATTTGACTACAACCTAATTATTTAAAACCCCTGCAAATTTATTTATTTTTGTTAATGAGTCGATCGGTAGGGAAGGGAGCATGCCTATGTAGACTTTCACTTTCCAACAAATATAATACGTATATCACTATTGTATCCCTCCAACATGAGAGAGTTGCATGCCGACGTGAGGATCAACCTAATCCATGTTAGCATATGGCATGCTGATGCAAGTGCCCGATTAGTAAACACTTACACAGTGGGTGCTTACCAGCCTGCACACTTGGACTTTACCATCTTTTTCTAGGCCAGAGATTAATTTATAACACATTTTACCTTGACTAGTTCGACAAGTGCGCCATCAACTGGACAATTTTCTATTATTTTCCTTGGAAAACCACCGAAAATTAAACAGGGCCGTCACACTCTCGCACTACCCCCTTGACCTGTGTTAGTAGCACTGCCATTTCATTGCATTTGTTTAATTAATACCCTTATGTACTCCTACTCTGCTTACTTCTAATCTTCTAGAACGGGGAAGCCAAGGTGTAAGATTAATTGGAGCAGCTCGAGCTTAACTATGCACTTATGGTTTAATGCAGATGTCGTTTGCGTGCTGGAGGTGAGTCAAAATGTACGATGTCATGACAAATCAGTATATTTACATGAACCAATATCCTATCGTATTCCTCAAGACAAACTGCGATCGTTTCCGTTAGTTGGAAGTTAAAACTACCCCGCAAAAACAAAAGTTGAAACCAAGGGTACATGGGCAGATGCATGCATCCTACTTACTCTCGGGGTCAAACAACCATTTGAAGACAATATTTTTGCATGGTGGTTTCATTGGTGTGTCACACAATTAAGTGGCGTTGTTAATTACATAGTACTTTTTAACTTTAAGTGACTTTAACGTCAGGCTAACGAAGATGCGGTGAGTAGAGAAATGTATCTTCAGCAAGCCAAGATGATTTGGTAGATTGCTAGGTTGGCTCTCTGACGAGTAGCACAAAAGCGCATGTGCTAAGACTACATCTAAATTCAGGTTCGGTAAGTTAGCCTTTTGCTTATTTATCTACTTCTACCGCATCTTGTCTGGCAGTTAACTGATGTTTATATGTGGCCATGATGATAATATTAATCTACTGAAATAGGGAAGCCGCCATGATGTAGATGTCATTGGAGCAGTTCGAGCTTAACTATGCACTTATGGATTAATGTAGATGTCGTTTATGTCCTGGATGAGAGTCAAAACGACGTCATGATAAACTATCGATATGCAGCAATATCATGTCGTTGTCTTTAAAAAAATGGCATTAGATTATTACAGTTGGTTAAAATGGCAGTATATCATGTCATCTAGGTACTAACGCTCCGGGGTCAAACTACCACCATGTAATAATGTTTGCATATATAGTTTCATTGGTGGGTCACACAACCAACTTATTTTTGATAAATCAGCACCAATACCCTATCGCATTCCTTGAGACAAACCCAGATCATTTCGTTCGTTGAAAGTTGAAACTACTGGTACAGGTAGATGCATGCATCTCACTCTGCGCCAGGGGCAAACTACCATTCAAAGATATAAAATACTAGTAAGTTTGCATAGTGGTTCATTAGTGTGTCACACAGCTAAGTTGTGTTATCAATTACATACTTTTTAACTTTAAGTGACCTTAACGTAATGCTAATTTCTATGGACATGGTGGTTACTTTATTTATATAAAGTGGTGTGAAAGCCTATTTCAAAAATGTCGTGCTAATTAATTAAGATGCAGTGAGTAGACAAATGTATTTGAAAAGGTATACATCACAAAAGTTATATTGTTGAACTTGTATTCAAAAGAATCAACGGTATAATTTGTAAGTCACATAATTTATATATTTTTCAATAAATTAATGGTCAAATTTGGATTTAGTAATGCATGCTTGCCTTATTATTGGAATGAAGGGAGTAATCTTCTAGAACGAGCAAGCCAAGATGTAAGATTAATTGGAGCAGCTCGAGCTTAACTATGCACTTGTGGTTTAATGCAGATGTTGTTTGTGTCCTGCATGTGAGCCAAAATGTACCATGTCATAATAGATCAGTGTATTTATGTTTGAATATCCCATCTTATATCCTAAAACATAATGAGGTCGTCTCAATTAATTGAAATTACGGGCATCTACTTACTCTTGGGGTCAAACAACCATTTGAAGACAATATGTTTGCATAGTGGTTTCAATGATGTGTCACACAATTAAGTGGTGTTCTTAATTACATAGTACATTTTAACTATATAAGTAATTTTAACGTCATGCTAATTAAGATGCGTCGAGTAGAGCAATGTATCTGCAGCATGCCAAGATGATTTGGCAGATTGCTAGGTTGGCTCTCTGACGAATAGCACAAAGCTGCATGTGCAAGACATCTAAATTCAGGTTCGGTAAGTTAGCCTTTTGCTTATCTGGCTACTTCCACCACATCTCGTGTGGCAGTTAACTGATGTGCATATGTAACCATGATGACAATATTAATCTTCTAATACAACCATACAGGGAAGCCAAGATGTAGATGTCATTGGAGCAGCTCGAGCTTAACTATGCACTTGTGGATTAATGTAGATGTCGCTTATGTCCGTGAGTCAAAACGACGTCATGATATATTATCTGTATGAACCAATATCCTGTCGTTGTCTTCAATAGAGAGAGAGAGAGAGAGAGAGAGAGAGAGAGAGAGAGAGAGAGAGAAGCTAGCTAGATTATTACAGTTGGTTAAAACTAATGCGGGTGCATGAATCTATGTACAAACTATCTGGGTCAAACTGCCACCATGTAATAATATTTGCATAGTTTCATTGGTGTGTCATGCAATCAACTTATTTTGTTATTTGATACAATAGTGGAGTTATCAAGTCTCATTGCTTATGTCGAGTGTCCATCTGTCTCGGCCGACCGAGAATTAACTAATTTTCAACCGATTTTATGAATATTTTAATGCATATCTAAAAGATTGTTCATTGTGGTATACTTTCTTTGTTTTTTACTCCGCATATTAGTTTTGACTTAAGTCAAATTTTCTTACAACAATACAAATATATGCGGAGTAAAAAGAAACGAAGTAATAATTTGTTCATTCAGTCTAAAAGTTGTAGGAGTGGTTTTTGTTCTCAGATTTCACAAACATATGGAATCATGCACGGTTTTCATAGTCCCATCAATGGTCCTTCCGGTCGACTGAGATTTAACAATGTTTTGGACGACTGAGAATTAACTATGTTTTGGACGACTGACCATTAACAAATCTACATGTGCGTTATACTTTGCCAAGTAACCTTAAAATTCATGCTAATAAAGCTGTTAACGACAACTAGAGAAATATACATGCAGCAAGCCATGATGATTTGGTAGATTTGCTAGGTTGGCTCTGACGACGAGCACAGAAAGCGCATGTGCATGACACCTAAACTAAGGTTCAGTAAGTTAGCCTTTTGGTTGCTACTAGCTACTTCTACCGCATCTCGGATGGCAGTTCACTGATGTTTATATGTGGCCACGATGACAATGCGTGTCCTGTACTGTAGTACTTCATGCATGTGATGCAGCAGCACATGTTAGGTTTAGGTTAAGCTGTTGCACTGCAAAGTGCCTTTCCTGTTTCCCAATTCTTATACCCTATCAATGACTCGACAAGATCAAGAGCTCTAGCTACTTGTCCCAATGTTTCTAAAAAAAGCTAGTTGTACAAATGTTGCATTTATATATGAATTAATACATGGTTGACGGCAACATGCATGCGCAATTAATCGTCAATTCCAATTAAATAAAAATTCAAATTTAAAAAAAGGTCAATTCTAATTAAAATCTTTCGCCATGCCTTTGTCAACAGCAGCTCTAGTGCACACCGCCAGCTTAGCTGGATTCATGTAGAGCTGTTACTTAATTCTGTAGGCGGAAACCACTAACGATATTTTTCTTGATGAAAAAAAAATCACCCAATTGACTGAATTATCACTTGCCATCATCAGATTAGCAAAAGGACAAGAAAGAGGAAACTCAATCGTGACTAACCTTTCATGCTTAGCTTGCGTGATGGCGAGCTTATATGTGTGTGTGTGTGTGTCTCACATTTGTTTTCCGTTGCATAATGCAGCAGGAGTTGGTTGATTGTTGGGGGCTGCGACGAGGACGACGACGACGACGATGGCGACGGCCGGAAAACGAGGTGACCCTGCCAAGTCTATCATGCACATTCAATACCGCTTGCGCCAACACAGGGGCGTGGTGCTTACAGGTCAACGAGAAAGGTGATGCAACGGGTCCCGTGGCTGCTCCTATACAAGTAACATCGACATGAATGACATGGCCGGAAGAGGAGGAGTACCTAGTACGACCCCGGCCGAATCCAGTGACAAGATCTCACAGATCAAGCAAGTTCGTGGATCTACCCTCCCCGTGGGCTAACGTGGGCGTTCAGTGGACACTCGTGTGTGATTGTAAGTGTTGTAGTAGTAACAAAGTATGCACTTGAGCTTTGGGCCATGGAAAATCTACCTTTGATCCTTTATTCGGCCGCACAAGTAGATTTATCGATTTCCCACGTGTGTGTTTGTATGTGTGGTAACAAAAATATGCACTAAAGCTTTTGATATTGAAAATCTAGTTCCAATCCCTTATTCGGCAGCAAAAGTAGATTTATAAATTTCCGGTGGGTGTGTGTGAAAGGTGGACACATGGCCGCAACCCCGTCAAAACAAAACCCTGATGAAAAAAATTGTTTAATGTCGGTATATTTTTTTGAAAGATTTATAAAATAAATATCATACATTTTTTTACAGCCAGGGACAATTTATGTTCAAACTTCCAATGCATTTCCCTATTTATCTTGATTTTGAAACCATTTCCCCAAAAAATTGCTCGTTCGTCATATTTTACACATTGATTTTGTCAGGTGTATAGTAAAACAGTTGGATACTGTATAAAACAATTGCCACGTCATCCATCGGGTCGGTGAGGGACCAAATTTGTCTGATTTCATGTCATATATGCATCGGTTTCAAAGTTTTGAGAAAAAAAGGCGGTAGCTGGGGACCAAAAATGTGCTACTCGCCCTATCGTGCCAGTTTGCCACCGTGTAAGCTCACGTCACGTGCGTCCTTGCACGTTCATCTGGATTGTGCTCATTGTCATGCCATGTACTACTACAGGACCATTTCCCGTGGAGATTGGGTGGTGGTGGTCGACGCTCCGCTCACCGGCCGGCTTGCGAATGCGAGCGAGGAGGAAATCGCCTCCGTCATTTCCCTGCGAGCGATCGAGCGTTGTTGCGTTGCGGGCTGCACGGTTCCCCGTGATCCAGGGCAATGGAGGGAGCTGCTTGTGTCCCACGTACGACCACTCATGATTTTGCAGATCTGCCTTTCCACCTCCACCACTGAAATTTATTGTGGTTCTTGTCCGATTGTCCCCCCTGTTTCCTTCTACGATGCGATCGGTGGCTATTAATTAATTTTACGTGCACGTTTTGTTCCGCTACGAGATCTTTCTCAACACTCTGTTATATATTCCCGTGGAGTTTCTTTCTCTTGGAGATGTAGTATGATGTTTTTTCGTGGAAGTTGCGTCCAACTGTCAACGAGTTGACAATAACCATGCGGTCTCAGTCTCTTGCTCGTTTGTCCAACAGGCTGTACATATACGACTATACATGGACGCTGACATATTATTGGCTGGATGATTCGTAAGTCTTCCAAGGAAAAATCTTCTAGAACAACTAGCAAATCGGTTGACATACCGGTCGAGCACACCGGTGACTTTAAAATCGTTACTGCACTTATCACTCACGTGAGGAATCGCAAAGCAAAACCGATAAAACATACTCTAGCCACGTAAATGGAAGTAAAACATACTCTAGTACGTATATTAGCACCATGGATGGATGTAACAGGCCGAGCGATTAATACGTAAAGCAGCCCATGCCGCCGCCGGCCACAACTTTTACACGCCATGATTACCTTGGACGACGACCATTCACGTACATACATACGTATACGCGGCCCGGCTGACCTCGCCCGCGCCGCCGCTGCTCCACCCATGTGTGCGATCGCCGTTCACCGCTCCGGCTCCGGCCCCTCCTCCTACCACGTACGTGCGCGCGCAGCGCCACACAAAAGATGGACAGATCGGGCGGAAGGGAAGGGACGCCGTCGCCATGGATGCCGATCGCTGGGTTTGTTCCCGCATGCACGTTTGCCTTTGACCCGGGGCACGCAGCCACCGCTCCGTAGCCAGTACTACTAGTCGACCAGTCGACTGTGAACTGTCTCTTGCGGCGGCCGGTGCGTATGTATTTTTGCGGCGGTACGTACGTACGCGCGTGCGTAGGCGTCGCCTCGCCGCTGTTGTTATCGTGGAGGGAGTAATTTCTCGCGGTAGATTACGGTTTACGGGCGACTGTGAGAGTGAGAGTGAAATGGAGGGGAACTTCACCCTCGGAAATAATTGAGGACCGGGCAGCAGCTGGGCAGGTGCAGAGAGGAACAAGGAATACTACAACAAGCGCGTCCGCCAAAACGGCTGAGTTGGACGGGATCGGATCGGATGCCCCCTTGGAGTAGAGTTGCAGAACGGGAATCTGCCCAGTTGTAGCTGTAGGGAGCTGCTGCCATAGCTGACCTGCAGAGCTGGCATGCAGCGCTTGTTGACATTTTTTTCTGCCTTTCGGAAAAGGCGGAGCTACTTCGTTGACATGGCCACTTGCCAGCCAGCAGGGCCCTCCAAACACTCTTGTTTCAAACGGAACAACAACAGTGTAGTAGTACTAGCAACATCGTTCCCGAAAACGGAAAGGGAGAGCGCGCATCTAGATCCGTCCGGTCCACGGAGGAGCCGGGCTAGATCACGCAAAGGCAAAGCTGCTGCCGCATGAGCGAAAAAGTCAATGGTGGCATGCATTAGATAGATTTGAGCTCCACTTCCGATCCAGGTCCAGCACATCTTGTCCTCTTCCGGACGATTCCCAACCCGGCGCGCGAGGACGAGCGAAATCCACCCACCCCTCTGACTTGCAACCACGCGGCTCCCGCCCACGTGAACCCACCCAACCGGCCCGACCACCCCCGCCCAGCCATTCGTATAAATTTTTTAAGGGTGTGATTTGGTCTTAGTCGACTCATATTTATAATTAAGTCTTCCTTAAGTGGCATACAAGGTAGGAAAGAAAAAGAATTGAAAAGAAAATTTTACACGACTCTCAATGTATGATCCCATAAGTATATCGTCGACTGACACATAAGCAAAGTCTCAGTCGACTGCGATTTAGCAAGACTGTTTTTATTAACGTTATTGCTAAACCTCAGTGGATTGAAACTTAACGAAATATCAGTCGATACTATATTATTCGTGAGATTCTTATGTGAAGATTCGTGCAAAATTTCCTATCAACATTTTTCTTCATACAAGGAAGGCGAAGCCCATGCTTTTGTAGCATCTCGTACTGTTTTCACGCCAAAATCCCCCACTCTCTTCTTCATCCACCCCTCTCACCCAATTCCTGCCATTTTCTCCCACTTTCTTCTTCGCTCCCGCCGCCGACGCATGGAATCAGACGAGGAGATACCGGAGATGGACGTGGTGGAGGTGCAGGAGGATCCGAGCATTACCCTCGCCCAGAAGATCAACTAAGCGACGAGGCAAAATCACCGCGTCAAAGCGAAGGCTGCAAAGGAGGGAACACTCAAGAAGCGGAAGGACGGTGAAGGGCGTGCTGATGGCGTCCGTGGAGGTGGGGAAGCTAGGCGCGAACATGGTGGAGGTCGTGGCTGTTGGGGAACGTAGTAATTTCAAAAAATGTCCTACGCACACACAAGATCATGGTAATGCATAGCAACGAGAGGGGAGAGTGTGTCCATGTACCCTCGTAGACCGAAAGCGGAAGCGTTATGACAACGCGGTTGATGTAGTCGTACGTCTTCACGATCCGACTGATCCAAGTACCGAACATACGGCACCTCCGAGTTCAGCACACGTTCAGCTCGATGACGTCCCATGAACTCCGATCCAGCAGAGCTTTGCGGGAGAGTTCCGTCAGCACGACGGCGTGATGACGGTGTTGATGATGCTACCGACGCAGGGCTTCGCCTAAGCACCGCTACGATATTACCGAGGTGGAATATGGTGGAGGGGGGCACCGCACATGGCTGGGAGAGATCAACAGATCAACTTGTGTGTCTAGAGGTGCCCCCCTGCCCCCGTATATAAAGGAGCAAGGGGGGAGGCCGGCCGGCCCTTGGGGCGCGCCAAGGAGGGGGGAGTCCTCCTCCTAGTAGGAGTAGGACTCCCCTTTCCTAGTCCAACTAGGAAGAGGGAAGGGGGAAGGAAAGTGAGGGAGAGGGAGAGGGAAAGAGGGGCCGCGCCCCCTCCCCTACTCCAATTCGGACACCTCATGGGAGGGGGCGCGCCACCTCCTGGGCTGCTGCCCTCTCTCTCCCCTCAGGCCCACTAAGGCCCAATACTTCCCCGGGGGGTTCCGGTAACCCCTCCGGCACTCCGGTTTTCTCCGAAACCACCCGGAACACTTCCGGTGTCCGAATATAGCCGTCCAATATATCGATCTTTATGTCTCGACCAATTCGAGGTTCCTCGTCATGTTCGTGATCATATCCGGGACTCCGAACTACCTTCGGCACATCAAAACACATAAACTCATAATACCGATCGTCACCGAACTTTAAGCGTGCGGACCCTGCGGGTTCGAGAACTATGTAGACATGACTGAGACACGTCTCCGATCAATAACCAATAGCGGAACCTGGATGCTCATATTGGCTCCCACATATTCTACGAAGATCTTTATCGGTCAAACCGCATAACAACATGCGTTGTTCCCTTTGTCATCGGTATGTTACTTGACCGAGATTCGATCATCGGTATCTCACTACCTAGTTCAATCTCGTTACCGGCAAGTCTCTTTACTCGTTCCGTAATGCATCATCCCGCAACTAACTCATTAGTCACATTGCTTGCAAGGCTTATAGTGATGTGCATTACCGAGAGGGCCCAGAGATACCTCTCCGACAATCAAAGTGACAAATCCTAATCTCGATCTGTGCCAACTCAACAAGTACCATCGGAGACACCTGTAGAGCACCTTTATAATCACCCAGTTACGTTGTGACGTTTGGTAGCACACAAAGTGTTCCTCCGGTATTCGGGAGTTGCATAATCTCATAGTCATAAGAACATGTATAAGTCATGAAGAAAGCAATAGCAACATACTAAACGATCAAGTGCTAAGCTAACGGAATGGGTCAAGTCAATCACATCATTCTCTAATGATGTGATCCGTTAATCAAATGACAACTCATGTCTATGGCTAGGAAACTTAACCATCTTTGATTCAACGAGCTAGTCAAGTAGAGGCATACTAGTGACACTCTGTTTGTCTATGTATTCACACATGTACTAAGTTTCCGGTTAATACAATTCTAGGATGAATAAATAAACATTTATCATGGTATAAGAAAATATAAATAACAACTTTATTATTGCCTCTAGGGCATATTTCCTTCGGTGGCCAGGGTAGCGGAGCCCCGATGGTGTCGCCCACCGTGCCGACACCGCCATGGCCGGAGCATTACAAGGCTCCTTACTACTACGCCGCCACCGCCATGGCCGGAGCATTACAAGGCTCCTTACTACTACGCCGCCAAGCAGTTCGGTAGGTAGTCCACGACAACCGCATAAGCGCCGAGGCGGTACCTTGAGCATGGAGGAGGCTCATATTGCCGGTCTAGCGGGGCAGAAAATCTCAATTTTTTAACACGGACTGTCTGACTGATATTGTTTTGTGATCGGCCATGTAAACTCATACTTGCCTCTTTTTAGTTGTGATCGAGCCCGTGATCCGGCGCACGCTATGGATCGGACTTTTATTTGAATTTCAAATTATCTTTTGTTGATGGACATATACATGATAGCATTGAATTGCCGGCTCCTGCATTTGTGTCCACGGTTTGGGCCCCCTGTCCGCGGACGAATGTGGGAGGTGATTTGCGGATCAATGTTGGAGATGCCTTAATAAGGCATGTTGAACAGTAGTACTCCTTGGCCTGAGTACATGACAAAAGGGCAGCATGCATTAGCTAATGAGGCATCATATTTACACGCAAGTTCATACTTGATGTGCTAAAGTTGTGCTTTACATGTTTCGAGTCCCAAGCGTTCTTCATAGATTGTCAATGGACGATCATCTATATTGGAGCTACGTCCGAGCGCTTATATTGTTCGGCCAGGGGTTAAAACATTTCAATCACTTCATGAGCCATCGAGGGAGTTTACTCACTTGAGGATATCGACGCTGGGGTAATACCCTACTCCTGCTATGTGTTTCTTTGCTTGTCCATCGAAAGAGAAAAGGCCTTCTGCTTACAACCGACGCGGTGAGATCCTCATGTGTTCTAGTTTCCCCCCGTCCCTTGGACGGAACCCTCCGATTCCCTTTAATAGCCTCCAAGGGAGCCATTGGTTTCCATGGCCGTGTTCACGACGAGTTGATCGTCTTTGCCCATCATCCGCACGAGTTTTCTCCTTGACGTCCTAGAATGAACTGTAGTGGGTAAAGCCTTCCCGAGCGATCAAATCACCATTCACTGGCTGGTGATCTTCGATATGGAAGCTATGGGTGTTACGGATGGATGGGAGATAAGAGGGAGTACCGGCCACCCACCAACCACCCCAGTTCCGGCCGGCCACCAAAACTGCGTGCGTCGTCGTCCCCTGCCGTCACGCGCACCAGCAGCAGCACCCGGGCCGGGCCAGACGGGCGCTGGATTTTATCTTTTCTGCATGCTTCGTCATCCCTCAGGTTTCCGCACTCACCGAGAGCGGGAGTCACACGCACCACTTCCACAGGAGTCAACGGCTAGGGTGAGAGCGAGGTGGAACGGAACGGAAGCCAAGCCACCACCCGCCCCCCGACGGCCCCCCTCTTAAAATATTCCGGCATTTCATTTCAACCCCACACCCACTCCCAGCTCCAACTCCCCAAGTCAACTCTCCCCTCCGCTCCCCACCCCGCATTATAATCCCCCGCCCCTCCTCTCCTCCGCCGCCTCCCTCTGACCTCCCCCCGCCGGTCCTCCTCCCTACCCCTCCACCATCGCGCGCGCGCCATGGGCAACTCCCTCGCCTGCTTCTGCTGCGCCGGGGCCGGCGGCGTCGGCGCCGCCAAGAGCCGCCGCCGCCACGTCGCGCCGGCCGCGCTGCCCTCCGACCCGGCCTACGACGAGGGTCTCGGCCACTCCTTCTGCTACGTGCGCCCCGACAAGCTGCCCCCCGCCCACTGCTACTACCCCGCGGCCGACGACGGCGACCTGCTCCTGCCCGACGCCAAGGCGGCCGCCGAGGAGGCCACCACCTTCCGCGCCATCTCGGGGGCCGCCCTCTCCGCCAACGTCTCCACGCCGCTCTCCACCTCCGCGCTCCTCCTGCTGCCCGCCGACGACTCCACCGCCTCCTCCGGCTTCGAGAGCTCCGACTCCTTCGCCGCCGTCCCGCTGCAGCCGGTGCCCCGCTTCCCCTCCGGCCCCATCTCCTCCGCGCCCTTCTCCGGCGGCTTCCTCTCCGGGCCCATCGAGCGCGGGTTCCTCTCCGGCCCGCTCGACGCCGGGCTGCTCTCCGGCCCGCTCCCCGGCGCCGTCGCCTCCGGCCGGATGGGTGGAGCGGGCGGCGCTGTCCCCGCGCTGCGGCGGAGCCTCTCCCACGGCGGCCGCCGCATCCGCGACTTCACGCGCGCGCTGCTCGCCCGCACCGACCGCTTCCAGGGCCACCCGGATCTCGGCTCGCCCGACGCCGCGGCGGCCGTCGCCGCGTGTGGCGGGGACTCCAATGGGTTGCAGTGGGCGCAGGGGAAGGCCGGCGAGGACCGCGTCCACGTCGTCGTGTCGGAGGAGCGCGGCTGGGTGTTCGTCGGCATCTACGACGGCTTCAACGGCCCCGACGCCACCGACTTCCTCGTCTCCAACCTCTACGCCGCCGTGCACCGCGAGCTCCGCGGCCTGCTCTGGGAGCAGTCCCAGGAGGACCAGCCGGGCTCAGCGCCCAGCACCACGGCCCCGGACCACCAGGACCAGTGCACCCGCCGGCGCCGCGCGCGCCGCTCCAGGCCACCGCGCAGCGGCAGCGGCAGCGTCGACGACAACGACCAGCGGCAGTGGAGGTGCGAGTGGGAGCGCGACTGCTCCAGCCTGAAGCCGCCGACGCAGCCTCCTCCCCGGAGCAACGGCGAGAACGATCACATCGCCGTGCTCAAGGCGCTGGCGCGCGCGCTCCGCAAGACCGAGGACGCGTACCTGGGCATCGCCGACAAGATGGTGGGCGAGTTCCCGGAGCTGGCGCTCATGGGCTCCTGCGTCCTCTCCATGCTCATGAAAGGGGAGGACATGTACGTCATGGGCGTGGGCGACAGCCGGGCCGTCTTGGCGACAATGGACAGCGTCGACCTCGAGCACATCAGCGAGGGCTCCTTCGACGGCTTGTCGCCGTGCCTGTCCGCCGTGCAGCTCACCTCGGATCATAGCACCTCCATGCCGGAGGTGATTTAATTCGCTCACACCAAACATGATTCGAGCTTGAAAATTGAGTGTCTGTTCTTGGTCTGATGATGGCTTATCTGTGCCGATCAATGCAGGAGGTTCGCAGAATACGAAATGAGCACCCCGATGATCCGTCGGCGATCTCCAAGGACCGCGTGAAGGGCTCGCTCAAGGTGACCAGAGCGTTCGGCGCCGGTTTCTTGAAACAGGTTAGCTCATGCTCGATCATGTCAGTTTTTGGCATAAAAAGTTTGCGTTCCTTGAGTGATCATGATTATGCTCTGCAATTGGTTAGATGAACTACTGTTGCGCGACGGTGATTTTTCTGGAAGTAGCGTGTGATTGCTGGATGACATAGCTAGTCATGTGTCCCAAGTAATTCAATGAAATCCCTTACTTGAAACGGACACGTCAAATGTTGGGAAATCACAAAGATGGATCAGCAAAATATTTTGCCGACACTTTTGGTCAACACATAACTTAAAGTCATGATTAAGCAAAGGTCACAAAAAAAGAGCAGGCGGTCCAAAGTTTGAAAAAAATAAAATGAATCCCCTGTCAATTCAAACCTCTTTTGGACGGGAGATACGACCATCCAAGTTGAACTGACCTTGTTGACATGGACACCATAGACTAACTTTGGCCGGCGGAATTTTTCAAAGCATGACTACTGATAAGTTAGCTCAGTTCCCTGGTCACCGCGTGTACAGCCAGGTCGAACAATTGTAGGAGAAGCCACTGCTCTCCTAGAGAGAAAACGAGGGTTCATTTTACTTGTGTCCAAGTGCAAGGAATGGTGAACTTGTGCTGAAATGTGGCCGGAAAGCCAGCGGCGACTTGAGTGGCTTCCAAGGAAGGCACGTCGTTGTTTTTCTTCTCTTTGGAAGAAGAAATCGCCTCCTGCCATGTGAAAGTGTTGTCGGATTCTGTAGTAGAAATTATTCTCTATTGTCAGCTCGATCACTCCATCTTGCTGGTGGACAGGCCAAGAGGGGACGGGAGTCCCTTTCTTTGACCTGAAGTGAACAATCTGACGATATTCTTTCTTTCAGCAAGAGAACAATTGTGAGAGTTAGGCAAACATGAATCCTGTTTTGTTTTGATGCGCACTCACTCATTCTCATCGAGCTGCGTAAACTGTTTATTTTGCAAGATGATTATTCATAGCTGAAAATATTTGCATGTGTCAACTTTCGAGCAGATGAAAATCATCCTATGTGCTGACAAGAGTGGTTGCTGCTTTTTTTGACAGCCGAAATGGAACGACGCGCTGCTGGAGATGTTCCGGATCGACTACGTCGGGTCGTCGCCCTACATCACGTGCAACCCTTCCCTCTTCCACCACAAGCTGAGCACGAGGGACAGGTTCCTGATCCTCTCCTCGGACGGGCTCTACCAGTACTTCACCAACGAGGAGGCGGTGGCGGAGGTGGAGATGTTCATCGCGACGACGCCCGAGGGCGACCCCGCCCAGCACCTCGTCGAGGAGGTCCTCTTCCGGGCGGCAAACAAAGCAGGTACGAACATTGCAGTAGCTTTTGAATGAACTTCTAGAAAGATGATGGAGCTGAGCTTTTGAGCTTCATTCAGTCAATGGGCACCTTTCTCACATTGCTTGCTGTTGTTTCAGGAATGGACTTTCACGAGCTGATCGAGATCCCGCAGGGCGACCGCCGGCGGTACCACGACGACGTGTCCGTCATCGTCATCTCCCTGGAGGGCAGGATCTGGAGATCTTGCGTGTAAATATACAATAAACATACTAGTAGTAGTAGGCTAGAGAGAGGAAACGTATATACAGAGAGACAGAGAGAGAGAGAGGTGTTTTTGCGTTGCATTGCAGGCCCTGAGCAGTTCGTTCGTGTCGTGTCGTGCGCGCGGCTACTCCCAGTCCCAACTCCATCCAGTCGTCTTTCTTCCCCAGCTGCGACTGTACAATATCAATCAAACGCTGGGTCGGATCAGGTTCTGGTCATCTGGTGGGTGCTTGGCACGTCGCGTCCAGCGTGCTGAGTCACGGATGATGAGTCGGCCGTGTAAAAGAGGATTTGTTCATCAATTATTAATAACCGAGTCTGAGACCAATTGGTCGTGTTTCATTGACCTTCTGCCCTCGTCCGTCCGTGCGTGCGTGCGTCTTCTTCGCTGTCCACACCTTGCAATTGCACTTACATGCGCGTGTGTGTATCTGCACTGCATCTGCACGGGTGACCGGTTCTAAGTTGGACTTCGGCCATCTCTGGAAGAGACTTCCATGTCCAAGATCAATGAAGGGTCCGTTTATTTGGTCAGAGTAATCAATCCATTGCTGTCTTGTGTTGACCTCCCAGCTGATGGATGTCTTTAGAGCCCAGCTACCACCCAGCTGAACAATTGATTTCATCAGCAGAGACTGCCACTTGCCATCCTTATCTGCTGTCCGTAGTATGTGCATGACACTGTGGGAGCAGTAGTACCGCCCTTCTTTGAATGCTTACGCTGACATTGTGATACGTATGTGCATGTGCATGGACTTAACTCTTGTCTCTTGGATTCAGCGCCCCCACTGAAATTCTAACATCAGGTCAGAGTCTTAAATGGAATGAATGGCTGGTTGCTGGTTGACCAATAATTGGTGCTCTCTATGCTGTTCTAGAAAGAAAAGAACAGAAAAAAAAAAGCACTTGCTTGCGCGCTTCTCCTTCTGCTATATGGTTTTCAGGAGGAACGGTGGGTGACAAGCAAAGGTTTTATTCCACCAGGAAAGAAAATATGTATACAATTTGACATGAGGAGGGTGGGTCATTGCGTGCATAAAGCTTTGGTTTTATTTTTCTTCAATGGTGAGACTCAGCTATCTTCAAATGCCTGTTTCCCGAGCACTGATAGCAACAGTATCCTTAAGCAAGGGAAAGTAAGATCCAACAGATGATTTTCTGTAAGAAATGCATACCCTTCCCTCTTGAGTGGTTGCGGGGCCAAAAGAAGGTTTATATTTGCCCCACTATAGGCACTGACGTTGACCGCGATTTTCGTCACAAATTATGGACTGAAGTATTTTCGAAGCACAACCGTGTATGACACTGTTAATTCAGCAAAAAAAAAACATATCTGTCGTTGTTCAAGTCTTGTATCTACTCAAGATCATGAAGAGTGGGAGAGTAGTCTTAACAGTGAAAATACCCATCGAGTAGTCTTAAAAGGAAAAAAACCGAGAAAAGAGGCGGCGGCCTCCCCGCGCTCCTAGGCCAGCCCATCTCGGTCTCCCAATCAACGAGGGTTCCTGCGCTCTCACTGGGGAGCTCCTAATCACGAAATCACTACTTAAGGAGCACTCTTTACAAATGTCACCCGCACCTCGTCAAGTTGCGACAAGGGTCGCACTACATGTACGTCAGTTGTCCTAACTTGTGAGTTTTTTTCCCCGTAAATTTGTTTATTCAATATGTTTTCTCTCTTAACCTGTGCGTCCAAATCTTGAACCATTTTCACCCTTGGATTCCTTGCGTTGATATCTTCAAAACTAGATCCAATATTGATTTGTTTCAACAAACATTTTTTTCACTAAAAAAACGGACAAAAAAACCCAAACCGGGGGCACGTTTTGCCATTTCCGAGAGGCACGGCCGTGCCCCTCGCGGAAGAAAATCCGTGCCTCCACGAGAAGTAAACCTATGGCTCTCGTCATAAAAAAACATGTTTTTTTTCTTTTTGCTTGAGGCACGGTCGTGCCTCCACGAGAAGTAAATACGTGCCTCTCGCGACCCTTTCCGAGAGGCACTGTCGCAGAGGAAAATCTGTGCCTATACGAGAAATAAATTCGTGCCTCTCCTGGTAGGAAAGAAAAAAGAAGACGCATTTTTCCTGGTCGTGCTTCTCGCGTAAGCAAATCCGTGCCTCCACGAGAAGTAAATCCATGCCTCTCGCGGAAGGGAAAATAACGCATTTTTGTTTCATTTTTGAGAGGCACGGCCGTGCGTCTCGCAGAACCAAATCCGTGCCTCTACCGGAAGTAAATATGTGCCTCTCATCGTAAGAAAAAAAAGAAAATGTGTTTTCCCCCCTTTTGTGATAGGCACGATTGTATCTCTCATGGAAGCAAATTCGTGCTTCTACGGGAAGTAAATCTGTGCCTCTCATCGTAAGAAAAAAAGAAAATGTGTCTTCCCCCCTTTTATGATAGGCACGGCTGTGTCTCTCGTGGAAGCAAATCCGTGCCTCCACGAGAAGTAAATCCATGCCTCTCGCAGTAGGAAAAAAGAAGATGCTTTTTGCTCAATTTTTTTTGAAACTTTCTTGTAGAAAATCCGAGAAAAACCGAAAACGCATGCAGAAAAAAATTAAAAACAAAATCTGAAGATAGCGCCCAGAGCGCGACATGTGGCGGCGGCTGATAGCGCACCGCGCTCTCAGCCCACCCCAAATGACCCTTGGGGAGGCTGCCGAAGGAGCGCTCTTTTAGCGCCGATTAGCCCACGAAAGGGCACCGCAGAAAATGGTAATAAAAAGCGCGAAAAGGATCCAAAAATTACGCATCCGAGACGAATCGAACACGTGGCGTGCTTTCAGCCCACCCCAAGTGACCCTTGAGGAGCGCTTTTTCAGCCCCGATTAGTTGAAGTGACGCCCGCTACACAGCCAAGTGGGCCCCCACAAAGGGGCACCGCACAAAATGGTAATAAAAAGCGCGAAAAGAATCCGAAAAATTGCGCTCCCGCGACGAATCAAACACACGCCCTGCACTGCCTACAGTTGTTCGGTTAACCACTAATGCATGTCGTTCCAAGTGACTGAATGCGGCGCTAACAATTTTAAAACTATTATAGCCGCTCATACATGATTTTGTTTTAAAAAAATTGAAACTTCACAGAATTCAGAAAAAGGTTATGAACTTGCAGAAAAACGTTGCCTTATTGAAGAAAAGTTCATCAATTTTTAAAAATAGTTCACAAAAATTGAAAAATGCTCACCAAAATTTTGGAAAAAATTTCACCAATTTGAAAAAAGTTCATCAATTTTGAACAAGTTCAAAAATCTGGAAAAGATCATCAATTATTGAAAAAAGTTCATAGATTTTGAATTTTTTTTTGTCAAATATAAAAAGTTCATCGAATTTAAAATAAATTCATCAATTTTTAAAAATAGTTCTCTAAAAGTAATAAAAAGTTCAATGATTTTGAAAAGTAAATTTCTTTACATTTGAATTTTTTTTATCAATTTGGAAAAAGTTCACGCAAAAAAAAAGGAAAACAAAAAAGAAAGGGAAACAAATGCAGAAAACATAGGGTGCATTTTCTATACATAGAAAATTATGAAAATCATAAATCGATGAGGGAAGAAACCAGGAAGAAGAAAGAAACATAAAACGAAAATGGAAAAAAGGAAAAGGAAAGAATAAAAGAAGGAAGAGTTGAAACTTAGCATTTTTTTTAGAACAGTTGAAACTTAGCAGATCGCGCCCCGTGGCGGGGTGGTTATACCAGCGAGCCCCGGGCCCAGCGCGGGGCAGGCCACAATCGCCCTCTCGCTGAGCGGTTGCCTCGCTAAAATCGCCGAACCTGAGTGTCTCCACAGCCCACCAACTCGCGGCCTCTCCTCAACCCCACCGCCGCCGCAGCTGTCGCCGTCGCCGTCGCCGTTGCCCCACCTCGTCGCCGAGCGCTCTACAGGTGAAGGCGACCCCGACTTGCTTCCTGCGACATTGCACTTGCGTCTTCTTTTCCTCTTACGTGATCCAGTTTGGGGTTTGGGCTCCGTGCAGTGCAGGGGAATGGCGCCGGCGCCGGCGCCGCCCAAGACGGGGCTGTTCCTGGGGATCAACAAGGGTCCGGCTTCACCAAGAGCGAGCTCCCGCCCGCCCGTCCGGCCGCAAAGGGGTGAGTTTCATGCTTCCGGAATTTGTTCACTTCTGAATGATGCCCAATTTGCTTACTGTATGTATTACATTAGGCGTGTGAAAACTGAAACGCGACTAGAAATTCAGTTCTTCAGAGACAGAGAGGGTGGGAAAACGCTGAAGCTAGCCAGATCCTAGAGTGCATCTGTTGATGTGCATTTTCGTGACGGTGAAAAGGGATCGTGCAATTATTGGAGTTATCTGTTGATGTGACTTGAGCAACATAGACGGGGCCGTTCCTGGAAATTTCCACACCAATCTGTCTTTTACCTTTCCTGCAAAAAAACAAGAGAATGTGTCGTTTAGCTGCTGCGGGCACGGCGATTTTGTTTTGCCTGCTTCTTGGTGGATGGTGTCAAAATTAGCGAGACAAGCAACGATGTGTGTGGTGGCCATATAGCCTTCTCCGTTAACCACTGTATGCTATATTAAGTGATGCAAACATACAAGTTGTCAGTCTTTGACAGTTTATTTACACACAATGTTCAGGTGCCAGCCTGCAGAACTGGCTTCTATTGTCAATGGGTGCATAACTGTATATTCTTTCTCAAGTCTGATGTTACCGTTTGATTTTAGTCCGTCTGTGCGTGTTATCTCCGGGCCTCAGATTTTACTGTAAATTCTGTGCAAGTATTACCTATATTAGAAGTTTCAAGCAATATTGGTAGTGCAATTCTGTGATGAGATTATTGAAAATGACAGCCTAGTAACATTCTAAAATTGGCACTCTTTCGAACTTGATCAGGGAAGTTTACGGTTTGGCCTCCTTGCAGGGGAACTGAAATGCCGCCGGTGAAGACGGGGCTGTTCATGGGGATCAATAAGGGGCACGTTGTCACCAAGCTCGAGCTCCCGCCCCGCCCGTCCGACCGCAAAGGAATGAGTATTCTGCTTCCGGAATCTGATCAGTTCTTATGTTCAAGCTGCTTCCTTCTCTACATTAGGCGTGTGAAAATTGAAACACAGGTAGAAACTTTCTTCAGAGAGGGTGGAACAACGATGAAGCTAGTCAAATCCTAGAGTGCATCTGTTTATGTGCATGTCGTAACAGTGAAACTGCGTGTAGGGATCGTGCAATTATTGGAGTTATCTGTTGATGTGACTTAACAAACATAGACATGTCACAATGGTTTTCCATGAAATTTCCACACCAATCTATCTTTTAGCTTTCCTGCAAAAAACAAGAGAATATGTCGTTTAGCTGCTGCAGGCGCGGTGATATTGCCTGCTTCTTGGTGGGTGCTGTCAAAACTAGCGAGACAAGCAACGATGTGTGTGGTGGCCATATAGCCTTCTCCGTTTAACCATTGTATATGCTATATGAAGTAATGCAAACTTAGAAGTTGTCAGTCCTTGTCAGTTTATTTACACACATTTTTTTTTGCAAGTATACACAGAATGTTCAGGTGCCAGCCTGCAAAACTGACGTCTATTTTCTATGGGTGCATAACTGTATATTCTTGCTCAAATCTGATGTTACCGTTTGAGTTTAGTCGTTCTGTGTGTGTTATCTCCAGGCCTCAGATTTCACTGTAAATTCTGTGCAGTTATTACATACTATATGTTAGAAGTTTCAGTCTATGGCGGGGAGTGCAATTCTGTGATGAGATTATTGAGAATGACAGCCTAGTAACATTCTAAAAATTGGTACTCTTTTTTCTCATTTCAGAAAATTACCAAGAGTGTTCATTTTGTTCAGAACTTGATCAGGGAAGTTTACGGTTTGGGCTCCATGCAGGGGAACTGAAATGCCGCCGGTGCCGCTGAAGACGGGCTGTTCATGGGGATCAATAAGGGGCACGTTGTCACCAAGGTCGAGCTCCCGCCCTGCCATCCGACCGCAAAGGGTGAGTATTCTGCTTCCGGAATCTGATCAGTTCATATGTTCAAGCTGCTTCCTTATCTACATTAGGTGTGTGAAAATTGAAACACGGGTAGAAACTTTCTTCAGAGAGGGTAGAATAACGATGAAGCTAGTCAAATCCTAGAGTGCATCTGTTGATGTGCATGTCATAACGGTGAAACTGCGTGTAGGGATCGTGCAATTATTAGAGTTATCTGTTGATGTGACTTAACAAACATAGACATGCGACAATGGTTTTCCTGGAAATTTTCACACCAATCTGTCTTTTAGCTTTCCTGCTAAAAACAAGAGAACCTGCTGTTTAGTTGCTGCGGGCGCGGCCATTTTGTTTTGCCTGCTTCTTGCTGGATGCTGTCAAAATTAGAGAGACAAGCAACGATGTATGTGGTGGCCATATAGCCTTCTCCGTTAACCATTGTATGCTATATTCAGTGATGCAAACATACAAGTTGTCAGTCTTTGACAGTTTATTTACACACAATGTTCAGGTGCCAGCCTGCAAAACTGGCTTCTATTGTCAATGGGTGCATAACTGTATATTCTTTCTCAAGTCTGATGTTACCGTTTGATTTTAGTCCGTCTGTGCGTGTTATCTCCGGGCCTCAGATTTTACTGCAAATTCTGTGGAAGTATTACCTATATTAGAAGTTTCAAGCAATATTGGTAGTGCAATTCTGTGATGAGATTATTGAAAATGACAGCCTAGTAACATTCTAAAATTGGCACTCTTTCGAATTTCAGATAATTACTGAGAGGGTCCTTTTTGTTAGGAACTTGATCAGAGAAGTTTACGGTTTGGCCTCCTTGCAGGGGAACTGAAATGCCGCCGGCGCTGCTGAAGACGGGGCTGTTCATGGGGATCAATAAGGGGTACGTTGTCACCAAGCTCGAGCTCCCGCCCCGCCCGTCCGACCGCAAAGGAATGAGTATTCTGCTTCCGGAATCTGATCAGTTCTTATGTTCAAGCTGCTTCCTTCTCTACATTAGGCGTGTGAAAATTGAAACACAGGTAGAAACTTTCTTCAGAGAGGGTGGAATAACGATGAAGCTAGTCAAATCCTAGAGTGCATCTGTTGATGTGCATGTCGTAATGGTGAAACTGCGTGTAGGGATCGTGCAATTATTGGAGTTATCTGTTGACGTGACTTAACAAACATAGACACGTGACAATGGTTTTCCTGGAAATTTCCACACCAATCTATCTTTTAGCTTTCCTGCAAAAAACAAGAGAATGTGTCGTTTAGCTGCTGCAGGCGCGGTGATATTGCCTGCTTCTTGGCGGATGCTGTCAAAATTAGCGAGACAAGCAATGATGACTATATATCCTTCTCCGTTTAACCATTGTACGCTATATGAAGTAATGCATACATTGAAGTTGTCAGTTCTTGACAGTTGATTTACACACAATGTTCAGGTGCCAGCTGCAAGACCGGCGTCTATTTTCTATGGGTGCATAACTGTATATTCTTGCTCAAGTCTGATGGTACCGTTTGTGTTTAGTCCGTCTGTGTGTGTTATCTCCAGACCTCAGATTTTACTGTAAATTATGTGCAATTATCACCTATGTTAGAAGTTTCAGTCATTAATGGTAGTGCAATTCTGTGATGAGATTATTGAGAATGACAGCTTAGTAACATTCCAAAAGTGGTAGCTTTCTTATTTCAGAAAATTACCAAGAGGGTCCTTTTTATTCGGAACATGATCACGGAAGTTGCTGGATTTGCACCATATGAGAAGCGTGTCACCGAGATTCTGAAGGTTGGAAAAGATAAACCTGCACTCAAGGTAGCCAAGAGAAAGCTAGGCACACACAAGAGAGCCAAGAAGAAGCGTGAGGAGATGTCTGGTGTTCTTAGGAAGATGAGGTACGTTTCTATCTTTTGTTCCGGCAGCAGAGATGTTGCCAACTTCTAAAGACGACTCACTTTTATCTGACGGACATAAAGTTTAGCCATCAAAGCGTGTTGTGACTCTAGCCAATCATCTAAAAGTTGCTCCCAGTTGATTACGATCCACCTTCGGCATACTCCTTTAGCAATAACATTACTGTATGGACATCTATATCCGTAAGGCTTATCTTTGAATTGAACCATGTGCTCATATATGTCATTATTGCCATTATGCTAGTTAGAATTTTATTTCTTCTGGAGGAAGTATGCTACCTAATGTTAGTGTAATTCATTTGTTACATAATACCTAATTTATTGTTGAACTATATCCAAGCATGTATTGTTCAGAAGCTAGAGTACACTAGAATTTAGTCACTTCAATTGCAACTAATGTTTTCAAGGTATTAAGAAAGTTATCCTTGATGCTTTCACCATCTTATGAAAAAGTAGGCATATGGATAGTAGTACTGTAGTACTGAAGGACCATTAGTATTGGCAATCCAATCTTTTCATTTTCAGGCTGTCCTTATATTGTAGCTTCACCAAAATTTTGGAACAAGAAAGTGATTATTGACATAGACGGTATTATCTATTTCTTGATTTCTAGCTTTGTATTTGGTGGCGATTCTGCTGCTTAGTTTTTTTATTTGGCCGACTTTAAGTTGCCCGACCATACATATATAGATGCAACTGTGTAAAAACTTACCCAACCCAAATAACAACCAGCTATCTTTAGAGTTTAATCCATGACTGTAAACAAAGAATTCATGATTCTTTCGTCTGAAATTCCCAGAAATATATGTGCAACGCCATCGTTCCTGTCGCTGCTTAATCCTGTGAACAAATAATTGAGGACCATAAAGAGGTTTCCTGTCCAGCTACCGTCCACTGGTATCATCCATTTCACCACATATGGATGCTTAGCTCATGTAACATGTCCACCGTGGGATATGTTGGTGCCTGACATTACATCATCTCAAAGGATGACATGAGCGCACATAGTTATCGTCGCTTTCTACTAGATCTGCTTGTCCACGATAAGAGCCAGCCACTACACTGCTTGCGACACGTTGATGGTGCTATCTTAACCATCCGGAGAGGGACCTCGTGTGTGGGGAAGGGCATGGACAAATCGTTAAGCTAAATCTGAAAATCTGGATTGAATATCTTGATGAGAGGTTCAGGCAACTCATAGTAGTGAATATCTTGATGAGAGGTTCAGGCAACTTATAGCAGTGAATATCTTGATGAGAGGTTCAGGCAACTTATAGCAGTGAATATGCAGTGCAGAGGCTTTTATGTTGGACATTTACTTACTCTTGCCGGATGCGCTGAGGCATGACCCTGGCCAATTATACAAATTTTCATCCCAAAATCGCAGAGCTGCTGGAACCTCCGAGAGGAAGAAGTGAGTTGTTGACAAGTGTTGAAGTAGCAAAGTATAACTGACGGACGCTTCAGGCGCACATCTTTGCGGCGTGGTTCCCTCGCATCTCGTTTCACCGGATTTTGTGCATTTGATTGATGATGGAATCAACCGATGTCGAGAAAAGATGTGGCTGTCGAGCAGTTTTGATCTGGTGATTTCTTCATGGTATCTGTCCCCAGGGCGGGTCGTGTTGCTGCTTAACTGGTATGCTGATGGTCGTACACTCGTCTCCAGTTCTCAAGAATGAGAACCCAGTTGTAGAATAACCACTGAAACTCTGAAAGGGGGATCCATCCAAGAAATCTGCTGAAACTAGAGGCGTCAGCTCTCTGCATGCACGAGCTTCTGTTTCACTGAACCTGTGCAGGTAGTACGAGGGGCTGAAAATGGCCGCACCCTAGCCGTGTTCACCTGCTGGCGCAACACAACACGGCGGAGCGGGCAGGCACAGGCATCCCCGAACGCACGACCGATGTGATACGGCGACGCCGAACAGAAAGATTCCAGGCGTAACGAAATGTACGCGCCGGGGTCCCCGCCCAGGACCAGCTAGCTAGCACACACTGTGAGTGGCGGCGGGGGGATCGGGAAACCGCCGAAATGAACCCGCCGTCGCGGCCGCGCAACGGCCAGGGAGCGTGCGCGACACCGACCGGCCGGCCTATCCTGATGTGCTTACGTTTCGGCGCGCGCCGCCGTGGTGGAAGACGGCGCGTCTCACCTCACGCCCGGCACGGTGCAACGTACGCGCGCTGTGCTCTGGCCGTTGCATGGTCCAGTCCTGCACAGCCTGCACTGCACACACAGTCAAAACAAACCCTGCCTCCCAGTCCAACCAAGGCCGGCCGGCCGGCGTACGTATGACCTCCCCGTCCGGCCGGACCCTGCAGCGTAAGTACGTATGCGCTAGGTTTCAGTTCACTGAGACTTACCAAGTCTTAAGTCAAGTACATAACATGTGAAAAAAGAGGGAAAAAAATAATATTGTGTTTTTTCTTCATGAATTTCAATGTAAAATCTCATTAATATAGCACCGACTGACATAATAAAGTCTTGGAGCATCTACAACCGGACCTCCCGCACCTGCCCAAACATCCGGACGCAAAAACGCCACCCAACCAGCCTCTCGGGCACGCCCGCCACGTTGGACTGACAGATAGGTCTCATGCCAATTCGGTCAAATCCACCTACCCTCTCCTTGCCCGAGCCACACTCTTCTATTCTCTGTTCGCCCTCCTCCGCACTGCCGCCATCTGACTTCCGCCAGTAACGGTGCTACGTCGCCATTCCCAACTCAGGGCTCCACCTGGAATGATGGCTATGGAAATGATGATCTTCACGAATTCATATTCAACGAGTTAATCGCGTCGTCGGATTCGGACGATGAGAAGGCCGAAATGACGATGAGCATCCAAGAGGAGTTCGAGAAGGCAGAGGAGCACGTCCTAAACTTCAAAGGTTCCATCAAGGGCTGGAGAGTGATTCCGCGTGATAGGATTGCCAGTGCACGGTTTCTGTTCACGGACTACTTCGCAACTGTCCCAACATTCCATGAAACTTTCTTTCGTCGTCGCTGCCGGATGAGCAGAAACTTGTTCTTGCAGGTAGTGGAAGGCGTGGAGAAGGCTGATTACGACTTCAAGCTGAGGAAGGATTGTTGTGGAAAACTTTCTTTCTCTCCTATGCAGAAATGCACAGTTGCACTAAGAATGCTTGCTTATGGTAAAGCAGCAGATGCAATTGATGCAGAAATACTGATGGGGGAGACCACGGTCTTGAAGACCAAGGTGCAATTTGCACACACTGCGGTGAAGGTGTTCAGACCCGAGTATCTGAGAGAGCCAACTGTGGAGCACATTGAAAAATTGATGGCAATAGGAGAAGCAAGATTCCCCGATACGCTAGGTTCAGTTGATTGCATGCACTCGCAGCGGAAGAACTCCCCAATAGGTTTGCGTGGGCAATATCAAGGTCACGTCCAAGAAGCCACCGTCATACTTGAAGCAGTGTCATCGCATGACTTGTGTGAATTTGGCATGCTTTCTTTGGCACGACAGGTTCGTGCAATGACATCAATGTGCTCCAACGATCTCCTTTGTTCAAAAGACTCTGTGATGGTGAAGCTCCACCGTGCAACTATACCATCTACAGACACAACTAAACCATGAGGTACTACCTTGCCGATGGTTTCTATCCTCAGTGGACGGTGTTTGTGAAGACCATATCTGATCCCCAAGGCAACAAACAAAGCCGCTTTGCAACAATGCAAG
This sequence comes from Triticum aestivum, assembly GCF_018294505.1. Lineage (NCBI taxonomy): Eukaryota > Viridiplantae > Streptophyta > Magnoliopsida > Poales > Poaceae > Triticum > Triticum aestivum. The sequence goes on along the minus strand of NC_057808.1, from coordinate 529,243,431 downwards.
AGGAAACTAGGAAGGACGTGGAGAGGGCATTTGGAGTGCTCCAAGCTCGTTGGGGTATTCTTCGTGGAGCTGCGATGATGTGGGAACCGGAGACACTTTGGCAGCTCATGAAATGTTGTGTAATCTTGCACAACATGATTGTCAAGGATAAGCGTAAAGGGGCATCACACGCATGATTTCGAGAAGCCCGGTATTCAGATCCGTCTCTCGGGACAAGAGGCAGAGAGCATTGCCAACTTTTTGGAGATGCATCAACAACTGTGAGGTCAATAGGTTCATATGCAACTTCTAGATAATCTTGTGGAGCATATGTGGGTCCACACTGGAAATCAGTTAACTTTGCCTCTAATTTATCAATTATGAATTATGAACAATATTTATGTTTGAACTATGTTTAGATCATGTACTATTGAGTATGAACTATTCGTATTTGTGTGCACCAAAGTTATGTTTGTCTAAAATTATCCATGTGCATGCGTTTGCATGGATTTGGTGTTTTCAAATGCCAAGATATGATGTCGTCGGGGCGCGTCCGCGGGCGTATAGGGGATCTGATTATCTACTTGTTGTAGATGCTCTTAGAGCATGTACAACCGGGTTTGGAAAATCCGCCCCCTCCTATACGCCCGCGGGCACGTCCGCGGATAGCGCCGGGCGACCCTTCATATGGGCTGCCGCACATCCACACACCTGAAATACAGAACCTCAAATCCATGCACGTCGATCATATGATACAAATTGTCCGAATTCAATAGTTCGAAACAAAGCAAAACAAATCATAGTTCAACAATCCGTACATGCCAAAATGAAATCAATGTCAGAGCGTGACGGATCAGTCGTTGGCTGGCCGGATCATTCGCCGGACGCCACCCATGCCGTCTGCTCCGACGCCAACATTGCATCATGCTTCGCCTGCATCCGAACTGCATGCTTCGCTTGTATCCTTGTTGCATGCTCTGCTGCTGCCGTAGCCGCCCTCGCCACCGTACTGCCCACGGTCGTTGATCTCCTTCTTCATATCCGCAAGTCACTTCTTTGCTTGCTCATCCAAGAGGCTTTCGTCCGCCGACATGATCTTCACATCCTTCGTGTCCCGTGTAATTTGCAACCTCTCCTTCTCAAGCTCAATCTCTCCAAATGTCTTGGCCTTCTGAAGCTCCCATTTGATCGCCGCGTCTTGCTTCTCCAACTTGATCTTCTCCCTCTCAATTTCCAGCTTCTTCTTCGCCCTCGTCCGGTCCCAATCCATCCTCTTCTTTTGCGCATCCAACATGAGATTGTACCTCTCCTCTTTCTTGTTCTCCCTCATCGAGACCGGCGGCAAGGATGGGGGAGTAAGGGTGGCGGACGCGAGGGCTCGGACGCAGAAAAGGTAGGAGGGAGTCGGGAGGAGGGGGAAGGGTTTGGTGAATTTGGTGCAATTTGTGGTGGGGTAGGCCTGCCAGGTCCGACGTGGCGGACGCGCCCGGGCCTCCCCATATTTGCCCCATAGTTGGGTTGGATATGAGAGGTGCTAGTCAGTCCGGACGTTTGAGGCCCATTTAAGACGCCCGTCTAGGCCGCTTTTTTCTTCATCGGTCACCAAACCAGGCCGTCCGTCCGTGTATTTGAGGCGGGTTCGGGGGCGCGGCTGTAAATGCTCTTAGTCGACTGAGATTAAGGTTTAGCAATATTGTACCAAGCCGATGATCGTAACCACGGTGTGGTGTGGTGTGCGACCGGGACGCGCCCGCATTGCCCAAAGATTCCATGTGTAACGTAGGCGGCAGCGCCACCACCCAGCACCAGCCCACTGTGGATGGCGGGCGCCGTCGCGCGCGCAACGGCACGGCACGGCAGCGACATGCGACACCGACCTGAAGAATCGCGAGCGGGGCACGGCGTGGCGTGGTGGGAAACGGCACGTCTCGCGTGCGGCGGCGCGCGCTCTAGCTATAGCTCGACCTGATGACGCGCCTACCATACCATGCACGTACGTAGGCGCGCCGCGCACGTTGGTGTCGCCCGTTTCGTGCCCGGCACGAGCACCTGATTGACCCGCGACGACGCAGCCAGCCAGCGCACGTACGTCCATCGATCGACGACGCCCCCATGGAAAAAGCGGGCGCAGAGAGACCGACTGATTAAAGGCGCATGCATGCATGATAAGTATGACGATGGTACAGAGATGCTGCTGGCTGGCTGGCTGGCGGCCACACGCCTGACGTCGACCCCGTTATCGCCGGGCGGGCGGACGGGCGGTGGCCGGATATGATGGGGATTCGGGGCGAGGGACAGGGACGATCCGGATCTGTGGCCGGGCGGGGCCGGTCCACTGGTGGGGGCGGGGCAAGGGAGGCTTCTCCTTGACGCTTCCTCGACCACGACTAAAGCGGGCACGCAGCGTCTCGTCTCGTACGTACGTACATGTGGTCGAGACTTGAGAGCGTGTGTGTGTGCGATGATGATGTGCGCGCGCCCGCGCGACGTCCGAGAGAGATTCCGCTGTCAGTGTCAGCTCGCCGGCCCGGCCGAGGCAGCGACGGGACGGCGCCAAAGCTAGCTACCTAGGCGACCCGACCCCCCGTCCTGCACGGCCTTATCGGTCCCATTATTATCGCTGTGCATATCTGACAGCAGCATAAAGACGCTAGCTTGTACGTATACGTACGTCGACATGAGTGAGCATGCATGTCGATCGGTTCGTACCGGCCGGGTCCGGCCCTTGCTGCATGCGTAACAGTCATGTCCGTCAGTACTGAGTACCGACGTCGGTATTCTTCGGAAGATGTGCGTCCGTGCGTGCGTACGTTCGGACTGAAGTCGTTGGAGACGGCCGGGAATTCAGTTGAACTCATCCTGCCCCTAGCTACAGCAACGGACGTTGGACTTCCTGCTTCCTTCCCATTGCATGCATGCATATGCATGTCGACGCACGGGCGGCCGGGTCTGCATGAAGGGGTTGACGCACGGGGGATAATCTGGGCAGCCAAGCGCTCGGAGTGCACCGACAAAGGAGTCCTCGATCCACCTGGGAACACACGCGTACCTAGGTCTAGGTCTACGTACATAATTTTGTGATTTGGTCGCATCTGTATGCATGTGCATGTCTCATCCTGACCAGTCAAGAGATTGTGACTCAACGCATACGGCCGAGGAGGGGCATGCATTGCACGCTGTTGTCTTTAGCCAGGCGGCGACGGTGTGCAAGTGCGACTACACGAGGAAATGGAATACTGACGTCGACGAATGAATCTCACGCAGCAGCTGTTGGTTTCATTGATGAAATGGAACCGGGGAGAGGCCTCCCTGTTCTTCTAAAAAAATCTCACGCAGCAGTGCAACTGCACGAAGCATGCAGGCTGAAGGGACAGTAACTGGTAATCCTAAACTTACGGGCAAATTGGTTAGGAGAGGAACTTACAGCAGCATGTGTCCTCTCCTCCACATAGGCGCAAAGATTAACACTTAACATTGCAGAGAATTCAGTTGTGGCCGAAATATTTCTGAACCTAAATTCAAAACAAGCCATCACCAGGTATTTGGCACCATCAAATTTTGTCTAGACACCTCCTTTGATCATGATGTGCTATGTGGTAATATTGGTTGTGGCCGCATGCATCTATCCGATACAGAGGCCGGGGGTTGACCTCCTTTTCAAAAAAAGAAAGTGGTACTATTGGCGATATGATCCAGGATACTAATGGAGAGCTTTATTGTCACTGTGAAATGTGATCTTGATTGGTCTAATCCCCACATGTGAGAAGTGTCGGCAACTTGACTCAGCGTGCTACCCTTGTACGTACTCCGTAGATAGCTGCAAATTGGGCGCTTCTTAAATGTTTAATTCATACCATGTTGGATGGTTGGATGGTGAAATTCAGCCACCCCATGTCATTGGTGTATAGATGGAGATTGCTATTAGATGGCACAAAATAAGTATTTCGGTTATTTTAGTATTATACACAAACAAATTAATTTCAAAATATTCAAGATTCTGAAAGGTTTAGTTAAACTTTGATTTTTTTTAGCAAACGAGGGCTGCCCCCCCCCCCCCCCTCCGATTTCATTAACGAAACCATCAGTCGAAGAACCAACCAAATTTAGCCCTTTGTCAGAAATGAAACCGAAATAACTAAATTGCAGTTGTGGCTGAATTATTTATGAACCAAAATTCAAAATCAGCCCATCACCAGGTACTATCGAACTTGGTGCAGGCGCCTCCTTCGATCATGATTTGCTATGCCGTCCTATTGGTGATGTGATCCGAGATAACAATGTAATGCTTTATTGCCAAGATTGGATGTGTGACGCCCTCAGGCCCATATGGCCGAAGTGTCGGCATCTCCACTCAGCCTGCCCCTACCTCTGTCCGAACTCTATAGGCTAGCTGTAAATTAGGATTTTTGTTAACTCGGATAATATAGACGGATGTTGGATGTGAAATTCAGCAGCCCAACTTTTTCGGTGTATCAAGATTGCTATTAGAAAGCACAAGGCGGGAGTTTGTGAAAATCACCTTTGAGCATTTGTTAGCTAGTGGATCTCTCCTCCATCCACTTGGTTTCGGATGATCCACCAAGTAGCATACCACTTTTGCTTGATGATGTAATTGTTACTGATGACAAATAAAGAGGCACTTTGCTATAAGAAATAACGCAAGTAAGTGAGCACCAACAATTAAGAAGGTGCAAAGATTAACAGCACAGGTTAATAAAGGTTATCCTACACGATATGAGATCATCAGGTCCGAACATTTGCGTCGGAGGAGCGCAGTGGGCGGGATGGTAAACCACGTGATTATATACTCTTACTTAAGGTGAGATTACCTTGCTTGGATGGCATGGCCGTTTGTCCTTTGAATCAATCTAGATTTGTTGGTACACTCGACACGACCAGAATCTCAGAAAGAATGGAAATCAAGGTTGCTAAGCTGTAGGCATAATTTTATAGGTTGTTGCATATACATACATACATATGCGGCCAAAGGGAATCAGATTCTTCCTGAGGTGTAGCTAGCTAGACAGCATTGGGATCTCTGCTTTGCAAGGTCGACGCTGATTAACATACAATATGGAGCATACTCTACATGCCTTGGCGCCTTCCGTGGACGAACTAATTAATCAGCATACACTCATGCTGCCATGCATATACATGTAGTATATTACTTGAGAGTAGCTGTTAGGAGAGGGAGATTGGATCCTGATGTACAGCAATATGTGCTGCATCATGCACGCAAGGGGTGCACTGGACCATGCATATATGTAGTCCATTATTGTGCTCATGTGATGCAACGTGAGCCCAACCGCAGAATCAACACTCATGTGCAGAGAGGCATACAAGGCGACACGATTGCAACTATAAAAACTACTGTTGGTGCTTTCACCGTGGCCAACTTTTTACAGGGCATAAAAAGACAGAGGCAGCCATGCAAGCATATGAATGTACCATATGCTACGACAAGTAAATGGTACCACTCCTACACAGATTACATCGACATGACTGGGTGAGTAGCGTAGGGTACGGTAGGGCCCCATGGACGAAGAGAAAAAGAAAGGCGCTCACAAACTCGGTGGTGTATAAAGCTAAAGCTGCATGCGGTATCGTTTTTTTCCCCAGCTTGATCCTCTCTATGCGTGCGATTCGTAGTACGCTCTGACACAGGAATCTGATACCCCTGACCTGGTGTCCTGTGCATGCATGCTAGCTACCTATCTCCGATTTGAACGTCACACCAAAATCCTACTCTCCCTCTCTCTCTAGATCCCATCGCGTGCGTGTGTGTGCATGGATGTATGGATGGATGAGAGAGAGATTAGAGAGATGAATGTGTTGGTGGATGCCTACTGGTTTGAAGTTCTGGTGCTGGTGGCTGGGAATTTCTCTCGAGAGAAATGTCGGCACATGCAGTGTTGCCCGCGATCGACAGCAGTGGAAAGCTAGAGAGGCTAGCTAGCCCATCATCCATTCATCCCGATATAGATCTCTAAATATGCATGGGCTGCATGGGAAAAGCGAGCGATCGAGCACCCAAGATTAGATCTGATAGAAGATGGGTGTGCACAGTGTATTAATTGTTTTCTTTCTAGCAAATTAAAAGATCAAGATTGAAGTCTAGCTCTTTTTTCTGCGAAGATTGTAGTCTAGGTTTATTATTATTGCCCTAAAACAAGCCATTTTTTGTGCACAAATAGGCCCAATCATGTGGCACCGGCACATATATATATATATAGTTCCACTCCAACCGCAAAGAAGATCTCAAGGTCTCAGACTAAAAGAATAAAAGACCTTGCTTCAAAGTTTGCACGAGTAGTCGACATTGCGCAACACATGAAAAATTATTGACACTTCCAAGACCCAGAAAGAAACAACTACTGTTTCTGTAGTATTAGTTTAGTATTCGTACATGGAGGACGCAAGCACTTGGAGGTACAACATATAGGAATCATCACGAGAATAAATTGAGAGTGCCGCGTCGATGGTTGTATTGTCAAAATTAAGATATACGATTACATGTTAAAGGTAATCATGTTGATTCTGGTCATATGCATATTGTTTGGCACAAGTAGAATATCCCTCACAAAATATTGATGATGCCCACTTAATTAGCCGCACCATTTCGTACCATTTAAATAAATGCTAGGCCCCTAAAAATCAGAATGATATGCATTAACTCTGTTCTTCATTACATGGGTTCATGGATACTTACATTAGGATATTGGTTAACTTGAAAATGGGCTATTAAGATGGGTTTGAGCTTTAGATCATATAAAACTTACGGTGAGTCCAAATCAAGATAAATAAAAGTTTATTTGAGATAATAAACAATCAAATGATGTTGCATCTCATATATCTACAGATCTACTCTCTCATCCATGCATCACAAAAAGCATTCTTAAATTCCAAAACGTGCATGTTCTCGAACAATTCAGATGCCTGGTCAATAAAGAGAGTAATGTCAAGTCAAGAATGAAGGATATAATAACACTATAAGTGGTGTAACTAGTTTTGGTAATACATTCATTACACATATTCTTTAATCAGATGCTTGCTTTTTCTTGCAAAAAGTGCACCCTCTCTAACTAAATCACATCGAAAATAGGAGAATATGCATATTCTTTTCTCCACCATAAGTTGCCATCACTTTCCCATAAAAATTCCGTGTACGCAAGTTTAGATCTTTTTGTATTTGTCTGACAGAAAAAATATGAAAGAATCACATTCCCCATTTCGTTTTCTCATATATTCTACTGTGTTCTGATTGCACTTTTGGTCAAACCAGAGCATTTTTCTTGTGGTCATCCAAATTTCACGAAGAACAACACGCATGTGTTCCGGAATATCATAAATATCATATGAACTTTATGTGAAAAATATTAAACTTACGCAGAAATCCATAGAAAACCCATTTTGCGAACAAGGACATTTTTTGTAAAAATAATCAATGAACTGGACCTTCATGTTAGTTATAGTTAGTTAGGTCAGTGGTGAACAGGACCATGCCAATTAATTTCTGCATCTCAATGAAAAGATGACCTGGATGACATGAAATCCAAACATATAAACACATGGGGTCAAGGTGGTTCAGGCTCCTTTATTCCCTCCCCAAGAGGGGGTGGACTGCATTGGGGTTGGCGAAAGCAGACGAAAACCTAGATTCCCTCAGACAGCGACAGCTAAACAACGAGACACACACACACACGCACGGTGTGGTAAAAGAGAGAGAGAGACGATGTGGGGCTGAGCTTGCATATACTCACCACGGCGACAGCATAGCTAGGTTATACCATTGTTAATTATACTCTATTTTTCACCTTGGCCAACTATAGCGAGGTGTATGACCGATTGAGCTAGTATTCGCTACTGTCCCAGTGTCCCTGCCCTGACTGATTGGCGAGCTCGCCTACGTGACTTAACACAAGATTTTGCTCTCCACGTATTTGTACATGAACGGCTATATGCATGAGCATGTTTCTTGTTGGCAGTCGGCCAGTTCTATAGATGCATGTATATAAATAAAATGGTGTGTATGTGCACTAAAGATCAGGGTCAATCGATTGATATACTTATTGCATGTATATAGTGGATGAGAAGATAATCTGTCGTCTAGTTCTCTCCCCATCATCTGGAGAAATGACAAAAACATGATATACGTAATAAATTATCCATCATTGTAGCATAATTTTCTGCTGGAAAAATACAATATTGTGTCTCTAAAATCTCATCTTAAGTATAATTAATTGGAAATCATGTGACTAAAGGTTTAAGGCTATATTCAGCATGTACTGGATTATGATGATCCTGTTTGCATAAGAAATTCCTATTTTAGTTCTTGTTTGCCCCTTTAGCCTATTTTTTTTGTCACACAGGAGACCCGCCTTTGCACACTTTGCACACCGCCTCGATTAGACCCCACTACTTCTACGTATCAAAATGCCCATGATCTAGCAAATTCCTTTTTAAGCCCTGAGCACGTTTTTCACAGTCCAATTGTTGTCTTTGGTGGTGGCGGATGTTGATGGTTGGAGCTACATGCTTAAGTTCGTTTGGACATGACTTTCGGAGGTTCTGTTTTTTTTTTATGTTTTCTTTGTGTGTGTGTGTGTGTGCGCGCGCGGGGCCGTGTGCTTGCATTGGAGTTGGTTTTGTGCATGCATCCTTACCGCACAGAAGCCGGGTGTGTACTCATGGTGCTCGTATTATCTAAATCTGCTCTTTATCGGAATTGTAAAATTAGCACCGCAGAACACAATTCAGAAACCACAAATTGAGCATAAGAGAAGATATCTCTTGTAGTGATCTTCTCCTATATCCAAGGAAATGATGATTTCTCTCCATCTTTTTTCTCTCTCCCAGGGCAGCTATTATCCTACATGGGTTCCGCTAAGAAAATGTTGACATCATACATTTGCTATACACACGATTATCTTAACACTATACTCCCTACCTTTCCAGATTTCGGTAAGGCTTACGTTCACACTTTACAAAGTAGAATTCACTCAGGCTACTTTTCTTTTTTTCCCTTTATTTGCCCTTTCCTTCGCTATGATAATGCCATTGTCGCCTTCCTACGCGTGTCGCCACCCACCACTTGCTAGTGGCGCCGATGAGACCCCGCCCTCATCCACATCTATCGTGATGATCTCATTTTCCTCTTCTTAGCCATGGTTGCACTTCTCCAACGTTGTTGTCTCTAGCTAGTAGCGATGCTTCAAGAACCAACTTAAAATAAGGAGAGATGAGATGAGACTCTAGTTCATGAAAATTCATGAAGGGCATTTGGTGATCGGTCTATTTCAGCTGTCATGATGATCATGAGTCACCGAAGTAGGAAAATAATGACATTAATCAAGAAGAGATCGAATTTTAAGGGGATTCAATAGGGAGATAATGAACTAGCAGGCCAAATATGAATATTAAATCTGATGTATACATATGAACTCGATTTACAAGTGAATTTAGTCTCCACTTAGAGTCACTACTTGAAAAGACCATTAATGTTTCCCTAGTGGTTGGGCCATAGTATTTTGAGCTCCTCATTAGAAGCATTTTCTAGTAATCCCATTAGTGTTTTGAAGTTGCAAAGCATAACTAGTGTCTTCAAAATGGAGGTTTTAGCCATTAGGTACAATATAGTCTTTTTCAGCATGTGCACATGAATTGTCAAACACACATATCTGGAACTAGCTAGACTAAACTTTTGTGGGAAATAAAGAATTTTCTTCAAATATATTGTTTCCTTTGCAACTAAAGAGTTTAAGATTGTATGTATCTCATAGTTTTTCTAGTCTCGTAGTTACATTAAAAAATTACAGCCATGGCACATACTTTTTGAAAAGCACCTCAAATTGTCAATAAATTGTGATTTCCACAATTTTTTTAGGTCGATGGTATCTCCTTTTAAAATACTAGGTTTTATCTATTGATGGACAAAACAACATTTCTTTTACAACCTTTGGCAGTATGTACCTACTCTGATTCAAAATTTATGACGTGTTAGAGTTGGGCAAGAGAATTAAGGTGTGGCTAAAAATGTCAATGTTACATGCACCTTTTCTTTTATTTCTACATTTCCTTTCCTACAAGAATATTATTTGCTATTTTTCTCACAAAAATAATAATTTCTAGAGTTATATATAAGCCAAATTATTTATGAAAATAGTGAAGTTCTAGTTAGGAGAAACATGAGAAAAAAAATCATTAGAAATGTACGACTTGCATTCTGGTTGAAAAGGCTAAAAGAACTTGCATTGTGCATTGGGAGGGAGTATGTACAGTAGATGACCTGGGAGAGATATACGGGTTGTGTTCAATGACGAGGCAAATCGCACCACTACTTACTACTCCCTCTGTTCCAAAATACTTGAAGTTCTAGATTCCTTTTTTTTTTGCGAAGTTCTAGGTTCCTAACTCTTAGCATTTTTAAGTTTGACCAAGCTGATTGGAAAATATATGAACATCTACAACACCAACTTAGTTTCATTAGATTTATCATAAAATATATTTTCATACTATATACGTTTGATGATTTAGGTGTTAAGATGTATTCTATATACATGGTCACAGTTAAACTTAAAGAAGTTTGATTTAGGACAACCATTGAACTTCAAGTATTTTGGAACGGATGAGTACAACATAAATCAAGTAGCTACGTATACGAATCTACGATGGTGGAGAATATATAAACTTGAGTTAAGCTAGAGTGGAGCAGACAGTTCAAAAGTGCACCAAAGATGAAACCTGCATGCAGTTTCAGCAGGTATGCGCGCGTACACTTTCATGTGGCAGTCAATGGTTGGCTTCAAACATCTAGACATGTAAAGTTGCTTCCTCGAAACCGACGAAGCTGGCTAAAGTTAAAGACGGCAAAAGAAACGTAAGAAACAGATTCTTTGAGCACAACTAAGGAGATTGCTAGCCAGCCACCCCTCCCCTCTGCTGCACTCTATCACTGGCCCTTAGCTAGCTTCACTCATGTCTCTCTCTGCCTGCACTGTGGGGACATGCCATGATTACATTGGCAGGAGAAAGGCCTTGAATGGAGATTAGTGCTTGGAAACCTAGGAACCTACACCATTTTTAGAGCAGATCAGGACCATGCATGCATGAAGAGGTGGGTCACTATTACTTAGATGAAAGTATTTGCATCTGCAATCATTGTGTGGCTATTGAGCTAGGAATGTTGCCACTCTAGCAGCTAGCATCCAGAAGTTACTTGCATGCGGCCCTTGCATGCTTTCCCTCCACATCAAAACCTAGGAGGTGGTTTGCAATCTTCTTGTATTCAGCGCTTGCAATGTATTATAAAGGTTGTTTCATGCATGAAAATATACACATGTGTACATGCAAGAGCATACCAAGAAGATGGTTAGCAGAGGATAGCTTGGTCACAAACTCACAATTAGCAACCTAGACAAGTGAACCGATGCATGCAAGACTAAATTTTACAAGGATAAACTGAATTTCTAGGGAATATGTACATGCAAATTAGATGCTAGCAGTGCCAATCACAACTAAATGATAAGCTAAATTAAGCATATAGATATCAATGTATTGGATATTTTCAATCAAAGGATGAATGAAATGGACCTCATGATATAAACTTCGAGTGGAATTGCAAGCATGCATGCATTATGGACTAAAACAAATTCATGCATATAAACAAAAGCACATCGAATAAGTGAGTGGAAACATTGAACATCCCAAGCTACTCATACTGTCATACATGGGGTATGAAGATTGCACTAATATACTGAAGAAACCAACTCATCAACTCGATCTCTTCGACGGTATACAAACCCAACAATCTAGCTTGTAGATATATATAAGTATATAACCTTCCACCATGAACACATTAATTGAACCAAGCTATAGTAAACTTGGTACCAATTAACATGCATTACAATGACAACGGAGAATTAAGGAGATCCAAGAATATAGAAAATCCAGCACCTTAAACAATAGGGGTACCAAGAAAGAACCTAATTAAGACGGTACAAGAACAGCATGCATGGAGATAGATATAGCTAGGACTCACTCGAGAGTAGAATAAAACTAATTTTGATCGATCAGCAATGATCTTGCATGCGCCACCACAACTCCATTGTTTCTTTTCTCTTTCTCGATCGATCGGAAGCCATCGCTAAAATTAAGCTTCAATTCGGAGCTTGTATATATAGAGCTACCTTTTGCAGAGAGATCGCCTCCATTCCGCCATGCATGCATGCGCGGCCATGGCGCGGCTGGCCTCACAGTCACAGGATGTTGCCCGATGATGACGAGTTGAACCCGGGGAGCTGATCCACCCAGCCGCCTCCTCCGCCGGCGCCGCCTGGAGCCACGGTGCCGCTGCTGTGACTTCCTCCATTTTCGTTGCCGCCTGCGCCATTGTTGCCGCCGCCCCAGAATTGGATATTGCCGGGGAGGCCGAGGAACTCCCTGGCCGAGGCGGCGCCCGCCATAGCGTTGTTGGACGGCGGGTTGTCCTCCATCTTCACCGACGCGAGCTGCGTGATCAGCCCTGCCGATCCGGGCACCAGCTGCTTGGATCCGCCGACGCCGCCCATCATCTCTCCGGCGAAGCCGGACGCGTCAGTGGCGTCGAACTGGTATAGGCCAGCCATTTGCTGCTGCTGTTGATGCATGCCGTCGGCGCGGCCGAAGAAGGGGAACTGCTGCATCTGCGGCAGCCGCCACTGCTCGGACAGCCCCATGGCGGCGGCCGCGGCACCGCCTCCGCCGAGCTGGTAGTCCACCGGATCCAGCGAGTTGATCAGCCCCGGAAACCCTAGCCTCGACGCGCCGGTGCCGTAGTGATCCCCGCTGCCGGCGCCCAACGGGTGCAACGAGCCAAAGAATGGCATCTGCGCGTGCCCCTGGCCCTGAGACGACATCATGGCCCCGGCCGCCGCGGCCGCGCTGCTGCCGTTGCCGTTGCCACCCCCAGCCGTGGTCGTGGAAGATGTTGTGGACGACGACGTCCCGCCGCCACCGGAAGCCGACGCGGCGGAGGACGAGGACTTGGAGGACTTGGTGCGCTTGTTGCGGCGGCAGCCGCCACCGACGGGGACGTTGCGGAGCGTGCCGCCGCGGGTCCAGTAGCGGCGGCAGGTCTTGCAGAAGTGGCGGGGCTGCGTGAGGGAGTAGTTGTTGAAGTAGCAGAACTTGGTGTTGGTGGACTCGCAGCGCGGGCACTTGAGCCCCGGCTCCGGCTGCGGGATCTTGGCCATCCGCGCCTTGTCCGTCATCGACCCTGGCCGCACCACGGCGCCGCCCGTCGGACCTCCGCCAGCACCAGCACCAGCACCACCACCACCTGCGCCGCTCAAAGCAACCGCACTACCCATGCCGTCCGGCCGCGGAGCCATCAACGCCCCGGACGGCGGCACCGGCGGCCGCAGCTGGTGGTGGTGCTGCTGCTGTTGGTACTGCTGATGTTGCTGTTGCTGGTGGTGGTGGTGCATCTCCATGCCGCCACCGCCGCCACCGCTTGCAAACATCTGGCCATGGTGGCTGAGTTGCTGCTGCTGCTGGAGCTGGAAGCACCATGGTTTACAATCAAAACACGCTCGAAAAGCAAGAGAATCAAAGCTGAGAAACTAATCACAATCACACAAAACAAGCAAAGCATAGCAACTAAAAAGCCATGGCAGTGTGAATATTCAAGAAGGGGATTTAATTCGCAAAAGAGCGCAGAGGAATATCTCCTCTCCATTTCCCCAGCTGGTTTTTTGCTCTTTTTTCACAAAGAAGCCATCCATCTATCTATAAGAGAGAAAAGGCAATTCACCTGCTGCTGCTGCTGCTGCTGCTGCTGGCTGTGGTTCTGGTTCCAATTGGGTGGATCATGGTAGAGGGGAACCGAAGAAAAGACCATGGTGGTGGTGGTGTGGTATAAAATTTGGTTTCTTTTGATCTTTTTCCTACTTGGAGTGGCTGCTTCTTCCTTTTGGGTTTGTTTGTTCCTCCTTGCTTCTTCGCGAGAGAGGGCCGGGCGAGAGGCGAGGGGTATATAGGTGCTTTAGGAGGGGATCCTCAAGCAAGGGTGGATGGCGAGGGCTAAAGGTGGATCGATGGAGAATAACACCACCCACTAGCAGCTTGGCCAATAGATCTCTCTGCTCTCTCTGCACACAAGAATGGAGCTCTCCTCTCACAAGGAGCTGAGGGCTGAGGGAGGGGGAAGATGGAAGAAAGGGAAAGAGAGGGACAGGGGGGAGTGAAAGCGAGAGGAATAAAAAGGAGGGCGGCAAGGGTGGTAGCTAGCCTTGTTCTTTCTTTATTTATATTTTGTCTTAGTGGTGGTGTGCTTGCATTATATATTTGGGATGTGAAACATATGGAGAGGCGACGGGGAAGGAAGCTTAGAGAGAAGAGAGAGAGATCAGTTGCTTAGCCTGCAAGGGAATGTGTGTGTGTGAGGTGGATGTATGGGTGTGGCTGGCCTAGCTTGGCTTGGTTAGTACCATAGGTGGTCAGGTGGAGTGAGGGGTGATGAGAGAATGCATGGGTCGTTTCATGCATGAGGAAAGTTGGAAACCCTAGGAGCTGATGTGGACTGCATCATGGACGGTCACTGTATGTCTCTACTGTTTGGAAGGCTTGCACTTCTTGGCAACTGGGGTTCATCAGCAACCAAACAAAACAGTGGATTGGAGCTGGCTGGCTGGCTCTGGAGGTTATCAAAATGAGCAACACTTGTGCCTTGGAGGTGTTCAGGTGCATGTATGGCTGCAGGTGCAACTTTATGTCAATATTGATGAAAGGGATCAATCAGTAAAAGTTGGTCTTACTAGTCTTGGTCTTGCCAAGTAGTGGTGGTGAAGAATTCCCCTTCTCTCTCTCTCTCTCTCTCTCTCTCTCTCTCTCTCTCTCTCTCTCTCCCTTACCAAAGTTAAACAAGTATAGGATAGTATAACTAGGCAGTCTCATGCATATGAGTAGGTAACTGTAGGTACATGGGGCTAAAGAGCAAAATAAACTATCTGTTACTAGCCTTAGTGCTTGTGCATAGAGGCAGAGAGAGATGAGGTTGAAATTTCTTTTATAAAATGCATGCATGGAATGGCGTATGCATGCATTGCATGGTGTAGATTATTAATTTCCCACCAAGGCCTTTCTAGGTCATGCATGTAGCTGGACATGTCTGCTGTCATGCAAATTTAGTAGTCCAATTTGCAAGTACTGCGAAGCTTCAGTGCTTTGGAGGATGGGCTAGATCTATGTGAGCTACATGTACAGTAGCTGGCTTTTTCTCTCCATATGTATCTCCTTTGTGCAAATTGAGCAAACATGCTGGCCATTTGATTACTAATGGACCGCTCATAAAGCTTTACACACTCGAATTGTGCAAGATCTCAGCACATCACGTTGTTCAACTATTCTATTCGTTCTGATCCTTCAAAAATTTAAAACCCAGCTGTCTTTTCCATGCAAATAAATTATTCGGTGCAATCTTTCGTCTCAAATATTCTCCTTTATCCCTCCTTATTGTTTATCTAAAAATGTTGATCGTCGAGCAAGGGTTTGTGCCACTCGCTTACGTATGATTAATTATTCTCTCTAGTTGCTAGCTAGCTAGCTACCAGTGAGCTTAATGAAACATAAATTCCACTCTTGATGGTCTATGACTGATTAGAGAGATTAGACAAGAGATAACAAATTTGATTGACATGCTAGCCGCAGGATCCAACAAGTGTAGCCTTCCCATTTGCCGATGAGCTCGATCATTCACCCATTCATGGGGATCTGCAAGTAGTAAGGATGTATGCTTCAGATTAAGAAGATTCGGACACGGCAAGTGCCAGTGTGCAGCTAGACTCGAAAAGAATAGTGCTCACCTAGTGCTGCTTTCTCCACCTGCAACTGCAACCATCTGAAACTCATCTGCACCATGCCTCGATCCAGTGTTGACTAGTGAGTCGAGGTAGCATATATGCAGATTAATCGCATAGTGTTATGTGATTGATCTAGATATGCGTATGTATCCATCCAAACGCATGGAAAACTGGCATTAGAAGAACTTGGCCTAGGTTGAAACTTCGTAATCTTTGTTCATGTTATCAACTCCTGGTGTGGACCTCCTCATGTGCAAACATGTGCTCGAGTACATCATCATGTAGGATTATGTCACAGAGGCATTGTTGACTTTCACTACTACATATCTAGGTAATAACACCGAGGGACCCATAAACCCCTAATATGATGGCTTCGGCGTCAATAAGTGACATGAGGTCAATGGCGAGTCAGCTGTTCCTCGCAGGTGCCGCGCCCGTCGGTTGAGAATGATCACCAGTGGCCGACCCATCTCTGCCTACCGTTAGATTACCCACAATGGGAGTAACATAGGTGGTAACATCACACTTATCTAGGCAAAAAAGATGATGTGACATGTAATTAATGAAGAAAAAGAGGCATGTGGTAACATAGCTAGTTACTGTAACATCACACATATCAAGAAAAAATGAGTCTACAACATAATAAATGAAATGATACATGACACAACACATATGTTACTACCCACTGTGGAGGTAGTAACATAGGCTAGTAACATATGCATGTTACTAGTCTAAGTTACTATCCATTGTGACTAGTCTTACTGATGGCCGGCTCATGTAGCCCGTTTACCGGCTATATGTTTTCCACGTTCGTCAATCACTACTACAGATCCGAATAGCACCGACCCCTCATCACAGACCGGCGTGTGACCATACGTTATTTGCTTTAGCAATGAGGTAGAGGTGGATTAACGAGCTGCCCGGCTCGTTAAGGCTCGGCTTGTCAAGTTCGTACTCATTAAGGCTCGGTTCGTCAAACTTAATGAGCAAAAAAGTCTGATTGGACTTGTTCATTTAAAACTCGTTAAGCTCGTGAGTACTCGTTAACAGACATTACCTCATTTTGCTTCAGCAACAATGTGTTTTTGTGAAGGGGGGAAATGACCACGTAAGAGGTATGCTAGTTATTTTCTCATATGGGCTGGGTTGTGGGTCGATTAGATGGAATTGATGGGTAGAGGTGCCAAGAATGTTACCGCTTAACATAAAAAAATGTGCTGCGGTTTAGTCCCGGTTCAAAAACCGGGACAAATGGCCGTTTTTCTACTAGTGGAGGTAGCGAGTTTCATGAGCATAAGCTTGTCAAGCTTATGCTCATGAAACTCGCTAGCTCTCGCTCATTAAGCTCGTTAGCTGAAATCAGTGATTGGCTCTGTTCATTAAAAAACGAGCTACGAGCTTAACAAGCTGAACTACCGAGCGTTCATTAAGCTCACAAGCTACAAGCTTTTGGTCCAACCCTAATGACAGACCACTCTGGAGGCGTCGATGATAAGGTTCTAAGGGCCGGCTTGACTGGAGGTTTAACACTAATCGGTATCCCGTGGCCAAAATGGAACGAAGTTTGTCTGTGTTAATAATTCAAAATTAACCCTTCATTTTTCCCACTAATCGGTGGTGTTGTGTATGTGGCCCCGTTATAATCCGTGTCAGTGCCCATCCCCATCCCAAACCCCCACTCATCCATCGTCGAGCCCCTATTTGTTTAGTTTCACTCTTAGGCACGCCGCACCCGGTGCGAGCCTCCCACTTATCCCTCCCCACCCGGCGCGGCCACACCCTCCCGACGAGGCCACTCCCACGTCGTGCTCTCGCCTTCCCAAGCCTCCACAGTCGCACGACATCGCCTCCGCCCACCCGTTTTTGTTGTTGTGCCACCCGCCCTGCCATGGGACGGCTGGACTCCCGAGATCCGTGTATGGTCGTTGATACGTCTCCAACGTATTTATAATTTTTTATTGTTCTATGCTATTATAGTATCATCTTGGATATTTTATATACACTTACAAGCAATTATATATCATTTTTTGGGATTAACCTATTAACTTAGTGCAGTGCCAGTTGCTCTTTTTTTGCCTTTTTTTGTTTTGCAGAATATCAGTACCAAACGAAGTACAAATGCCACAAAACTTTTTGGAGATTTTTCCTGGCAATAAGAGACCCTGGAAGCTTCGGGAGGGGACGAGAAGATGGAGCAGTGGCCCACGAGGCACCAGGGCGCGCCCTGGTGGCTTGTGGGGCCCATGTGGCTCCGTTTGACCTAACTCCGCCTCTATAAATTCTCTAAAATCATGAAACCAACAGAGGAGTCCACGAAATACTTTTTCTGCCGCCGCAAGCCTCTGTTCTCACGAGATCCCATCTGGGGACCTTTTCCAGTACTCCGCCGGAGGGGGAATCAATCACAGAGGGGCTCTACATCAACCTTGCTACCCTTCCGATGATGCGTGGGTAGTTTACCACAGACCTACGGGTCCATAATTAGTAGCTAGATGGCTTCTTCTCTCTTGATGTTCTTCAATACAATGTTCTACTTAATGTTCTTGGAGTTCTATCCGATGTAATTATTTTTTGCGGTGTGTTTGTTGGGATCCGATGAATTGCGAATTTATGATCAGATCTATCTATGAATATTATTGAGTTTTTTCTTAACTCTTTTATGCATGATTAATATAGCTTCGTATTTCTTCTCCGATTTATTGATTTGGTTTGGACAACTAAATTGATTTATCTTGCCATGGGAAGAGGTACTTTGTAATGGGTTCGATCTTATGGTGCTCAATCCCAGTGACAGAAGGGGACATGACATGTATGTATCGTTACTATTAAGGGTAAAAAGATGGGGTTTATTCATACGTGAGTTTATCTTGTCTACATCATGTCATCTTGCTTAAGGCGTTACTCCGTTCGTTATGAACTTAATACTCTAGATGCATGCTGGATGGCGGTCGATGTGTGGAGTAATAGTAGTAGATGCAGAATCGTTTCTGTCTACTTGTCTCAGACATGATGCCTATGTATGATCATTGCCTTGGATATTGTCATAATTATTTGCTTTTCTATCAATTTCCCAACAGTAATTTGTTTACCCTTCATATGCTATTTTCTCGAGAGAAGCCTCTAGTGAAAACTATGGCCCCCAGGTCTATCTTTTATCATATAAAAATCCTAAAAAATACCTTGGTGTGCTTTTACTTTATTTATTTTATTTTGTATTTTTGTCCGATCTATTTATCAAAAATTATATAATTTAATCTTGCTTTTAACCGTCGAGGGATTGACAACCCCTTTGCACGTTGGGTTGCAAGGATTTGTTGTTTGTGTGCAGGTGTTGCTAACGAGGTGTTGCTTGGTTCTCCTACTGGATTGATAACCTTGGTTCTTAATTGAGGAAAATACTTATCTCTACTGTACTGCATCATTCTCTCCTCTTCGGGGAAATCCCAACGCAGTTCACAAGTAGTAGTCATACACCCAGCATGTTCTACCTTGTTCTTCGGTTGTGGCGGCGGCCACGATGGTGTGCTTCATTCCTTGTACTAATATATAGCAAGTTTGGGCTTTTCTGTGTTACCAATGTACCCGCTGATAGATTCTTGTAGGGTTAACTACTATATACTTATATATTATTTTTGTAGGGTTAGCTTGTACTTACAGAAATATCACTACTAGGGAAAACACTAGCAGTAGCGCGGGTGGGCACGCTACTACTATGGCGCTATAGCTAACTCTTAGTAGTAGCACCTGTAAGGCACACGCTATTGCTAACTCAGTTATCAGTAATGTGTTCCACAGAACGCGTTACTGCTAGATACTAGCAGCGTGGCTTGACCCCGCGCTACTACTATTATTACATATTCCATTTCTATTTTATTTTATATCATATCATATTTATACACCATTATACAAGTTTTCGTAGAGATTGTTATATCACTATGATCATATT
This sequence comes from Triticum aestivum, assembly GCF_018294505.1. Taxonomy (NCBI): domain Eukaryota; kingdom Viridiplantae; phylum Streptophyta; class Magnoliopsida; order Poales; family Poaceae; genus Triticum; species Triticum aestivum. Next base: position 529,223,670 of record NC_057808.1, on the reverse strand, counting down.
GAGTTATTACATCATTGGGTGAAAGAACCGCGGACTAGATTCAAGTGGATGGATCCAAAGTGACCAAGTTGAATTACCCTACTAATCCAAATTTGTCACTTTGGATCCATCCACTTGAATCTAATCAGCGGTTCATTCACCCGATGACATAATAACTCATCATCATCATCATCATCGTCATCATAATATTAACAACTTATCATCATAATACATCATAGTCATATAACAACTCCTCCTCATCATCATTATCGTCCATGAGTCATATAACAACTTGGTCACTAGTCATAATCACAACTCCTCCTCCTCATCATCATAGTAGTCATAATCACAACTCCTCCTCCTCCTCCTCCTCGTCATCATCAACTCTAACACATTGTAGCACATAATAACAACTCCTCCTCATCATCATAGTCATAATCAACACTAACTAATTGCTCTTAATACCTAGGACCTACTCCTCTCTCCTAGGTAAAATAGCATAAAATAGGTAAACCAGTCCATCTCTATAATGGAGAATGGAGATACACCTATCTCCAACTTGTGGCTTGTGCACATTCATGTTGTCTCCAATTAGTTGCCTATGCGCATTCATCACTTTGCTCCATTATTTGATATCGAGCCTTCCATATTTTAAAGAAATCGAGTATGCACTGTTGTAACCCTTCGGCAAAGTTGGTCGTAAGCTAACCATATGCATATGACCTTCGGCAAACATCATGTCAGGCACAACCTTTTTCAGCCGAGTATTTCTTGAAGATAAGAAATAAGCTGACAATTATAAATAAACAAGTTTAGTAGCGATGAACACCAAATATTTTTAAATAAACAATATAAATTGCTCAACTTAATAAATTAGTTTGACAAACTCACATTTAGGCAAAACTGGAGGCATATCCACATCCACCCAGATGTCAATATTATTTTCAATATCATCATCTTCAGGACGAATATCAAATGTTATTTGCATATTCTCCTCAAATCCATATGCCTTGCAGAGAGCTTCCCAATTAGAGCAACCGAAATGGGAGTGATTAACCGCATTGTACAACTTAACCCGAAACGCATAACCATGTTTAGTCCTTAGGTATGCCCTCTACGTCTCCATATTCTCAAAGTCTTGGAAACCGAGCTTCTGCAAGGCATACGGTCTTGCATGGCACGGGATGTACTAGTCGAGTTAAAAAAAACAAAAATTACACGTTGAAGCAAATAAGCACACATGATGATTAATTACGATGAAATACTTGTCACTGCGTACCGTACAAACATCAAAGGTCTCTTCCAGCTTCACGGTGAAGAACCTACCATTTTGCGAGTGAGGCTCCCTGTCGCACAAAGCGCGGTCATCGCAGCAGTAGTTGCACTCCGGGATCCTATCATCGTCAGACGTTTCCTGTGTTCAAAATTCAAAGATTATAAATCGACGTCAATTACCAGGAACTCACGACAACATATCATTATTATTCACAAGTATAGGGGATCTATCATAGTCCTTTCGATAAGTAAGAGTGTCGAACCCAACAAGGACCAGAAGGAAATGACAAGCGGTTTTCAGCAAGGTATTCTCTTCAAGCACTGAAATTATCGATAACAGATAGTTGTGTGATAAGATAATTCGTAATGGGTAACAAGTAACAAAAGTAAATAAGGTGCAGCAAGGTGACCCAATCCTTTTTGTAGCAAAGGACAAGCCTGGACAAACTCTTATATAAATCAAAATGCTCCCGAGGACACATGGGAATTACTGTCAAGCTAGTTTTCATCATGCTCATATGATTCACGTTTGTTACTTTGATAATTTGATATGTGGGTGGACCGGTGCTTGGGTGCTGCCCTTCCTTGGACAAGCCTCCCACTTATGATTAATCCCTCTCGTATGCATGCGCAACTACGAAAGAAGAATTAAGATAAATCTAACCATAGCATGAAACATATGGATCCAAATCAGCCCCTTACGAAGCAACGCACAAACTAGGGTTTAAGCTTCTGTCACTCTAGCAACCCATCATCTACTTATTACTTCCCAATGTCTTCCCCTAGGCCCAAATCATGGTGAAGTGTCATGTAGTCGAAGTTCACATAACACCACCAGAGGAAAGACAACATACATCTCATCAAAATATCGAACGAATACCAAATTCACATGGTTACTTATAACAAGACTTCTCCCATGTCCTCAGGAACAAACGTAACTACTCACAAAGCATATTCATGATCAAGATCAGAGGAGTATTAATTATCATTAAGGATCTAAACATATGATCTTCCACCGAATAAACCAACTAGCATCAACTACAAGGAGTAATCAACACTACTAGCAACCCACATGTACCAATCTAAGGTTTTGAGACAAAGATCGGATACAAGAGATGAACTAGGGTTTAAGAGGAGATGGTGCTGGTGAAGATGTTGATGGAGATTGACCCCCTCTCGATGAGAGGATCGTTGGTGATGACGATGGCTTCGATTTCCCCCTCCCGAAGGGAAGTTTCCCCGGCAGAACAGCTCCACCGGAGCCCTAGATTGGTTCTGCCCAGGTTCCGCCTCGAGACGGCGGTGCTTAGTCCCAAAAGCTTCTCTCTGATTTTTTTCAGGTCAAAACACACCATATAGCATAAGATGGGTGTCGGGGGCCTGCCAGGGGGGCCACAAGGACGGGGGCACGCCTAGGGGGTAGCGCGCGCCTTCCACCCTTGTGGCTGGCTGGTGGCCCCCCTCTGGTACTTTCTTCGCCCAATATCTTTTATATATTCCAAAAATATTCTCTGTGAAGTTTAGGACTTTTGGAGTTGTGCAGAATAGGTCTCTACGATTTGCTCCTTTTCCCGTCCAGAATTCAAGCTGCCGACATTCACCCTCTTCATGTAAACCTTATAAAATAAGAGAGAAATTGCATAAGTATTGTGATATAATGTGTAATAACAGCCCATAATGCAATAAATATCAATATATAAGCATGATGCAAAATGGACGTATCAACTCCCCCAAGCTTAGACCTCGCTTGTCCTCAAGCGAAAGCCGATATCGAAAAATATGTCCACATGTTTAGAGATAGAGGTGTTGATAAAATAAAATACGGACATGAGGGCATCATGATCACCTTTAGACCAGCAACATATAATGCCATATAATTTCTTATGCTAAAGTAACAATTTGTTCACAAAGTAAAGTATGAATCAGAAACTTCATTGAAAACTAACAAACTATGATCTCAGTCATTGAAGCAATTGCAATTTATCATAACATCGGAAAGAGTCAATATAAGAGCTTTTCAGCAAGTCCACATACTCAACTATCATTTAGTCTTTCACAATTGCTAACACTCACGCAGTACTTATGGGTTCAAAGCTTCAGTCGGACACAGAGGAAGATAGGGGCTTATAGTTTCGCCTCCCAACCTTTTACCTCAAGGGTAATGTCAACAATAATACTTTATGAAAACCTACATCCGAGTGGATATATATATATATATATATATATAGAAGATAAAAGTAAAAGATAGGCCCTTCGCAGAGGGAAGCAGAGGTTGTCATGCGCTTTTATGGTTGGATGCACAAAATCTTAATGCAAAAGAACGTCACTTTATATTGCCGCTTGTGATAAGGACCTTTATTATCCCGTCCGTCACTTTTATTTCTTCCATATCACAAGTTCGTATAAAGATTATTTTTTCACACTAATAAATCATACATATTTAGAGAGTAATTTTTATTGCTTGCACCGATGACAACTTACTTGAAGGATCTTACTCAATCCATAGGTAGGTATGGTGGACTCTTATGGCAAAACTGGTTTAAGGGATGTTTGGAAGCACAGGTAGTATCTCTACTTGGTGCAAATAATTTGGCTAGCATGAGAGGGAAAGGCAAGCTCAACATGTTGGATGACCCATGACAATATAACTTCTATTCGGATATAAGAAAACATAACCCATTATGTTGTCTTCCTTGTCCAACATCAACTTTTTAGCATGTCATATTTTAATGAGTGCTCACAATTACAAAAGATGTCCAAGATAGTATATTTAGATGTGAAGCCTCTGTTTCTTTATTACTTCCTATTAATGGCAACAATGACCAAAACTATGTTTGTCAACTCTCAATAACTTTTATTCATCCTACTCTTTATATGTGAAGTCATTACACTCCATAAGATTAATATATGATCTTTTTATTTCTTTTTATTCCTTGTTTCCTTTAATTACCTCAAGATCATAGCAAGATAGCAAAGCCCTCAACTCAAAACTACTCTTTATTATATATAACTCACGGACTCGATTACATAGAGGGAACATAAAGCAAAACTCAAAGCTAGATCATACTAAAACTTTATTCTACTAGATCAAGATTATAACCAAAAGGATCGAACTAAGAAAAATGATAAAGGTGAAGATGTGATGGCGATATGATACCGGGGCACCTCCCCCAAGCTTGGCAGTTGCTAAGGGGACTGCCCATACCCATGTATTTATGTCTCTTTCTTCGGAGGTGATGATGATGGAGTTGTTGATGTAGTAGACTTGTCATCCATCTTCCAAGGCATAGGCTCACCATCATAGAAAGATGAACGAGTCTCCGGGATCCTCAAATCTGCAGACAAACTCATCCTCTTAAATCTGTATTCATACTCACAATTTTGGTTTTGCAGGTCATATATCTGGGCTTGAAGAGATGCTCGATTTTCTCATGAAGCTTGAAGATAGCCTCCTCAATATCCTTGGCATCCAACTTATGATTGTTGTCTTTCTTTTTGTTCCCCCTCTTGAGGAACTTTGTACTTATTCTTTGTTCTTTATTAATAAAATGTTGTGGGGTGTAAGCCCTGCAGTCTTCCAGGTCAAAAAAAACTTGTGATTGTTGGAGAACTCCGCGATCATCATGTGATTGGTGTTGAGTCCATGTTCCACCATCCCTTGGCACTTGAAAACTTGCTGCTCCATTGCTTCGAGTCTTGTCTCCATGCTTCTGGTCTTCTTCGACCCCTCAACATCGCGTATGTGTAGCACCCTCTCACAAATCTCAATGGCTTGAGGGTGTCGCAAGACCTCCGAGAGGTAGGGGTTGATGACCATCTCGAAAAACTTGTCCTTGGGGGCACTTGGAGACGTCATGGTGATCTAGATCTGTCAGAAAAATAGCTTGAAACAAAAACAGGAGGTATTGTCGTGGTACGGTGGTCAGAACATTCGGGAGATTATATAATGAATTTTTACCGACCAAAAGAAGTATTGTGCAAGAAAATGGAGTCGGGAGGGCACACAAGGTGGCCACAAGGCAGGGGGCACGCCCTCCACCCTTGTGGTCGCCTCGTGTCGCTTTCGGACTACTTTTAATTTCCAATTTTTTTTAAATATTCCAAAACGGAGAAAAATTGCCATCGGAAACATTTTGGAGTCGGTTTATGATAACCCAAAAGTATAGGGGATCAATTATAGCCTCTTTCGATAAGTAAGAGTGTCGAACCCACCGAGGAGCTAAAGGTAGAACAAATATCCCCTCAAGTTCTATTGACCACCGATACAACTATACGCACGCTTGACATTTGCTTTACCTAGAACAAGTATGAAACTAGAAGTACTTTGTAGGTGTGATAGGATAGGTTTGCAAGATAATAAAGAGCACGTAAATAAAATCTAGGGGTTGTTTAGATAAAGACACAACTAAGTTAGTTTTAGTAGAGAGCTTTTGTCAACAAGAAAGTTATTTGTCCCTAGGCAATCGATAATAAGTACCGGTAATCATTCTTGTAATTTTATATGAGGGAGAGGCATGAGCTAACATACTTTCTCTACTTGGATCATATGCACTTATGATTGGAACTCTAGCAAGCATCTGCAACTACTATAGATCATTAAGGTCATGAAACCCAACCATAGCATTAGGTATCAAGTCCTCTTTACTCCCATATGTCATACCCCAGTTACTCGGGTTTAAGTTTCTCTCACTCTCGCAACCCACTGTAAGCAAACCATGAACACATTGCAACACCCTACAGCGAGGGCCCCTCACGTTTGCGCGAGACGGAGGGCACCGTAGGACATCACCATAAATAAAATATAAAATCACACCAACCAAGATCACGATTAACCCATTGGACAAAACAGATCTACACAAACATCATAGGATAACCCTAGATCATTGGGAAATAATATATGGAGTTGAGCACCATGTTTAAGTAGAGATTACAGCAGGGGAAAGAGGTGTTACACTGCTGCATAGAGGGGGGAAAGTTGGTGTGGACGGTAGCAAGGTTGTTGATGTAGATCGCAATCCCAATCGTTGCCCCGGCGGCACTCCGGCGCCACCGGGAGAGAGGGGGAGAGAGCCCCCCTTCTTGTTCTTCCTTGGCCTCCCCCGTAGATGGGAGGAGGGTTCCGCCTCTGGTCCTTGGTCTCCATGGCCGCAGAGGGGTGGGAGCCCTGTGACGCCCGTATAATCAAGCTACAGTAAACCTCTGCTAATGGTGCCACGTCACCTCGGTTACTGTTGATAAACTCGAGTTAGTTCAAAAACGATTCAAGTTAAAATATAAAATATAGGCAAACAGTAAAATTTTCAAATATCGAAACTAAAATGTTTGGGTTGTGTCAAATAAATCGTAAGTAATTATGGTGGAGAAGCCCACATTTTTATTAAAATAATTAAAGCACTAAAATAAGTAAAACAGTGGTAAAACTATTAATTAAATGCCTTTTTAAGAATTGTAAAAATGTAAACTATTTTGATTGTGTACCAAACACTTTGTGGCAGTAGGGTAAACTAAAGCATTAATTTAGGGACTAGGCTTATGTTTTATAAAACTAAAATAAAATAAGAACATATAATAAATAAGTAAAAGGAAAGAAAATACAAAAACAGAAAACAAAGCTAACAAAAAAAAGAAAAGGGAGAAACCCCCCCGGGCCGAATGGCCCAGCTAGCCAGCAGGCCACCAGCCCAAAAGGCCCAACCGGCCACCCCATTCCCCTTAACCCCCCACGCTCCTGAAACCCTAGCACGTAACCCCCCACTCCTCCCCGATCCCTCTCGTCTCCCCACCCCACCCACGGGTGGCTCTGAATCGGGGGCAACCAACGCCCCCGACCCCTCTGCCGCTGCCGTTGCGCGCCATCGCCCCTCGTCGCCGGTGGCCCGGACGCCGCCCCGATTCCGTCGCCCCACTCCCCCACGTTCGCCTCCTCTTCCCCCCGATCTGGATCGGGGGCAACTACTCCAGCGCCCAGCGCTCGCCGCCGTCGCCGGACCTCACCGTCGCCCGAAGCCGCCCCCTACGCCGCCGAACCTCGTCGTCCCTGCCGCCGTCGACCACGCCGGCGCCGCCCCGTCCACGGTCTTTTCCACACCGGCCGACCCCGAGCCCGCTGCCTTTTCCCTACGGCCCTCGTGAGCCTCCCCTCTCCTCCCCTTTCCCCCATGCTGCTGCTCCCGCGGGCCACGACCCGCACGCGCGCCTTGCTCGCCCCGCACCGCCTAACACACGCGGTGGCCGCGCCCGGCTACGCCCACCGTTTGCCTCGCCGTGTCCTTCCTCTCGCGCGAGGCCTTGCCGCGCTGAACGCCCATCACCGCTTGCTCCGCCCTTTCGCGGTCCCTTCCGTGGCGCCGCCCTCCGCCGCCTCCCTTGGCCGGCGTCGTGGGCGCCGGCGGCCTCGCCACGCCCGTGGCTGGCGCCCCCCCCCCGCCTGTCGATTTGAGCGCTCGCCCAGTCGGGCGCCGACGCCAGCGCCCGTAACCCACATGCCCGCTAGGGCTCCCGTGAGCCACTGACCTTGGGGCCCCACGCCCCCTGGAACGTTTTAAAAAAAAGAATTAAAAATATATATATAATAATAAATAAATAATAAATAATAAAATTCATTAATTAACTAAATAATTAACTTAATTAATCCTGTTAAGTTAAACTAATTAAACTTAATTAACCTAATAACTAGTTAACCTAATTAACCACTGTTAATTAGCTAAACAGTCCCTGACAGGTGGGACCCACCTGTCAGGTTGACCAGGTCAACGGTCAATGTTGACTGCTGACGTCAGCATGATATCATGCTGATGTCATAAATACATTTTCGAATTAAATTAAATAATTAATTAAATTCCAGAAATTATTAAAATCTTTAGAAAATCATATCTTTTAATCCGTAACTCGGATTAAATTATTTTCAACATGAAAGTTGCTCAGAACGATGAGACAAATCCGGATACGTAGCCCGTACGTCCGCCACACGTCCCTAGCATAGTGAACCTGCAACATTTCACCTCCGGCACCTCTGCCCGAAAACACGAAACACCGGGAACACTTTCCCGGATGTTTTCCCCCTTCGCCGGTATCACTCCTTACCGCGTTAGGGCACACCTAACACCGCATTTTCTTTGTCATGCATCGTTATGAATCTGTTTGCATTGTATTCATTGTTTCTTCCCCCTCTTCTCTCCGGTAGACTACGAGACCGACGCCGCTGCTGGTGCCCCGTATGACTACGGAGTTGACGACCCCTCTCTCTTGCCAGAGCAACCAAGCAAGCCCCCCCCTTGATCACCAGATATCGCCTATTCTTCTCTATACTGCTTGCATTAGAGTAGTGTAGCATGTTACTGCTTTCCGATATCCTATCCTGATGCATAGCCTATCCTTGCTACTACTGTTGTTACCTTTACCTGCAATCCTACATGCTTAGTATAGGATGCTAGTTTTCCATCAGTGGCCCTACTTTCTTGTCCGTCTGTTGTGCTATACTATCGGGCCGTGATCACCTGGGCGGTGATCACGGGTATATACTATATACTTTATATACATGACACATGTGGTGACTAAAGTCGGGTCGGCTCGTTGAGTACCCGCAAGTGATTTTGATGAGGGGGCTGAAAGGACAGGTGGCTCCATCCCGGTAGAGGTGGGCCTGGGTTCCTGACGGCCCCCGACTGTTACTTTATGGTGGAGCGACAGGGCAGGTTGAGACCACCTAGGAGAGAGGTGGGCCTGGCCCTGGTCGGCGTTCGCGGATACTTAACACGCTTAATGAGATCTTGGTATTTGATCTGAGTCTGGCCGTTTGGTCTATAGGCACTAACCATCTACGCGGGAGTAGTTATGGGTATCCCGGCGCCGTGGTATCAGCCGAAGCCTTCGTGACGTCAGCGACTGAGTGGCGCGCGCCGCATTGGACCGTAAGCTCGCGCTTGTATTAAGGGGGCTAGGTCTGCTTCCGGCCGCGTACGCAACGTGCAGGTGTGCAATGGGCGATGGGCCCAGACCCCTGCGCGCATAGGAGTTAGACCGGCGTGCTGACCTCTCTGTTGAGCTTAGGTGGGGCTGCGACGTGTTGATCTTCCGAGGCCGGACATGACCCAGAAAAGTGTGTCCGGCCAAATGGGATCGAGCGTGTTGGGTTATGTGGTGCACCCCTGCAGGGAAGTTTATCTATTCGAATAGCCGTGTCCCTCGGTAAAAGGACGACCCAGAGTTGTACCTTGACCTTATGACAACTAGAACTGGATACTTAATAACACACCCTTCCAAGTGCCAGATATAACCCGGTGATCGCTCTCTAACAGGGTGATGAGGAGGGGATCGCCGGGTAGGATTATGCTATGCGACGCTACTTGGAGGACTTCAATCTACTCTCTTCTACATGCTGCAAGATGGAGATGGCCAGAAGCGTAGTCTTCGACAGGACTAGCTATCCACCTCTTATTCTGGCATTCTGCAGTTCAGTCCACTGATATGCCCCTTTACACATATACCCATGCATATGTAGTGTAGCTCCTTGCTTGCGAGTACTTTGGATGAGTACTCACGGTTGCTTTCCTTCCTCTTTTCCCCCTTTCCTTTCTACCTGGTTGACGCAATCAGATGCTGGAGTCCAGGAGCTAGAGACCCCGAGGATGATTCTACGTGGAGTTCGGCTTCGAGGAGTAGTTAGGAGGTCCCAGGCAGGAGGCCTTGCCTTTTCGATGGATGCTACTTTTGTGCTAGCCTTCTTAAGGCAAACTTGTTTATCTTATGTCTGTACTCAGATATTGTTGCTTCCGCTGACTCGTCTGTGATCGAGCACTTGTATTCAAGCCCTCAAGGCCCCTGGCTTGTATTATGATGCTTGTATGACTTATTTATGTTTTAGAGTTGTGTTGTGATATCTTCCCGTGAGTTCCTGATCTTGATCGTACACATTTGCGTGCATGATTAGTGTACGGTCAAATCGGGGGCGTCACAAGTTGGTATCAGAGCCGACTGCCTGTAGGAATCCCCCTTTCCACACTCCTTGGTCGAAGTCGAGTCTAGACATTGCAAAACTTTTACTAACATGGCTGTGTGTCTTACGGGCCCACGTCATCATTGGGTGGTATTAGGATCTTTTATTCCTTGCCTATACTCTGGGACTCTGATCTCTCTTCTATTCGGGTTAAGTGAATTTTGCTAAATCTAACATTTGGATCTCGTTATCACTTTCACCCGGAGAGCCCCTTATTACTGATGATCGTCTGCTGTACGTGAAGACCCTGAAGATACTCTCCGCTGATAACCCGAGAACTTGTGTTCATCGCTTTTGCAATTCCCTTTCATCGATAAACTCCTATGGATAACCACGTATACTCGCCATTCATACAATGTTTCCCAGTTGATCTTGTTATTACAAGATACCCCGAAATTCTCCTTGCTGCTCCGAGAATCCTTTGGGCTTACTACCTTGCTGTTCTTTGCCACATGAATACCACTATGGATAATTTCTAGCACTCACCGGATATTTGCTCATCCCCAGTTGATTCAGGTATTTCACAATAGTCTTCAAAATACCATTCGATCTTCCGAAAATCCTCAGGAGCCTTTTTGCTCTTGAAATTCTTGCTTACTTGCATTATGATTAATCTTAAGTCTTGTAATCTTATTGGCATCTCTTGTCATTATCATTTTTGAGTCCGTTGATTCAGTTTGTTGCGAAAGCTCGCAATCCTCAATCAGATCCTAGAATTCATCCTTCCGGCTCAGACGTCATTTTAAACGTGAGCTGGATCTCGACCAATCAAATTTGCCATCGATTGTAGCCGTAAGTTTACTCGACTTATCCATCCCTAATCAGAGCATTGCTTCTGGTCCCTTGTCTTGGAATTCATAATTCCTTTGCATTTGAGCTTTTGAGTTAGTCAGTTGTTTCTATAATCTGATCTCCTTGCATTCTTTCTTCCTATGGTTGAGTACGAATGCTCACATCAGATCCCTTGTGGACCACCAGACCCTTTTGTCGGATTTTATCCGACAATGTCCTCCATATTAAATAAGCTTGTGAGCTTTTCCTCGGATACATGATGCCTTTGGTAAATTGTATCCTCTGCTTTGTGAACCATGCTCTACTTTCGAGCTTGTATTATTTACTCCGAAGTTTGTGGTACATGTTCCTAAGATGCCCTGATGGGTTGAACCTACACCTTCCCTAATCCGTGTGAACCCGAAGGATTTCACGGGTCATACTTATCTGGTATTGCATCAGGTAAAAACTTTCGACAACTAATGTCATTATCAAAATACGAGAGGCGAATGGAAGGTTATGCATTGAAGAAGTGGGAGTCGACCTTGAACCTTTGTGTTCATGCCCATGGACACGATGTAGCTCTTATCATTAAAGCTTCTCTTAAATTAATTATTCCCTTGGTATAAGTTCATCTTATATCTGGGATCTGGCCTTTTGCAATCGTGGTTCCGACCATGTTCTCTAAATACCATTTCTCGTGCAAGTTTGAGCACTTGTCTTCTGCAAAGCAATACCCTAGTCCAACCTCTACCTTGATCTGTCGTCGAGTATTACCCCCTGGTATCTCGAGATTATCATGGAACTGCATAACTTCTTATGAGTTCTCCATCAAGTATTACATTCTCATTGAGTCCAATTTTTCACGGGCTCCGAGTTATTAAACACTCAAGGACATCGATAACTGAATCGAGTCCGCATCACGATTAAATAACTCTTAGTAATCTCCTTTGCTTACGAGTTCGTACTCGATCACGACATCCCTAGCCTGCTCGGCTATGTCATTATCATGCCGATTTTAACTGTGGTACCTGGTCCTTCCCAGCGCACAAATTTCGATAGTGAGCTAATCTTGCGTCGATCTTCCTCGTCATATCACTTCTCCTTGAAGAACAAACTTGATTTCGAGTTTGTGTCCTACCCGTGGTTCCAATAACCTTTCGCTTTTATCGTTCCTTTGACTTGATGTCATCGCCGATCGATTACATCTTCATGAAATCTCTCGACAAAGGTGTCGTGATCATCATCAACCTTATGAGCTCTTCCAGGATATCAATCGAATTCATGATGAGAAATGTCATCCTTGCCCTCGATGATTTATCTTATCATCGACCACTTTATTGCCTTCCCTCCATCACAAACATGATCGTGTTTTGTGCTATACCTTGTGTTCCTTGCTACCCGGCGTTTGTTCTTCTTTACCTTGGAATATTACCATCTTTTATGTCAAGTATGTCATGAGGATTCCACCACCTCTTATGAGTTATTGATGCAAGTGATGCTTCTTGCCATCACCATTCTTTTCTTGGTCCCTGTGTTCCAACCGGAATACCGGCAAATGGACTGTGATGTAAAAAAAAAGAAATATCAAAACTTCTAGCAACCCTATTGCTTGTAAGTTAATGAATGATAGTTACATTCTTTGTGTTTTGGATATCGAATCACCATTCTAACATTGATCATGCTACCTAGGCCCATACGTCGGGTGCACCTTTCAACCAATGTTTAAATTGTGTATGATTTCCTCGAGCATACATCATTATATCATTTGATCTGACAAATGTTATCTCCTTGTTCACATAGTTGTGGAAATCCATCTTTTGGATGGATCCTTTTTGTTTCCAAATTTTGATCTTCACCTGTTGACCATGTCAATGCTATCTCGAAGCATGTCTATGGTACTCCAATTTTCAACGGGAACATTTGAAGCACAATGCTAAATGTTTCCTGCGCAATTATCCAAACACCGCTGTATGGGTAATGTCATGAAAATTCTCTCCCGTACCTAAAGAGTTTTCTACATTATATCATGTCATGGATATCATGCTCTGCTTGTCCTTGGGAAGGATATACCCTTGAAATATGTGTTTAAACACATTTTCCTTTCCATTCTTCTGTTTAATCTGATAACCATATTTTCCCTTCCATTGTTTAGTTTAACCTTTCTGGTGATCTATATGATCTAAGCAGTAATATTCTCCTGCTTATGTAAACACCTCGGTGTACAACTCTGTCAGTAAGACCCCGTTGCATTTGTTGATAGCATTCCGGTAACCACCGATGGATGAGAACTTTGCCTATTGGTCCGCCTCGTTCAACGAGCAGGAAAATGGTTCTCTTCGTCCCTCGCCCTTGGTACCGACGATGTTGCTGACATATAACTGACAAGCTACCCTCTGACATGCCTTGCTATCATGATCGTGCAAGATATCACCGCCCTTCCTACTTTTAACCCACATGGTGGGCCCATAACCCACAGTTCCACAGGATCAAAACCTGACTCTCCTGTGCACTGTGACACCCAAAATTTCATTTGGATTTTTCAAAAAAATTTACTTGACTTGAGGGAGGTGTGTTAAAAAAATTTCTTCAAAAGAACCCTCCCTTTCAAAATATTTTTTATGGCAAGAGTTTTATTTGGATTCACCCAAGACTTGTTTTTAGTCTTGGAGGTTCTTGCTTTTTATTTTTGACTCAAGCCAAAATGCTTTTCACTTTGAAAAAAAAATGCCTTTTGAAAATCTCTTTGAAAATGCACTATGGCTTTTGGAATAATCCTTTACCACTTTCAACAAATCCCTCTTGCCATGGCCTTAGTGCAAATCCACTCTCCTAAACCTTCCCTCATCTTTGGATCATGATTTGCATCAAATCCAGCAAGTTGGACCTCCCTATATGATTATTTTCCATTTAATCTTATCAAAACATTTTCTGCCCTCTATTCTAGCCCTCGGAGGTTTACAAAGGAACTACTCTTTCTGCTTTGATCTTTGCCCCCAAACCTTTTTCCCTTCCAAGTCCTTTGAACCCTCAACCAAGATCCATGAAGATCCACTGGTCTTCAGTTCAAATTTTTCAAACTATCCTTGCTGCAAGTTTGGACCAGATTTGTCAAATTTGATGAAATTCATTCAAATCCTTCTCCTAAAATTCTGAGAAAAATCAGGCAGCCTCTGGGTGCATTGAGAGGTCACCTCACCAAGTCCCAGCCCCAGGAAAATTTTTCTTCATGCCAAATCATTCTGTCGAACACCTGCAGTGCAGTGTCAATGTCAAGTTCAGAGATTCAGAAATACAGTTCAGTGGTCTACTGTCGTTTTCTTCAGAACATGTTGTCGATCTCAACAGTGCCGCGTTGGCGCCTTGCTCCCCGTCCCCTCCCCCTTGTTCCTGCACCGCATGAGCGCCTGGATGCTTGCGGACGTCGGCGACGTGCTGGAGGAGGTGCGCCGCCCCGTGACCGACGCCAGCGGCGGCTTTGCGGCCGCCAGAGAGAGGCGCGGCGCAAACGGCGCCACTCAGCGCCGCCCAAGCCATCGGAGATCGCCGCGTGGCCACCCACTCCCCCGTGCACGCTGCCACTCTCGTCGTGAACCGCTAGGCGCGGAGCGCGCGCTCTGCCACCGTCGTGCCCGTGCGGCCACCCCACCGTGGACCAACGCCATTACGCCAAGACCGACCAGGATTAGCGGGGGAATGACACCACTGCATCTCACTGATGCTGCCTGACCACTTAAGCTCCCTGCCAAGGCACTGCCTCGCCGTAATTGCTCGCCGGAGCAACCCCGTTCACGGCCACCCCCTCGATCCGCCTATAAATAGAGGCCCCGAGCTTCAACTCGAGCCCACACCACCTCTGCACTCCACCTAGACCCTGCCTAGCCACTGGAAGAGCCCCGAGGGAGTCTCCTTCCTCAACTCCGGCCGCCGCGACCCGCCACGGGATCCAGCTCGATTCGCTCCCGTGCGTGCACCTCTGCCTCCCATCTCTTGCCAGTAGCTTCCCTATGCATCCACTCTCCTGACCCGCGCTTCAATTCGAAGTTTGCAGCGCCCACCGGAGTTCTCCACCATCACCCGAGCCGTCGTCCGCCGGAGAAAGTGTCGCCGTCGAAGTGGTGCTCTCCGACGCTCGAGTCCACCACCCACCGACGTGGAAGGACACGCTGAAGCTCTTGGTACACTCCGATCTCCCTGTCTCGCCGTGGTTCGACGCCGGCGACCACCGCAGTCTTCGGGCGCCGGCGAGCTTTTTAAACCTGACATGTGGACCCCCCATGTCAGCCTCTCTTCTTTCTCTCCCTCGAAACGTTTTCTATTGGCGCCTTCGGGAAAAATACGTTTTCCCTTTTGAGCTGGCGCGTTTCTTTCCGAAGCGTTTTCTGTTTTCTCAGTTTAGCCCCTGGAACTTTTCTGTTTCATTACAGATGAGTCCCTGGACAGAAACCTTTATAACTTTTTAATAAAAAGTGATTTTTGAGTGATTCTTTTTCTGACAGTCTTAAAATTTTGTCTAGTTTTTTATGGGATTTATTTGGAAAATTTTTGGAACAATTTTTATGCACGCGTTGGTTTTCACGTTAGTATGCATTTTTCGTTATGCCGTAGGTTCCGGAAGAGGTGACGGAGCCGCGAACTTCGCCGAGCTAGACTCCGACTTCTCCGAACCAGGCAAGCATGTTTGAACCTTGGATATGATAGATGCTTTGCACGTTTGCGTGAGAGGTTGTGCGTGGCATACGAGTGTCGGTGAGTACCTCGTTGCTTGTGAGGCAACTACCCGCATGTTCCAAAGTTGCGATGATCTCTGGTGAGAGATGGCCTAATCATGTGGTGACATGAAGGGCAGCAAGGTGGTACTGTTGTAGCATACCAGCCTTGCGTCATCCGACTAATTCCGACGTTAACGTGGACGGAGTCACGTTATCGTTCTTTTCCCTTCCGTGCTACCACATGTTTCTTTTGCCAGGATGCGGTTTAGTAAGTTGGTAACCTCTTTCCGTGTACACACCAAACAGAGGGGCCGGGATGATGGTTCCATGGCCCTGGATTAAAGCCAGTCATCCGGTCAGGGGGCATGGGTGTTTCCGGTTGGGACCGAGAGGGGGGGCACCCCCTTAGAGCGCGCGTATAGAAATTTGATCCCATGCTACGCGAGGTTGTAGCCTCCCCGTCTCAAGGTTTTTCTTGAACGTTGCCGAGGGTGATCCCTGGCTTCGGAATGTTGAATGGGTGTGTACTGGTTAGACGTGTTTCTTCCAAAACACCGTAAACGGAACTAGTCCCCGTGACTACTGAAATCCGTTGGCTGTGGTTAAGTACAAACTCTGCAGAGTCAAATCCTTCCGAGTCATCGTATCCATGATCAAGTAGGGTGATCAGTATATCCATATCTATCCTCGTGGAATTTTTATCCCCGGTGAACAAGCTCTAGTGGTAAACCCAGTTTAATTGTTATTCCTGCGGATGGACTAACCTTATATTTGTCTCGTACTTGTAATAATTTATGTTCTCGAGCTACTGAATTATTGAGCTACAATATAAGCCCTTTATGTGATGTCGCTCAGACGTCCGACTGTGGCATGTTTGTCTTTTATTTTCTGTTATAAGCCCTTTATGTGGTGTCGCCCTGACGCCCGCCTGCGGCATTATTATTCTTGCAGTTTCCTCTCGAGGAGTCATTCAGACCCTCGTTTGGCACCAGTATTATTATTCTTGCAGTTTCCTCTCGAGGAGTCATTCAGACCCTCGTTTGGCACCAGTATTATTATTCTTGCAGTTTCCTCTCGAGGAGTCATTCAGACCCTCGTTTGGCACCCAGTATTTATTTTGGAATTTCGGGAGGACTACCGCCCGACTTCTCTGTTATTTTCCCATGCATTATTATCTCTATGTCTGAACGCACCGGTTAATCTGTTCATATGCTTCATGTTTACATTTGTTATATCTTATGTCCAAACTGTCTTGCGAGTACTTTCATAGTACTCACCTGGCTTGTTGATTTGGCCAGATGTTGACGAAGGCGGTCTCTTGGATGAAGAGTTTGATAGTGCGTCCGACGCCTAGAGGAGTCCCAGTCAGTCCTGTGCGATCTTGGATATTGGTCACTTGTATCATATACGCTTCCGCCACCCGCAATAAGTCTCCTCGAGCCTCACTCCGACGCTCGAAGAGCTGTAGTTTTCAGGAGTCATATCACCCACTTCGCGGTGATACTTCCACCACCGTTGTTATCGTGAGATTGTAGTCATGCCACCCTATCCGCCGTTATGTTTTATCGGCGTTCATGTAATAAATTGTTGAGCAGTCTCCGCTCAACCTTGTATTATATTCAGTACTCCTGGTATTTTTCTTCTGTGACCAAGATATTGTCTACCAGTGAGAAGGAATTCTTCTTTACTGGTCCGTAAAAGGGATTGGTCTCTCAATAAATATTTTATTGAAAAACCGGTCGTGACAAGCTTGGTATCAGAGCCAGGTTGACTGTAGGAAGCCACTAGGTGCGATCGCTAATCGGTTATTAGCGTCTTTTGCGCTTTTTCAGCATTTCGCAATTGTAGCTATTTTCTGTTGGTCATCATAAATTTATGACTTGACTACTCAGAATTTTTGCCTACTTTTGTAGATGGCTGGCAGCAGCTGCGAGACTCGAGTGTTCACGAACGTGCCCGAGGGGTTTGTCAAACTCCTCGTTTCCATCACCAAGCTCGCGATCGGGCCAGCGACTCGTCCGGAGTTCATGCTTTACCAGCACAAGCTCAGCGACGACGTGTCTATGCACCAAGCCGTGGTGCAATTCAAGGGAGGACGTTCTGCATCTCGCCACTTCCGTTTTGTGGGAAGGGCCATGCCTACGGAGAGGCATGCCATGCAGGTGGCTGCCCGTGAGGCGATAGCTCGCCTTCGGGACATCCTTCCGATGATGAAGACTCGTCGCTACCGCTACCTCCCATGCCATGTGCCATACACTTGTCACTATGCATTCGCCTGCCATCGGGGAGAACGAGATGAAGCCATCGAGATGGTTGTGGAGTACCTCAAGGCTCTGGAGGAATCCTTCGACAACCTCGTGGATGATCTTGTGGCTGCCCGCATGGACTTAGTCCGGGGCGGTCTTGCCAGCAGGAAGGAGCTTCTCCACACGGCACCGCCTCTGACATTTGTCTCGTCTTCAGCCTCTTATGCACCGGCCATTTTGGCCACTGCTCGCCGTCTGCCTACCACTGAGGAGTTCGACCGAGTCATCGCTCCTACTCCAGTCAGAGCTGCACCGCCTGCCGCACCCGCTCTGCCGCCTATCGCCCCCGCACCGTCACCGCAGCGCAGTGCTACGCGCCAGGAGCCAGCTAGAGAGGAGGTGGAGGTTGATTCTCCTGCACCGCTGAGTCTTGCCCTCGGCAAGGGAAAGGACATCGTCACCATCTCCGACTTAGAGCGCCGAGTAGCCGCGCGTTATGTCTGCTTGTATGATGTTTTCTCTGTACGCTAGTTTGTATTAGTGTGTTTGCTGCTTTCCGGAGGAGTACGCTAGTCTAAATAACATGTCAGGATTGTGTACGCACATCCTGAGTGCTGTATCATGTGTTTGTTTTTCGCGTGTAAGATTTGTGCTAAGCAGTTCTTCTCCGTGCAAAAATCGTTTATGTTTTCTTGAAAAATCTTGAGGTCTTTTAAATTGTTGCCTTTGCAAGATTTTCCTTGTGCCACACAGTTCTTCTCATGGGTTTTGCAAAATAATACCCCAGACTGGAAAAATGTCTCGCCCGTGGACTCGCTCCATGCCCAATCAGCCAGAAGAAGTTTATGGGACACAGACTAGCAACAATTTCACTCAGGGTCAGTCCAGTCAACAGGACAGCGAAGCAGCCCTGTCTCAAGTATGCCGTATCTTCGAATAAAGCCAGCAACAACACCAAGAGATGATGAATCACTTCATCAATATGGGAAACCACCGTGAACCCTATCAGCCTCATTCCAAGTTATCTGAGTTACAGAAAACTCGCCCTTCAACGTTTGCTCACACCGATAGGCCGCTCGAAGCCGATGATTGGCTCCATGACATTGAAAGGAAGCTGATTATTGCTCAGTGCTCAGATCATGAGAAGGTGCTTTATGCACCACACTACCTTACTGGAGCAGCTGCAGCATGGTGGGAAAACTTCCTACACATGCACCCCAGTGAACACAACATCACCTGGGAGGAGTTCAAGGAAGGCTTTCGTGGGGCACACATCCCCAGGAGCATCATAAAAATCAAGAAGAGAGAATTTGATGAACTGAAGCAGAGAGGCATGTCAGTGACAGAATACAATGGTCAGTTTACCCAGCTATCTCGTTATGCCTACGACGAGCACATGACAGAAAACAAGAAGATGGAAAAATTCCTGGACGGCCTGGCACCAGCACTAAGATGCCAACTGATTGTACACACCTTCCCGGATTTTAAAACTCTGGTTGACAAGGCCATTACCTTGGAGAATGAGCGCCGTAGTCTGGAAGATATCCGTAAGCGAAAGAGGGACAAGACGACTCTTGCTCGCAACAACCGAAGCAAGACTGAGGTTCCAAGGACAGAAGCAAGGAGATCCACGACTACTGATCCAAGGCCCGTCAGACAGTTTCATGCCAGGGACAAAGAGTTCACGTACCGTCCAGGGGTCACCTGCTATGCTTGTGGAGAAGAAGGGCACTATGCTAAACAGTGCCCAAAACCAAGGAACTCGGTACCCAAGCCGAACAATGGTGGAAACAATCCAGCCCCCAAGCGCAAAAATTTCAATCCCAACAACAACCACAGGAAGGGTCACCTGAACCATGTGACCAGGGAAGAAGCGCAGAATGCCCCAGACATCGTGCTCGGTACGTTCCCTGTCAACACAGTACCTGCCACGGTTTTGTTTGATTCTGGAGCTTCCCATTCGTTCGTTTCGAAGAGTTTTGTTTTGCAACATGGTTTTCCGATACTCCCATTGGAAAAATCTATGATCATCAAGTCCCCCGGAAGTAAGCAAATCGCTCAGCATTACTGCCAAGGAGTGGTCATTGAGTTCGAAGGACTACAGTTCCAAGCAAATCTCATCGTGTTGGAGAATAAAGGACTGGATGTCATTTTAGGGATGGACTGGTTGACCACAAACAAAGGATTCATCGGCTGTTTCAATCGGACCGTGATTCTCAGTCACCATCATGGCAAAACAATAAAGGTTACAGCTCAAGAAAGGCCACGGTCACGGCAACCAAAACTGAACAAAGTGGACATTTCAGAACTGAGAAAGGTTCCAGTGGTATGCGAGTTTCCTGACGTGTTTCCTGAAGAACTACCAGGCATGCCACCAGACCGAGAGATAGAGTTCAGCATCGAACTAGCACCTGGCACCGCTCCCATCTATAAGAAACCTTATAGAATGGCACCCTCAGAATTGGTGGAGTTGAAGAAGCAGATAAAGGAATTATTGGACAAAGGATTTATTCGAGCCAGCTCCTCACCATGGGGTTCGCCAGTGTTGTTCGCCAAGAAAAAGGATGGGACACTAAGATTGTGTATAGACTATCGAGCTCTCAATATGGTCACCATCAAAAACAAATATCCGATGCCACGGATAAATGATTTGTTTGACCAGCTCGCACAAGCCAAGGTGTTCTCAAAAATTGATTTGAGATCGGGATATCACCAATTGAAAGTACGGACAGAAGATATCCCCAAGACAGCATTCACCTCCAGATACGGATTATATGAATTCATAGTGATGCCGTTTGGACTAACGAACGCCCCCGCATATTTCGTCCACCTCATGAACAAAGTGTTCATGAAATTCATGGACAAATTTGTTGTGGTATTCATCGACGATATTCTGGTATACTCAAGGAAACCAAAAGAGCATGCTGAGCATCTCAGAATTGTTTTGGGAGAATTGAGGAAACATCAGTTGTATGCCAAATTTAGCAAGTGTGAATTTTGGCTAAGACAAGTTGGTTTCCTAGGCCATATATTGAACCAAGAAGGCGTGGCCGTAGACCCAGAAAAAGTCAAAGCCATACTTGACTGGAAGCCACCCGCCAACGTGACAGATGTGCGGAGTTTCCTGGGAATGGCCAGATATTACAGAAGATTTATTGAAGGATTCTCCACTGTGGCAAAACCAATAACACAGTTGCTCAAGAAAGACAAGAAATTTTTATGGATGGAAGCATGCGAGAAAAGCTTCCAAGAACTCAAGAAGAAACTAACGACCGCACCGGTCTTAACCGTGCCCGACATACACAAGAGTTTTGAAGTGTATTGTGACGCATCTCGAAAGGGCCTCGGATGTGTACTGATGCAGGATGGCAAAGTTGTCGCGTATGCCTCCAGGCAACTGCGGAAACATGAGGAAAATTACCCAACACATGACTTGGAGCTAGCAGCCGTCATACATGCACTCAAGGAGTGGAGGCACTTTCTGTTGGGAAATCTCTGTTAAATATATACGGACCATAAGAGCCTCAAATATATTTTCACACAGCCAGAGCTAAATTTACGCCAACGACGCTGGTTGGAATTGGTCAAGGACTATGATGTCGGCATTCACTACCATCCAGGGAAAGCAAATGTAGTGGCTGATGCCCTTAGTTGAAACCCCAGCCCGGACAATGACGGTCCGCAAAACTTGAGGCCTGAGTTCCAGCAGGAGTTCGCAAGACTCAACATGGTGTTGGTCACTGAAGGCACCGTATCGAATCTGGAAATACAACCCATCCTAATGGAGCAAATTAAGAAGGCACAGCAAGGGCACCCCAGCATCGAAGGTATACGAAAGAAAATGAACCTTGGTAAGGCTTCAGAGTTCGTCACAGTCAGTGAAGGAATATTATGGTACGGAGACAGACTTTGCGTACCTAACATTGAGGAACTCAAGCAACAAATCCTAACCGAGAGCCACACCGCTCCATACTCGATCCATCCTGGAGGAACCAAAATGTACAAAGACATTCAGGAAAGATTTTGGTGGCACGGTATGAAAAGAGATATAGCCACATTTATTGCTTGTAGCGATTCATGTCAGCGCATCAAGGCCGAGCATCAAAAGCCAGCAGGGCTACTCCAGCCAAACAGGATACCGGAGTGGAAATGGGATGAAATTGGAATGGACTTCATTGTCGGATTACCTCGATCACAATGCGGAAATGACGCCATTTGGGTCATCACAGACCGACTAACCAAGGTTGCTCATTTCATTCCCGTGAAGACTACCTACTCCACACAAAGACTGGCCAAACTTTATCTCTCCCGTATAGTTTGTTTGCATGGAGTCCCAAAGACTATAATATCCGACCGAGGCACACAATTTGTCTCCAAATTTTGGGATCACCCGCAACAAGCTCTGGGCACGCAACTAGCTTTCAGTACAGCGTACCACCCTCAGACTGATGGACAAATGGAACGTGTAAACCAAATCCTAGAGGATATGCTGAGAGCCTGTGTGCTCACCTATGGATCCAGTTGGGAAGAGAGTTTGCCGTATGCTGAATTTGCTTACAACAACAGTTACCAAGCCAGCTTGCAAATGGCACCCTTTGAAGCATTGTACGGACGGAGGTGTCGTACCCCACTGAATTGGTCAGAAACAGGTGACAGTCGTATCTTCGGCCCAGACATGCTTAAAGAGGCTGAGGAGAAAGTTAAGCAGATCAGGCACAGACTCAAGACAGCGCAGAGCCGACAAAAGAGCTACTACGATCAAAAGCATCGTGAGGTCAGCTTTGAACCCGGTGATTCCGTATACCTACGAGTGTCTCCTATGAGGGGCATGCAACGGTTCAAAATTAAGGGGAAGCTAGCCCCGAGGTTTATTGGACCATTCGGTGTAATTGCACGAAGAGGCACGGTAGCCTACCAGCTAGACCTACCCAAGGAGCTGTTAGACGTCCATGACGTATTCCACGTCTCACAATTGAGAAAATGTGTAAGCAACCCGGAGAAGCATGTATCCCATGAGAGCATCGATGTACAACCAGACCTCACCTACAGAGAACCACCAGTAAAGATATTGGAGGTGTCTGAACGGAGGACCCGTCAGAAAACGACGAAGTTTTTCAGAGTTCAGTGGAGCAACCACACTGAGGATGAAGCTACGTGGGAAAGGGAAGATTTTCTCCAGGCAGAATATCCATATCTATTCGAGGATCAGCTGAAATCTCGAGGACGAGATTTTTCCTAAGGGGGTAGGTGTTGTGACACCCAAAATTTCATTTGGATTTTTCAAAAAATTTTACTTGACTTGAGGGAGGTGTGTTAAATTTTTTTTCTTCAAAAGAACCCTCCCTTTCAAAATATTTTTTTATGGCAAGAGTTTTATTTGGATTCACCCAAGACTTGTTTTTAGTCTTGGAGGTTCTTGCTTTTTATTTTTGACTCAAGCCAAAATGCTTTTCACTTTGAAAAAAAATGCCTTTTGAAAATCTCTTTGAAAATGCACTATGGCTTTTGGAATAATCCTTTACCACTTTCAACAAATCCCTCTTGCCATGGCCTTAGTGCAAATCCACTCTCCTAAACCTTCCCTCATCTTTGGATCATGATTTGCATCAAATCCAGCAAGTTGGACCTCCCTATATGATTATTTTCCATTTAATCTTATCAAAACATTTTCTGCCCTCTATTCTAGCCCTTGGAGGTTTACAAAGGAACCACTCTTTCTGCTTTGATCTTTGCCCCCAAACCTTTTTCCCTTCCTAGTCCTTTGAACCCTCAACCAAGATCCATGAAGATCCACTGGTCTTCAGTTCAAATTTTTCAAACTATCCTTGCTGCAAGTTTGGACCAGATTTGTCAAATTTGATGAAATTCATTCAAATCCTTCTCCTAAAATTCTGAGAAAAATCAGGCAGCCTCTGGGTGCATTGAGAGGTCACCTCACCAAGTCCCAGCCCCAGGAAAAATTTTCTTCATGCCAAATCATTCTGTCGAACACCTGCAGTGCAGTGTCAATGTCAAGTTCAGAGATTCAGAAATACAGTTCAGTGGTCTACTGTCGTTTTCTTCAGAACATGTTGTCGATCTCGACAGTGCCGCGTTGGCGCCTTGCTCCCCGTCCCCTCCCCCTTGTTCCTGCACCGCACGAGCGCCTGGATGCTTGCGAGCGTCGGCGACATGCTGGAGGAGGTGCGCCGCCCCGTGACCGATGCCAGCGGCGGCTTTGCGGCCGCCAGAGAGAGGCGCGGCACAAACAGCGCCACTCAGCGCCGCCCAAGCCACCGGAGATCGCCGCGTGGCCACCCAATCCCCCGTGCGCGCTGCCACTCTCGTCTTGAACCGCTAGGCGCGGAGCGCGCGCTCTGCCGCCGTCGTGCCCGTGCGGCCACCCCACCGTGGACCAATGCCATTACGCCAAGATCGACCAGGATTAGCGGGGGAATGACACCAGTGCATCTCACTGATGCTGCCTGACCACTTAAGCTCCCTGCCAAGGCACTGCCTCGCCGTAATTGCTCGCCGGAGCAACCCCGTTCACGGCCACCCCCTCGATCCGCCTATAAATAGAGGCCCCGAGCTTCAACTCGAGCCCACACCACCTCTGCACTCCACCTAGACCCTGCCTAGCCACTGGAAGAGCCCCGAGGGAGTCTCCTTCCTCAACTCCGGCCGCCGCGACCCGCCATGGGATCCAGCTCGATTCGCTCCCGTGCGTGCACCTCTGCCTCCCATCTCTTGCCAGTAGCTTCCCTATGCATCCACTCTCCTGACCCGTGCTTCAATTCGAAGTTTGCAGCACCCACCGGAGTTCTCCACCATCACCCGAGCCGCCGTCCGCCGGATAAAGTGTCGCCGTCGACGTGGTGCTCTCCGACGCTCGAGTCCACCACCCACCGACGCGGAAGGACACGCTGAAGCTCTTGGTACACTCCGATCTCCCTGTCTCGCCGTGGTTCGACGCCGGCGACCACCGCAGTCTTCGGGCGCCGGCGAGCTTTTTAAACCTGACATGTGGACCCCCCATGTCAGCCTCTCTTCTTTCTCTCCCTCGAAACGTTTTCTGTTGGCGCCTTCGGGCAAAATACGTTTTCCCTTTTGAGCTGGCGCGTTTCTTTCCGAAGCGTTTTCTGTTTTCTCAGTTTAGCCCCTGGAACTTTTCTGTTTCATTACAGATGAGTCCCTGGACAGAAACCTTTATAACTTTTTAATAGAAAGTGATTTTTGAGTGATTCTTTTTCTGACAGTCTTAAAATTTTGTCTAGTTTTTTATGGCATTTATTTGGAAAAATTTTGGAACAATTTTTATGCACGCGTTGGTTTTCACGTTAGTATGCATTTTTCATTATGCCGTAGGTTCCGGAAGAGGTGACGGAGCCGCGAACTTCGCCGAGCTAGACTCCGACTTCTCCGAACCAGGCAAGCATGTTTGAACCTTGGATATGATAGATGCTTTGCATGTTTGCGTGAGAGGTTGTGCGTGGCATACGAGTGTCGGTGAGTACCTCGTTGCTTGTGAGGCAACTACCCGCATGTTCCAAAGTTGTGATGATCTCTGGTGAGAGATGGCCTAATCATGTGGTGACATGAAGGGCAGCAAGGTGGTACTGTTGTAGCATACCAGCCTTGCGTCATCCGACTAATTCCGACGTTAACGTGGACGGAGTCACGTTATCGTTCTTTTCCCTTCCGTGCTACCACATGTTTCTTTTGCCAGGATGCGGTTTAGTAAGTTGGTAACCTCTTTCCGTGTACACACCAAACAGAGGGGCCGGGATGATGGTTCCATGGCCCTGGATTAAAGCCAGTCATCCGGTCAGGGGGCATGGGTGTTTCCGGTTGGGACCGAGAGGGGGGGCACCCCCTTAGAGCGCGCGTATAGAAATTTGATCCCATGCTACGCGAGGTTGTAGCCTCCCCGTCTCAAGGTTTTTCTTGAACGTTGCCGAGGGTGATCCCTGGCTTCGGAATGTTGAATGGGTGTGTACTGGTTAGACGTGTTTCTTCCAAAACACCGTAAACGGAACTAGTCCCCGTGACTACTGAAATCCGTTGGCTATGGTTAAGTACAAACTCTGCAGAGTCAAATCCTTCCGAGTCATCGTATCCATGATCAAGTAGGGTGATCAATATATCCATATCTATCCTCGTGGAATTTTTATCCCCGGTGAACAAGCTCTAGTGGTACACCCAGTTTAATTGTTATTCCTGCGGATGGACTAACCTTATATTTGTCTCGTACTTGTAATAATTTATGTTCTCGAGCTACTGAATTATTGAGCTACAATATAAGCCCTTTATGTGATGTCGCTCAGACGTCCGACTGTGGCATGTTTGTCTTTTATTTTCTGTTATAAGCCCTTTATGTGGTGTCGCCCTGACGCCCGCCTGTGGCATTATTATTCTTGCAGTTTCCTCTCGAGGAGTCATTCAGACCCTCGTTTGGCACCAGTATTATTATTCTTGCAGTTTCCTCTCGAGGAGTCATTCAGACCCTCGTTTGGCACCCAGTATTTATTTTGGAATTTCGGGAGGACTACCGCCCGACTTCTCTGTTATTTTCCCATGCATTATTATCTCTATGTCTGAACGCACCGGTTAATCTGTTCATATGCTTCATGTTTACATTTGTTATATCTTATGTCCAAACTGTCTTGCGAGTACTTTCATAGTACTCACCTGGCTTGTTGATTTGGCCAGATGTTGACGAAGGCGATCTCTTGGATGAAGAGTTTGATAGTGCGTCCGACGCCTAGAGGAGTCCCAGTCAGTCCTGTGCGATCTTGGATATTGGTCACTTGTATCATATACGCTTCCGCCACCCGCAATAAGTCTCCTCGAGCCTCACTCCGACGCTCGAAGAGCTGTAGTTTTCAGGAGTCATATCACCCACTTCGCGGTGATACTTCCACCACCGTTGTTATCGTGAAATTGTAGTCATGCCACCCTATCCGCCGTTATGTTTTATCGGCGTTCATGTAATAAATTGTTGAGCAGTCTCCGCTCAACCTTGTATTATATTCAGTACTCCTGGTATTTTTCTTCTGTGACCAAGATATTGTCTACCAGTGAGAAGGAATTCTTCTTTACTGGTCCGTAAATGGGACTGGTCTCTCAATAAATATTTTATTGAAAAACCGGTCGTGACATGCACCCCCTGTTCCCAAGGTTATTCCTCACGCTTGGCTTCGTATGTAATTCATGTGCTACCTTTCGTGAGATCATCAATTTTGGTATCAGACACAATACTTATTCCCGTTGCTCAGAACCTTTCGGGCTTCGAACGATTGCCTACCCGTTTGAAACTTCTCATGGTACTTTCTTACATGCTCTCAGCTTTTCTTAAGACTTAGTTCGAGAGTTACTTTCCGCCACCTTCCCCGATGATATTGACCAGATAGTAAACCTTGCAGAGGTCCGTTCTTCCAGAATACCCCCTTACTCTGTCGTAAGTACGATGGAGTTCTCGAAGAAAGGACGACAACTTTATCATGATGACCTGAAACAGCAGAATGAAGACATCAATGTAATGGATCAACCTCTTCGAGAAGAAGAACCAAGACCAAGAACACTCCCTAGAATTTCGTAACCCGAACCTTGCCCCTTTACTTCCCTCTTAAATCTCGGGACGAGATTTCTTGTAGTGGAGGAGAATTGTGACGCCCGTATAATCAAGCTACAGTAAACCTCTGCTGATGGTGCCACGTCAACTCGGTTACTGTTGATAAACTCGAGTTAGTTCAAAAACGATTCAAGTTAAAATATAAAATATAGGCAAACAGTAAAATTTTCAAATATCTAAACTAAAATGTTTGGGTTGTGGCAAATAAATCGTAAGTAATTATGGTGGAGAAACCCACATTTTTATAAAATAATTAAAGCACTAAAATAAGTAAAACAGTGGTAAAACTATTAATTAAATGCCTTTTTAAGAATTGTAAAAATGTAAACTATTTTGATTGTGTACCAAACACTTTGTGGCAGTAGGGTAAACTAAAGCATTAATTTAGGGACTAGGCTTATGTTTTATAAAACTAAAATAAAATAAGAACATATAATAAATAAGTAAAAGGAAAGAAAATACAAAAACAGAAAACAAAGCTAACAAAAAAAAGAAAAGGGAGAAACCCCCCGGGCCGAATGGCCCAGCTAGCCAGCAGGCCACCAGCCCGAAAGACCCAACCGGCCACCCCATTCCCCTTAACCGCCCACGCTCCTGAAACCCTAGCACGTAACCCCCCACTCCTCCCCGATCCCTCTCGTCTCCCCACCCCACCCACGGGTGGATCTGAATCGGGGGCAACCAACGCCCCCGACCCCTCTGCCGCTGCCGTTGCGCGCCATCGCCCCTCGTCGCCGGTGGCCCGGACGCCGCCCCGATTCCGTCGCTCCACTCCCCCCCACGTTCGCCTGCTCTTCCCCCCGATCTGGATCGGGGGGCAACTACTCCAGCGCCCAGCGCTCGCCGCCGTCGCCGGACCTCACCGTCGCCCGAAGCCGCCCCCTACGCCGCCGAACCTCGTCGTCCCTGCCGCCGTCGACCACGCCGGCGCCGCCCCGTCCACGGTCTCCTCTACACCGGCCGACCCCGAGCCCGCTGCCTTTTCCCTACGGCCCTCGTGAGCCTCCCCTCTCCTCCCCTTTCCCCCATGCTGCTCCTCCCGCGGGCCACGACCCGCACGCGCGCCTTGCTCGCCCCGCACCGCCTCACAGGCGCGGTGGCCGCGCCCGGCTACGCCCACCGTTTGCCTCGCCGTGTCCTTCCTCTCGCGCGAGGCCTTGCCGCGCTGAACGCCCGTCACCGCTTGCTGCGCCCTGTCGCGGTCCCTCCCGTGGCGCCGCCCTTGGCCGGCGTCGTGGGCGCCGGCGGCCTCGCCACGCCCGTGGCTGGCCCCCCCGCCTGTCGATTTGAGCGCTCGCCCAGTCGGGCGCCGACGCCAGCGCCCGTAACCCACATGCCCGCTAGGGCTCCCGTGAGCCACTGACCTTGGGGCCCCACGCCCCCTGGAACGTTTAAAAAAAAGAATTAAAAAATATATATAATAAATAAATAAATAATAATAAAAATAAATAATTAATTAATTAACTAAATAATCCTGTTAAGTTAAACTAATTAAACTTAATTAACCTAATTAACCACTGTTAATTAGCTAAACAGTCCCTGACAGGTGGGACCCACCTGTCAGGTTGACCAGGTCAACGGTCAATGTTGACTGCTGACGTCAGCATGACATCATGCTGATGTCATAAATCCATTTTCGAATTAAATTAAATAATTAATTAAATTCCAGAAATTATTAAAATCTTTAGAAAATCATATCTTTTAATCCGTAACTCGGATTAAATTATTTTCAACATGAAAGTTGCTCAGAACGACGAGACAAATCCGGATACGCAGCCCGTACGTCCGCCACGCGTCCCTAGCATAGTGAACCTGCAACATTTCACCTCCAGCACCTCTGCCCGAAAACGCGAAACACCGGGAACACTTTCCCGGATGTTTTCCCCCTTCGCCGGTATCACTCCTTACCGCGTTAGGGCACACCTAACACCGCGTTTGCTTTGTCATGCATCGTTATGAATCTGTTTGCATTGTATTCATTGTTTCTTCCCCCTCTTCTCTCCGGTAGACTACGAGACCGACGCCGCTGCTGGTGCCCCGTATGACTACGGAGTTGACGACCCCTCTCTCTTGCCAGAGCAACCAGGCAAGCCCCCCCCTTGATCACCAGATATCGCCTATTCTTCTCTATACTGCTTGCGTTAGAGTAGTGTAGCATGTTACTGCTTTCCGATATCCTATCCTGGTGCATAGCCTATCCTTGCTACTACTGTTGTTACCTTTACCTGCAATCCTACATGCTTAGTATAGGATGCTAGTTTTCCATCAGTGGCCCTACTTTCTTGTCCGTCTGCTGTGCTATACTATCGGGCCGTGATCACCTGGGCGGTGATCACGGGTATATACTATATACTTTATATACATGACACATGTGGTGACTAAAGTCGGATCGGCTCGTTGAGTACCCGCAAGTGATTTTGATGAGGGGGCTGAAAGGACAGGTGGCTCCATCCCGGTAGAGGTGGGCTTGGGTTCCTGACGGCCCCCGACTGTTACTTTATGGCGGAGTGACAGGGCAGGTTGAGACCACCTAGGAGAGAGGTGGGCCTGGCCCTGGTCGGCGTTCGCGGATACTTAACACGCTTAACGAGATCTTTGTATTTGATCTGAGTCTGGCCGTTGGGTCTATACGCACTAACCATCTACGCGGGAGTAGTTATGGGTATCCCGGCGTCGTGGTATCAGCCGAAGCCTTCGTGACGTCAGCGACTGAGTGGCGCGCGCCGCATTGGACCGTAAGCTCGCGCTTGTATTAAAGGGGCTAGGTCTGCTTCCGGCCGCGTACGCAACGTGCAGGTGTGCAATGGGCGATGGGCCCAGACCCCTGCGTGCATAGGAGTTAGACCGGCGTGCTGACCTCTCTGTTGAACTTAGGTGGGGCTGCGACGTGTTGATCTTTCGAGGCCGGACATGACCCAGAAAAGTGTGTCCGGCCAAATGGGATCGAGCGTGTTGGGTTATGTGGTGCACCCCTGCAGGGAAGTTTATCTATTCGAATAGCCGTGTCCCTCGGTAAAAGGACGACCCGGAGTTGTACCTTGACCTTATGACAACTAGAATTGGATACTTAATAAAACACACCCTTCCAAGTGCCAGATATAACCCGGTGATCGCTCTCTAACAGGGTGACGAGGAGGGGATCGCCGGGTAGGATTATGCTATGCGACGCTACTTGGAGGACTTCAATCTACTCTCTTCTACATGCTGCAAGATGGAGATGGCCAGAAGCGTAGTCTTCGACAGGACTAGCTATCCCCCTCTTATTTTGGCATTCTGCAGTTCAGTCCATTGATATGCCCCTTTACACATATACCCATGCATATGTAGTGTAGCTCCTTGCTTGCGAGTACTTTGGATGAGTACTCACGGTTGCTTTCCTTCCTCTTTTCCCCCTTTCCTTTCTACCTGGTTGCCGCAACCAGATGCTGGAGTCCAGGAGCTAGAGACCCCGAGGATGATTCTACGTGGAGTTCGGCTTCGAGGAGTAGTTAGGAGGTCCCAGGCAGGAGGCCTTGCCTTTTCGATGGATGCTACTTTTGTGCTAGCCTTCTTAAGGCAAACTTGTTTATCTTATGTCTGTACTCAGATATTGTTGCTTCCGCTGACTCGTCTGTGATCGAGCACTTGTATTCGAGCCCTCGAGGCCCCTGGCTTGTATTATGATGCTTGTATGACTTATTTATGTTTTAGAGTTGTGTTGTGATATCTTCCCGTGAGTCCCTGATCTTGATCGTACACATTTGCGTGCATGATTAGTGTACGGTCAAATCGGGGGCGTCACAAGCCCCTCCGAGATTCGATCTCCCTCTCTGTTCTCTTCTGTTTCGCGTCCTCCAGGTCTGCCCGAAAACCGTTTCTTATATTCCCGGAGATCCGTAACTCCGATTGCACTGAGATTTTAACACGATTTTTTTTACGGATATAAGCTTCCTTGCACCCAAAGTAGAGCTCCAACCGACGTTCGAGGAGGGCACAACCCACCACCACGCGCAAGGGTCCTCTGGCGCGCCCTGGTGTCTTGTGGGCTGTGTGGGCCTCTGTTTGCGGATATTCCAACTCCCAAAAATCACAACTACTCCAAAATAATTCTCCATGAAATTTTATTGCATTTGGACTTCGTTTGATATGGATTCTCTGCGATACAAAAAACATGCAGAAAACAGGAACTGGCACTAGGCACTGGATCAATAGGTTAGTCCAATTAATCATATAGAAAGTTGCCAAAAGTATGTGAAAGTGGTATAATATTGGCATGAAACAATCAAAAATTATAGATACGATGGAGACGTATCAGCATCCCCAAGCTTAATTCCTGCTCGTCCTCGAGTAGGTAAATGATAAAAAAATAATTTTTGATGTGGAATGCTACCTAACATAAACTTGATCATATATCTAATCATGGCATGAATATTAAGACATAAGTGATTCAAAGCAATAGTCTATAATTTGACATAAAGACATCAATACCCAGGCATCCCAAGAACAATCATGTCTTTCAAAATATCAACGGTAAAGAAAGCTATCTCTACAAAATCATATAGTCTTGTCATGCTGTGTCTTCTTAACAGAAAGTATTTATCATGCACAACCCCGATGACAAGCCGAGCAATTGGTTCATACTTTTTAACGCGCTTCAGCTTTTTCAACCCTCACGCAATACATGAGCGCAAGCCATGGATATAGCACTACGGGTGGAATAGAGTATGATGATAGGGGTAAATATAGAGAAGAGAAAAAATAGAAAGTCTCATGATACGTCTCCGTCGTATCTACTTTTCCAAACACTTTTGCCCTTGTTTTGGACTCTAACTTGCATGATTTGAATGGAACTAACCCGGACTGACGCTGTTTTCAGCAGACTTTCCATGGTGTTATTTATGTGCAGAAACAAAAGTTCTCGGAATGACCTGAAACTCCACGGAACATATTTTTGGAAAATATTAAAAATAATGGAAGAAGAATCCACGTCAGGGGGCCCACACCCTGTCCACGAGGGTGGGGGGCGCGCCCCCTGCCTCGTGGGCCCCCTGACGCTCCATCGACCTCAACTCCAACTCCATATATTCACTTTCGGGGAGAAAAAATCAGAGAGAAGGATTCATCGCGTTTTACGATACGGAGCTGCCGCCAAGCCCTAAAACCTCTCGGGAGGGCTAATCTGGAGTCCGTTCGGGGCTCCGGAGAGGGGGATTCGTCGCCGTCGTCATCATCAACCATCCTCCATCACCAATTTCATGATGCTCACCGCCGTGCGTGAGTAATTCCATCGTAGGCTTGCTGGACGGTGATGGGTTGGACGAGATCTATCATGTAATCGAGTTAGTTTTGTTAGGGTTTGATCCCTAGTATCCACTATGTTCTGAGATTGATGTTGCTATGACTTTGCTATGCTTAATGCTTGTCACTAGGGCCCGAGTGCCATGATTTCAGATCTGAACCTATTATGTTTTCATGAATATATGTGAGTTCTTGATCCTATCTTGCAAGTCTATAGTCACCTACTATGTGTTATGATCCGGCAACCCCGAAGTGACAATAATCGGGACCACTCCCGGTGATGACCGTAGTTTGAGGAGTTCATGTATTCACTATGTGTTAATGCTTTGGTCCGGTACTCTATTAAAAGGAGGCCTTAATATCCCTTAGTTTCCATTAGGACCCCGCTGCCACGGGAGGGTAGGACAAAAGATGTCATGCAAGTTCTTTTCCATAAGCACGTATGACTATATTCGGAATACATGCCTACATTACATTGATGAATTGGAGCTAGTTCTGTGTCACCCTATGTTATGACTGTTACATGATGAACCGCATCCGGCATAATTCTCCATCACCGATCCAATGCCTACGAGCTTTTCACATATTGTTCTTCGCTTATTTACTTTTCCGTTGCTACTGTTACAATCACTACAAAACCCAAAAATATTACTTTTGCTACCGTTACCGTTACTTCCATACTACTTTGCTACTAAATACTTTGCTGCAGATACTAAGTTATCCAGGTGTGGTTGAATTGACAACTCAACTGCTAATACTTGAGAATATTCTTTGGCTCCCCTTGTGTCGAATCAATAAATTTGGGTTGAATACTCTACCCTCGAAAACTGTTGCGATCCCCTATACTTGTGGGTTATCAAGACTATTTTCTGGCGCCGTTGCCGGGGAGCATAGCTCTATTCTTTGAGTCACTTGGGATTTATATCTGCTGGTCACTATGAAGAACTTGAAAGACGCGAAAACAAAAATTTATCCCTCAACTACGAGGGGAGGTAAGGAACTGCCATCTAGCTCTGCACTTGATTCACCTTCTGTTTTGAGTAAGCTTGCGACACCTAAACCTGCTTCTGCTATTCATTCTGATATGTCGCATGTTATTGATGATGCCACTTCTGCTATGCATGATACTTATGATGAAACTACTTCTATGCTTGATACTACTGTGCCACTTGGTGAATTTCTTGATGAACAACTTGCTAGGGCTAGAGAGAATGAAATTATTGAAACTGATAATATTGAAGATAGTGATGATGAAGACTCTCCCCCTAATAAATATGAATTACCTGTTGTGCCTGAGGGTTATGTTCTGGATGAAGAATCTGCTAGAGCTATTCTTTCTTGCAATGATAGAAGTGATCTTAAAAAGTTATTAGCTAAATGGAAGCAGCAATCTCTTAATGCTAGAATGAAACATGACCCTGCTTTTGCTACTTCACCTATCTGTGTTACTGATAAGGATTATGAATTCTCTGTTGATCCTGGTATAATTACTTTGGTTGAATCTGATCCTTTTTATGGCTATGAATCTGAAACTGTTGTGGCACATCTTACTAAATTAAATGATACAACCACCCTGTTCACTAATGATGAGAGAACTCGCTACCTTTATATCCTTAAAATATTTCCGTTCTCATTAAAGGGTGATGCTAAGATATGGTTTAATTATCTTGATCCTGGTTGTGTGCGTAGTCCCCAGGATATGATTTATTACTTCTCTGCTAAATATTTCCCTGCTCATAAGAAACAAGCTGCTTTAAGGGATATATATAATTTTGTGCAAATTGAAGAAGAGAGTTTCCCACAAGCTTGGGGGAGGCTTCTCCAATTACTTAATGCTTTGCCTGATCATCCTCTTAAGAAAAATGAAATACTTGATATCTTTTATAATGGACTAACTGATGCTTCCAGGGATTACCTGGATAGTTGTGCTGGTTCTGTTTTCAGGGAAAGAACACCGGATGAAGCTGAAATTCTATTGAATAATATGTTGACAAATGAAAATAATTGGACACTTCCTGAGCCAATTCCTGAGCCTATTCCTAAACCAACTCCGAAGAAAGAGGTGTTCTATTTCTCAGTCCTGAAGATATGCAAGAGGCAAAGAAATCTATGAAAGAAAAAGGTATTAAAGCTGAAGATGTTAAGAATTTACCTCCTATTGAAGAAATACATGGTCTTAATTTACCGCCTATTGAAGAAATATATGATCCTAATCCATTACCTATTGAAGAAACACATGGTCTTGATAACCCGACACAGGTAGTAAAGGTAAATTCTCTCTATAGATATGATAAAGCTGAAATCCCTCCTAAAATTGCTAGCCAATGTTTGGATGAGTTTGATAACTTTATGGTTAAGCAAGAAGACTTCAATGCTTATTTTGGTAGACAATTAAAACAAAATGCTTATATGATTGAACACTTGGGTGATTACATGTCTAGAGTTAAAGGTGAACTTAAACTCATTAGTAAACATGCTTCTATGGTTACCACTCAAGCAGAACAAGTACTTAAAGCTCAAAATGATTTGCTCAATGAATTAAATAGTAAGAATAATGACTATGCTGTTAGAGTGGCTACTAGAACTGGTAAAATGACTCAGGAACCTTTGTATCCTGAAGGCCACCCTAAGAGAATTGAGCAAGATTCTCAGAGAAATAATATAGATGCACCTAGTCCTTCTAAAAGAAGAAAAAGAAAAATGATAGGACTTTGCATGCTTCTAGTGAACTTATTGCTGAACCACCTGAGAATCCAAATGATATTTCTATTTCTGATGCTGAAACACAATCTGGTAATGAACATGAACCTAGTGAAAATGTTAATGATAATGTTCATGATGATGCTCAACCTAGCAATGATAATGATGTAGAAATTGAACCTGCTGTTGATCTTGATAACCCACAATCAAAAAATCAACGTTATGATAAGAGAGACTTTGTTGCTAGGAAACATGGTAAAGAAAGAGAACCATGGGTTCAGAAACCCATTCCTTTTCCTCCCAAACCATCCAAGAAAAAGGATGATGAGGATTTTGAGCGCTTTGCTGAAATGATTAGACCTATCTTTTTGCGTATGCGATTAACTGATATGCTCAAAATGAATCCTTATGCTAAGTATATGAAAGAAATTGTTACTAATAAAAGAAAGATACCGGAAGCTGAAATTTCCACCATGCTTGCTAATTATACTTTTAAGGGTGGAATACCAAAGAAACTTGGAGATCCAGGAGTACCACTATACCATGCTCCATTAAAAGAAACTATGTTAAAACTGCTTTATGTGATCTTGGAGCCGGTGTTAGTGTTATGCCTCTCTCTTTATATCGTAGACTTGATTTGAATAAGTTGACACCTACTGAAATATCTTTGCAAATGGCTGATAAATCAACTGCTATACCTGTCGGTATTTGTGAGGATGTGCCTGTTGTGGTTGCAAACGTTACTATTTTAACGGACTTTGTTATTCTTGATATTCCCGAGGACGATAGTATGTCTATTATTCTTGGAAGACCTTTTTTGAATACTGCAGGGGCTGTTATTGATTGCAACAAAGGCAATGTCACTTTTCATGTTAATGGTAATGAGCATACGGTACACTTTCCGAGGAAACAACCTCAAGTCCACAGTATCAATTCTATTGGAAAAATTCCATCGATTATTTTTGGAGGTTTTGAATTTCCTCTTCCTACTGTCAAGAAGAAATATGATATTCTTATTATTGGGGATGTGCATATCCCCGTTGAGGTAACATAGTGTTATTCGAAATTTCTCCGGTTCCATGTTATTCGGAATGAGTTTGTTAACAAGACTTGATCAACCTTGTTAGTGGATTCCTTTTGATGAGCATGAGATGGATGAAACTAGAAGGCACAACCTTCTGTACCCTCCTTTTACTTTCTGTTATTTAGTTGAAATAAAGTAAAAATAGTATTTTTCTGTCTGTTTTCTGATTATCCGTGCAATATAAAAATACCCCGAAAATAAAAGTTCTCCAAATGCCCTGAAAATGGAATATGATTTTTTCTGGAATATTTGAGAATATCTGGCACTGAGAACATAGCAGGGGAGCAAGCACCTGGCCACGAGGGTCCAGGGCGCGCCCACCCTACAGGGCGCGCCCCCTGCCTCGTGGTCCCATGGTGGCTCCCCTCCACTTATTCCTGCACCCACACACTTCTTCTTCCTCCCAAAAAAATCACCATCCAGCTCAAGCACGAGTTCTAGCTCATTTTGCTGCGATTTTCGATCTCCTTGCTCAAAGCACCTCTCACAAAACTGCTTGGGGGATTGTTCCTTGGTATGTGACTCCTCCATTGGTCCAATTAGTTTTTGTTCTAGTGCTTTATTCATTGCAAATTTGTGCTGCCTAGGTGACCATGTTCTCGAGCTTGCATGTCAAATTTATATGGTTCCAAGTAGTTCTAATGCATGATATAGTCCCTAGGCACTTGTAGGAGTAGTTGCTATCAATTTTGTTGAGCTTGGTTCACTTTTATTTGAAGTTACTAAAAATTTCAGAAATTTTTCAGAGGAAGAAATATGCTTAGGAAAATGTACCAAGGTGGTTCTTCAAGGAAGCAAGGACCCAGGTTTGCAATGCGTGATGTTGACGATGAGCGACCAAGGGACGCTCCAGTGCGGCCTTGTGAATGGCCTTCAGAAAACTTTATGGATCGAGCGGGAATCAAGGAAGAATTTAACGCATATTTGCGTAACGCTGATCTTGTGAGCTTCGAGGAGGAAAAGTGCCGCCAGTACCACTATCTCACTTGTTCCTTTGTGAGGAGGTTTGAATTTTCATCTTCACGCAATTCTCCAACTGTCCTGTTTGATCTTTATGAAAAATCTTATACGATGGACTTAGAGGATTTTACCACTGCTTGCAAACTTCCACAATGGGGTAGTGCTAGTGAACCTCGCAAATCTGAATTTAGAAATTTTCTTGCTAGTATAACTGTGGGGGAATCTAGAGATATAGCACAAGCTACCATAGGGAGCATTCATTTTCCTGCTATACATTATTTTGCTCTCTTCATAGGTAGGTGCATAAATGGTAAAGATGAAGCATGTCATATGTGTGTCCCTGACCTCAGTATTCTTAGGAGTGCTGTGTTAGGAGACAAATCTTATAATTTGGGAGCCATTGTTGCACGTAGGTTGCATCATAATAGATTTAATGGAGATTTCTTTGGTGGAATTTATGCAACCCGCTTAGCTGATTTTCTTGGTGTAACCATACGTAATGATGATATTGAATTGCCTCCTACTTATTTAGACTTTAATGCTATGGTTCACCACCAGTTTGTCGAGAGGAATGAATCACCTCTCCGGTATCGCTTAATCTTTGACAGACGTCGTGCTGTCCGTATTACTCTCCCTGCTCCTGCCTTCTTTGATTATCAGGCAAAAGGAAGACATTTTATTACCAGAGAGGAGGCAGATGAGTACGAGAGGAGGGCGGAGGCAGCTCGCCGCCACGCTGCAGCCCAGGAGGCAATAACTGCCGCATCGCAGTACGACCCCAACTACAACTATGGATATCCGCCAGGCCATCCGTGGCAATAAACCAACTTAGGCCAAAAGCCTAAGCTTGGGGGAGTACGTATTTCCCACCGACATTACATTTATGTTCACACACTCATTGCTAGATGTTGGTGCTCATACTTTTTCACTGTAATATCCATGCTAGTTTATTTTCTTTTTCTTGCTTTCTTCTTGTGTGTTTAATAAACCTTAAGAAAAAAACCAAAAAAATTAGTGTAGCTTTTAGCTAGTTTACCTTTCTTGCTGTAGTAGTAATAATTAAAAAGAAAACCCAAAAAGATTTCCCGTTCTTCTTTTGCTTGTTGGGAGCTTTCCCGTGTAAATAGTTTTATTTCTTTTCTTTTCTTTGGGGGTCGATAGGAGAAGACCATAATTAAATTGTTGAAGTGGCTCTTATATGCATTATTGTTGATTTAACCAAGAGCCCATATTGCCTTGTCTTCTCCTGTTTATTGAATGCTCGCAGATTCCAGCTTAGTCCAATGCACGTGCACTCTTATTATTTTCACATCGTTCGGTCGTGCAAGTGAAAGGCAATTATGACGATATATGATGGACTGATTGAGATGAGAGAAGCTGGTATGAACTCGACCTCTCTTGTTTTTGTAAATATGATTAGTTCATCGTTCCTGATTCAGCCTATTATGAATAAACATGTTTGCAATGACAATTAGAGATTATAGTTGCTCGTGCCATGCTTGATTAGCTATGAGTTATAATGGTTTACCTTGCGTGCCAACATGCTATTAAAATGGTTGTGATGTGGTATAGTGGGGTGGTATCCTCCTTTGAATGATTTAAGTGACTCGACTTGGCACATGTTCACACATGTAGTTGAAACAAATCAACATAGCCTTCACGATATTTATGTTCATGGTGGATTATATCCTACTCATGCTTGTACTCAATGTTTATTAATTTTAATGCATGTTCATGACTGTTGTCGCTCTCTAGTTGGTCGCTTCCCAGTCTTTTGCTAGCCTTCACTTGTACTAAGCGGGAATACTGCTTGTGCATCCAATCCCTTAAACCCCAAAGTTATTCCATATGAGTCCACTATACCTTCCTATATGCGGTATCTACCTGCCGTTCCAAGTAAATTTGTATGTGCCAAACTCTAAACCTTCAAATGAAATTCTGTTTTGTATGCTCGAATAGCTCATGTATCAACTAGGGCTGTCCGTATCTTCCATGCTAGGCGGGTTATTCTCAAGAGGAGTGGACTCCGCTCCTCACTCACGAGAAAATGGCTGGTCACCGGGATGCCCAGTCCCATGCTTTATGCAAACTAAATCAAAATAATTGCAAACAAAACTCCCCCTGGGACTGTTGCTAGTTGGAGGCACTCGTTGTTTCGAGCAAGCCATGGATTGATGCTTGTTGGTGGAGGGGGAGTATAAACTTTACCATTCTGTTTGGGAACCGCCTATAATGTGTGTAGCATGGAAGATATCGCCATCTCTTGGTTGTTATGTTGACAATGAAAGTATGCCGCTCAAAATATTATTTATCTCTATTTCAAAATCGAGCTCTGGCACCTCTACAAATCCCTGCTTCCCTCTGCGAAGGGCCTATCTATTTACTTTATGTTGAGTCATCACCCTCTTATTAAAAAGCACTAGCTGGAGAGCACTGCTGTCATTTGCATCCATTACTATTAATTTATATTGGGTATGACTATGACTGGATCTCTTTTACCATGAATTACAATGTCTAGTCAGTCCTTGATCTTTAAAGGTGCTCTGCATTTATGTTTTGCGGTCTCAGAAAGGGCTAGCGAGATACCATCTTGTTATATCATATTATGATTGTTTTGAGAAAGTGTTGTCATCCGAGATTTATTATTATTGCTCGCTAGTTGATTATGCCATTGATATGAGTAAACATGAGACCTAAGAGTTATTGTGAATGTGGTTAGTCATAATCTTTGCTGAAAACTTGAATGCTGGCTTTACATATTTACAACAACAAGAGCAAACAGAGTTTGTAAAAGTTTTTCTTTATCACTTTCAGTTTATCAACTGAATTGCTTGAGGACAAGCAAAGGTTTAAGCTTGGGGGAGTTGATACGTCTCCGTCGTATCTACTTTTCCAAACACTTTTGCCCTTGTTTTGGACTCTAACTTGCATGATTTGAATGGAACTAACCCGGACTGACGCTGTTTTCAGCAGACTTTCCATGGTGTTATTTATGTGCAGAAACAAAAGTTCTCGGAATGACCTGAAACTCCACGGAACATATTTTTGGAAAATATTAAAAATACTGGAAGAAGAATCCACGTCAGGGGGCCCACACCCTGTCCACGAGGGTGGGGGCGCGCCTGCCCCCTGGGCGCGCCCCCTGCCTCGTGGGCCCCCTGACGCTCCACCGACCTCAACTCCAACTCCATATATTCACTTTCGGGGAGAAAAAATCAGAGAGAAGGATTCATCGCGTTTTACGATACGGAGCCGCCGCCAAGCCCTAAAACCTCTCGGGAGGGCTGATCTGGAGTCCGTTCGGGGCTCCGGAGAGGGGAATCCGTCGCCGTCGTCATCATCAACCATCCTCCATCACCAATTTCATGATGCTCACCGCCGTGCGTGAGTAATTCCATCGTAGGCTTGCTGGACGGTGATGGGTTGGATGAGATCTATCATGTAATCGAGTTAGTTTTGTTAGGGTTTGATCCCTAGTATCCACTATGTTCTGAGATTGATGTTGCTATGACTTTGCTATGCTTAATGCTTGTCACTAGGGCCCGAGTGCCATGATTTCAGATCTGAACCTATTATGTTTTCATGAATATATGTGAGTTCTTGATCCTATCTTGCAAGTCTATAGTCACCTACTATGTGTTATGATCCGGCAACCCCGAAGTGACAATAATTGGGACCAATCCCGGTGATGACCGTAGTTTGAGGAGTTCATGTATTCACTATGTGTTAATGCTTTGGTCCGGTACTCTATTAAAAGGAGGCCTTAATATCCCTTAGTTTCCGTTAGGACCCCGCTGCCACGGGAGGGTAGGACAAAAGATGTCATGCAAGTTCTTTTCCATAAGCATGTATGACTATATTCGGAATACATGCCTACATTACATTGATGAATTGGAGCTAGTTCTGTGTCACCCTATGTTATGACTGTTACATGATGAACCGTATCCGACATAATTCTCCGTCACCGATCCAATGCCTACGAGCTTTTCACATATTGTTCTTCGCTTATTTACTTTTCCATTGCTACTGTTACAATCACTACAAAACCCAAAAATATTACTTTTTCTACCGTTACCATTTCTTCCATACTACTTTGCTACTAAATACTTTGCTGCAGATACTAAGTTATCCAGGTGTGGTTGAATTGACAACTCAACTGCTAATACTTGAGAATATTCTTTGGCTCCCCTTGTGTTGAATCAATAAATTCGGGTTGAATACTCTTCCCTCGAAAACTGTTGCGATCCCCTATACTTGTGGGTTATCAATGCGGCTAACCAACGGGCTATGGAGATGCCCATCAATTGATATCAACGTGAGGAGTAGGGATTGCCATGCAGCGAATGCACTAAGAGCTATAAGTGTATGAAAGCTCAATATGAAACTAAGTGGGTGTGCATCTAATCCTATAATGAAAAATTCCCACTAGTATATGAAAGTGACAACATAGGAGACTCTCCATATGAAAAACATGGTGCTACTTTGAAGCACAAGTGTGGTAAAGGATCCTAACAATGCCCCTTCTCTCTTTGTTTATTTTTTCTTTTTCTTTTTTTCTTTTCTTTTCTTTCTTTCCTTTTCTTTCTTTCCTTTTTTATTTTTTCCTTTTTCTTTTTTTCTCATTGTCCGGAGTCTCATCCCGACTTGTGGGGGAATCATAGTATCCATCATCCTTTCCTCACTGGGGCACTACTCTAAAAATGAATAATGATGATCATCACACTTCTATTTACTTATAACTCAAAAGAAATAAAAAATTACAACTCGATACCTATGACAAAGTATGACTCTATATGAATGCCTCTAGCATGTACCAGGATGTGCAATGATCTAGCGTAACATGTATGAAAAATGATGAACGGTGGCTGAGCCACAACTACTATGTCAGCTATATGATCATGCAAAGCAATATGACAATGAATGCTCAAGTCATCAAACGAAAGCGGTGGAAGTTGCATGGCAATATATCTCGGAATGGCCATGGAAAAGCCATAATAGGTAGGTATGGTGGTTGTTTTGAGGAATTTATAATAAAGCTTATGTGTGATAGAGCGTATCATATCACGGGGTTTGGATGCACCTGCGAAGTTTGCACCATGTCTCGATGTGAGAAAGGGCAATGCACGGTACTGTAGAGGCTTGCAAATTGCGAAAAGGTAAGAGTGTGTATAATCCATGGACTCACATTAGTTATAAACAACTCATATACTTATTGCAAAATTTTATTAGCCCTCGAAGCAAAGTACTACTACGCATGCCCCTCGGGGGATATATTGGTAGGAAAAGAACATCGCTCGTCGCGGACCGCCACTCATAAGGAAGACACTCAATAATAAATCATGCTCCAACATCATAGCATAACGAGAGACTATACATGCATGCTTCGGGAATCACAAAACTTAACACCAATATTCCTACTAAACACAACCATTCACTAGTACCTCCCACATATTACCATCTCTATATCGCAAAACTATTGCAAGGGATCAAACATATCATATTCAGTGATCCATAAGTTTTATGTAGGATTTTATGACTAACCATGCAATTGACCAATTCCTTTTGACTCTCTAAATAGATATAAGTTAAACATGAGAGTTTAATTATTTCTAGAAAACACCATGCTCTAATAAATATAAGTGAAGCAAAAGAGCATTCTTCAAATAACGGTTTTCCAAGTGAAGAGAAACATGCAATCCAAACTTCAAATGATGTAAGTGAAGCACATGAAGCATTCTTTAAAGCCACACTCAAAAGATATATGTGAAGTGCAATGAGCATTCTATATATAAACCATGGACTATCTCATACCAGCATGGTGCACAAAAGAAAAGTGAAAACTAAAAGCAAAAGACGCTCCAGGATTTGCACATATC
Source organism: Triticum aestivum (assembly GCF_018294505.1). Lineage (NCBI taxonomy): Eukaryota > Viridiplantae > Streptophyta > Magnoliopsida > Poales > Poaceae > Triticum > Triticum aestivum. The sequence goes on along the minus strand of NC_057808.1, from coordinate 529,180,182 downwards.
ACATGAACGAAACGAAACCGAAAACATACCGATACTTGTTGAAGAAAGATGGGATGCCTTCCGGGGCATCCCCAAGCTTAGACGCTTGAGTCTCCTTGAATATTTACTTGGGTTGCCTTGGGCATCCCCAAGCTTGAGCTCTTGCATCTCCTCCTCTTCCTCATATCGAAACCTCCTCGATCTTTGGTCACTTCATCCACACAAAACTCAACAGAAAGTTCGGTAAGATCCGTTAGTATAATAAAGCAAATCACTACTCTAAGTACTATAGAAAACTAATTCATATTTTTTTTTGCATTGTATCTACTGCAATATAACTTTTCCATGGCTTAATCCACTGATAGAAATCAATAGTCTCATCAAACAAGCAAACAATGCATCAAAAACAAAATCTGTCTTAAACAGGACAGTCTGTAGTAATCGGAACTTTCACCATACTTATGCTAATCCAAAAATTCTGAAACAATTAGGAAAAATAAATAATTTGTATAGAAAGACAGTGCAAAAAGTTTCAGAACCGTTTGACGTTCCAGTAAAAAATGTAAAATCGCGCACTACAGACAAAGTTTCTGTTTTGCACCGCACAAACCAACAAGCTATCTAAACATCCTAAAGGCAAACCTTGGCACATTATTTTTATAATACAATGGAATTGTACAAGGGGATAATTATTTTTGTTGAAAAGTTTCTGTAATTAAGATTCACAAAGTTTCCATGGGCATGAACAAAGTTCAAGGCTAGCTCCCGCTTCCACGGTGCTCGTCTATCTCACTTTCAATTTTTCTTTTTTTGAAGTTTTAAGTTCCCCTCTATATTTTTTTTGTTTTTAAACTTTATAAAAGCACGCAACAGAAATAAATGACTCTCTAAAACTTCCGGGTTGTCTCCCTGGCAGCGCTTTCTTTAAAGCCATTAAGCTAGGCATAAAGTGCTCAAGTAATGAATCCACCCGGATCCCAAGGTATATCAAAGCCAATTTTAATTAACAATGATTTCGCATTTAGTAGTGAGCACAAAGCAACATATATCAAGCAATGACGAAGTCTAACTCTCTTCCTATGCATCGGCATGTCATACAAGAACAATTCATGCACATCAAGTAAAGGCCAATACATAGCATAAGAAGTTTCTAGCAATTTTTTCGTGTTGGAAACATAGAGAGGTGGAGATATAGTTCCTCTCTCATAATAATTGCAAGTAGGAGCAGCAAGCACATGCATATTATATTCATCAAAATCATCATGTGCAACGGTAAAAGGCAACCCATCAATATAATCCTTAATAAGAGCTAACTTCTCCGATATAGTGTAGTTTGGAGAATTCAAAAACATAATCGGACTATCATGTGTGGGTGCAATAGCAACAATTTCATTCTTAACATAAGGAAATATAGAAATTTCATCTCCATAAGCATAATTCATATTAGTATCTTGGCCACAAGCATAGCAAGCATCAAGCTCATCAAAAAGGGATATTTCAAATGAATCAATGGAATCACAGTAATTATCATGGCAATCATTCTTCGGTAAGCACGAAGGGAAATTAAATAATGTATGAGTTAAAGAGTTACTCTCATTAGAAGGTGGGAACGGGTAGCTAATCCGATCTTACTCCTTTTATTCTTCGCTCTCCTCATCATCTTTTTCATCCAATGAGCTCACAGTTTCATCAATTTCTTCTTCCATAGACTCCTGCAAAATATTAGTCTTTTCTTGGACAGCGTAGACTTTCTCAATAAATTCATCAATATCGGAGTTATATTTTTAATTATCATAGCAATATTTAAGGATGGCAAAATTTTCAGGTCTATAAACATCATCATCAAAAGCTTCATATTTTTCAAACAAAGATTCAATTTCATAAGCACCCTTAAAAGCAACAAATTCTTCTATTTGTTCCACTTCATAGTAATCATATATACCTCTAGCATAAGAAGCCAAGGTTTCATTATCATTAAATTCTCAAGAATAGGGAAGGTGTGGAACCTCAATCTTGGAGCAACAAGTATAATCATATCTCAAGTATAGATTCCAAGCATACCATTGCAACATTTCAATTTGATCCCATAAAAGTTTTCCTTTTTGTGTCAAGCGATAGTCCCTAAAGTAGTCACGTTGATCCAATGTTACTCCCATTATCAGGTTGAATGGGATTTTCTCAGGATTATCAAAGTAGTGCATAATATCTTTTACATAACGAGCATCGAGGGTTTTAGGAGGTTCCCCATCTCCATGAGTAGCAAGTACCACTAATTTTTTTGGTGTTTCGTGTTGCATATTCATAACTAAAGATCGAGAACAACTTAGAACGGGAAATAAAAACTACTTAGTGATAAAGCAAACAAGTACACACGAGAATATTCACCCCACGCTATTGTTCCCCGGCAACGGCGCCAAAAAAGGCCTTGATAACCCACAAGTATAGGGGATCAATTGTAGCCTCTTTCGATAAGTAAGAGTGTCGAACCCAACGAAGAGCTAAAGGTAGAACAAATATTCTCTCAAGTTCTATCGACCACCGATACAACTCTACGCACGCTTGACGTTCGCTTTACCTAGAACAAGCATGTAACTAGAAGTACTTTGTAGGTGTGATAGGATAGGTTTGCAAGATAATAAAGAGCACGTAAATAAAATCTAGGGGCTGTTTAGATAAATACACAACTAAGTTAGTTTTAGTAGAGAGCTTTTGTCAACAAGAAAGTTCTTTGTCCCTAGGCAATCGATAACAAGTACCGGTAATCATTCTTGTAATTTTATATGAGGGAGAGGCATGAGCTAACATACTTTCTCTACTTGGATCATATGCACTTATGATTGGACGTCTAGCAAGCATCCGCAACTACTATAGATCATTAAGGTCGTGAAACCCAACCATAGCATTAGGTATCAAGTCCTCTTTACTCCCATACGTCATACCCCAGTTACTCAGGTTTAAGTTTCTCTCACTCTCGCAACCCACTGTAAGCAAACCATGAACATATTGCAACACCCTACAGCGAGGGCCCCTCACGTTTGCGCGAGACAAAGGGCACCGTAGGACATCACCATAAATAAAATATACAATCACACCAACCAAGATCACAATTAACCCATTGGACAAAACAGATCTACTCAAACATCATAGGATAACCCTAGATCATTGGGAAATAATATATGGAGTCGAGCACCATGTTTAAGTAGAGATTACAGCGGGGGAAAGAGGTGTTACACTGCTGCATAGAGGGGGGGGGGAAGTTGGTGTGGACGGTAGCAAGGTTGTTGATGTAGATCGTCATCCCAATCGTTGCCCCGACGGCACTCCGGCTCCACCGGGAGAGAGGGGGAGAGAGCCCCCCTCCTTCTTGTTCTTCCTTGGCCTCCCCCCTAGATGGGAGGAGGGTTACGCCTCTGGTCGTTGGTCTCCATGGCCGCGAAGGGGTGGGAGCCCCTGCGAGATTCGATCTCCCTCTCTGTTCTCTTCTGTTTCGCGGCCTCCAGGTCTGCCCGAAAACCGTTTCTTATATTCCCGGAGATCCGTAACTCCGATTGCGCTGAGATTTTAACATGATTTTTTTACGGATATAAGCTTCCTTGCGCCCAAAGTAGAGCTCCAACCGACGTTCGAGGAGGGCACAACCCACCACCCCGCGCCAGGAGCCTCTGGCGCGCCCTGGTGTCTTGTGGGCTGCGTGGGCCTCCGTTTGCGGATATTCCAACTCCAAAAAATCACAAATATTCCAAAATAATTCTCCGTGAAATTTTATTGCATTTGGACTTCGTTTGATACAGATTCTCTGTGATACAAAAAACATGCAGATAACAGGAACTGGCACTGGGCACTGGAACAATAGGTTAGTCCAAAAAATCAAATAAAAAATTGCCAAAAGTATGTGAAAGTGGTATAATATTGGCATGAAACAATAAAAAATTATAGATACGACGGAGAGTATCAGTTTACTTACGATACCACATACCTATTCCTTTTCTGAGACTGAAACGTTCTGGAAAGTGTCCCTTATGTACTCCTCTGGTGTTATGGTATTAATTATATTGGTTTCAACATTTATGGGAGTACCTGAGATATAATGTTTGATTCTTTGACCGTTTACCACCTTCGGATTTGTGCCTTCGGCATTGTTGATTTTGATGGAACCGGAACGATAGACCTCCTCGATAATGTAAGGACCTTCCCATTTAGAGAGAAGCTTTCCTGCAAAAAAATCTTAAACGAGAGTTGTATAGCAAAACATGATCACCTACATTAAACTCACACTTTTGTTTCCTTTTGTCATGCCATCTTTTAACTTTTTCTGTAAACAACTTGGCATTCGCATAGGCTTGGGTTCTCCATTCATCAAGTGAGCTAATGTCAAATAATCTTTTCTCACTGACAAGTTTGAAATCATAGTTGAGCTATTTAATAGCCCAATAAGCCTTATGTTCTAGTTCAAGAGGTAAGTGACAAGCTTTTCCATAAACCATTTTATACGGAGACATACCCATAGGATTCTTATAAGCAGTTCTATAAGCCCATAATGCATCATCAAGTTTCTTAGACCAATTCTTTCTAGATCTATTAACAGTCTTTTGCAAAATCAATTTCATCTCTCTATTGCTCAATTATACTTGACCACTAGACTGAGGATGATATGGAGATGCAATTATATGGTTAACATCATACTTAGCAAGCATTTTACGAGAAGCACCATGCATAAAATGTGAACCATCATCAGTCATTAAATATCTTGGGACTCCAAACCTCGGAAAAATAACTCTTCTTTAAGCATCTTAATAGAAGTGTTATGATCAGCACTACTAGTTGGAATAGCTTCTACCCACCTGGTAACATAATCAACATCAACTATAATATGTGTATACCCATTAGAGGAAGGAAAAGGTCCCATATAATCAAAGCCCCAAACATCAAATGGTTCAATAACAAGCGAATAATTCATAGGCATTTCCTGACGGCTACTAATATTACCAATTCTTTGGCATTCATCACAAGACAAGACAACCTTACGAGCATCCTTGAAGAGAGTAGGCCAATAAAAACCGGATTGCAATACCTTGTGTGCAGTTCTATCTCCAGCGTGGTGTCCTCCGTAAGACTCAGAGTGGCACTTCCGTAGGATCTGTCCCTGTTCATGCTCGTGTACACAACGTCTAATAACACCATCTACTCCTTCTTTATAAAGGTGTGGGTCATCCCAAAAGTAATGTCTTAAATCATAGAAAAACTTTTTCTTTTGCTGGTATGTGAAACTAGGTGGTATAAATTTAGCAACAATGTAATTAGCATAATCAGCATACCATGGAGTATTACGAGAAGCATTTATGACAGCTAATTGCTCCTCGGGAAAACTATCGTCAATAGGTAGTGGGTCATTAAGAACATTTTCTAACCTAGCACTGGTGCGCGTCGGTCCTAAACAAACGGTTTTTAACCCCTTTCCGCCACGACATTCGGAACCGTCGCCAAGTGAGTGTGGGCAATAGGGGGGTCCTTCCCACACGACCCAGAAACCGTTGGGGATGTGCCCTCCTGGCACACACGCACGGCAAAAGGAGGTCATGTGTGACCGGCGAGCACTCAAATACAGAAATACGTACAGTAGTGCTCAAAAAATACAATTATACAGGCAAAATCATTTCCGGTCGTAAGTACATCCCACACAATCAGTCACCACTAAACGTTTCCGTTCGTATATACATCCCACACAGTCACTACAAGGAAAACGTTTGCGCAAGGTGGTGTAACGCAAAAAGTTTTGAGAGAATGTCGTGTGTGATTGTTCATTGATCCAACACGGTTTATTCCTAGAAACTGTGTGCGTTGCCTGAGGTCATCGCCCACGGTGGTTTCTCATTAACCGTTTGCAATAGGAAAATTAGCGGGCCAATTAGCGGGATAATTAGCCTATTATTAATAATCCATTTACTAAGCTAATTGACATTCATATTAAGCACACAATATATTCCATTTTCATATTAAGGAATCAGGATTTCATAATTGAAATACATCGGAGTACAACATGATATAGCTTCAGCACTCAGCTACCCCATTACACAACTTCACCAGTGATGACCCACAAGTATAGGGGATCGCAACAGTTTTCGAGGGTAGAGTATTCAACCCAAATTTATTGGTTCGACACAAGGGGAGCCAAAGAATATTCTCAAGTATTAGTAGTTGAGTTGTCAATTCAATCACACCTGGATAACTTAATAACTGCAGCAAAGTATTTAGTAGAAAGTAGTATGATGGTAACGGTAACAGTAGCAAAAGTAACAGTTAAAGTTTTGTAGTGATTGTAACAGTGGCAACGGAAAAGTAACTAAGTAAAGAACAATATGTGAAAAGCTCGTAGGCATTGGATCGATGATGGAGAATTATGCCGGATGCGGTTCATCATGTAACAGTCATAACATAGGGTGACACAGAACTAGCTCCAATTCATCAATGTAATGTAGGCATGTATTCCGAATATAGTCATACGTGCTTACGGAAAAGAACTTGCATGACATCTTTTGTCCTACTCTCCTGTGGCAGCGGGGTCCTATTGGAAACTAAGGGATATTAAGGCCTCCTTTTAATAGAGTACCAGGCCAAAGCATTAGCACATAGTGAATACATGAACTCCTCAAACTACGGTCATCACCGGGAGTGGTCCCGATTATTGTCACTTCGGGGTTGCCGGATCATAACACATAGTAGGTGACTATAGACTTGCAAGATAGGATCAAGAACTCACATATATTCATGAAAACATAATAGGTTCAGATCTGAAATCATGGCACTCGGGCCCTAGTGACAAGCATTAAGCATAGCAAAGTCATAGCAACATCAATCTCAGAACATAGTGGATACTAAGGATCAAACCCTAACAAAACTAACTCGATTACATGATAAATCTCATCCAACCCATCACCGTCCAGCAAGCCTACGATGGAATTACTCACGCACGGCGGTGAGCATCATGAAATTGGTGATGGAGGATGGTTGATGATGACGATGGCGACGGATTCCCCTCTCCGGAGCCCCGAACGGACTCCAGATCAGCCCTCCCGAGAGAGTTTAGGGCTTGGCGGCGGCTCCGTATCGTAAAACGCGATGAATCTTTCTCTTTGATTTTTTTCTCCCCGAACACGAATATATGGAGTTGGAGTTGAGGTCGGTGGAGCTCCAGGGGGCCCACGAGGCAGGGGGCGCGCCCTGGGGGGCAGGCGCGCCTCCCACCCTCGTGGAAAGGGTGTGGGCCCCCTGGCCTTGATTCTTTCGCCAATATTTTTTATTATTTCCAAAAATAATCTCCGTGAAGTTTCAGGTCATTCCGAGAACTTTTGTTTCTGCACAAAGATAACACCATGGCAATTCTGCTGAAAACAGCGTCAGTCCGGGTTAGTTCCATTCAAATCATGCAAGTTAGAGTCCAAAACAAGGGCAAAAGTGTTTGGAAAAGTAGATACGATGGAGACGTATCAACTCCCCCAAGCTTAAACCTTTGCTTGTCCTCAAGCAATTCAGTTGATAAACTGAAAGTGATAAAGAAAAACTTTTACAAACTCTATTTGCTCTTGTTGTTGTAAATATGTAAAGCCAGCATTCAAGTTTTCAGCAAAGATTATGAACTAACCATATTCACAATAACATTTAGGTCTCATGTTTACTCATATCAATGGCATAATCAACTAGCGAGCAATAATAATAAATCTCGGATGACAACACTTTCTCAAAACAATCATAATATGATATAACAAGATGGTATCTCGCTAGCCCTTTCTGAGACCGCAAAACATAAATGCAGAGCACCTTTAAAGATCAAGGACTGACTAGACATTGTAATTCATGGTAAAAGAGATCCAGTCATAGTCATACCCAATATAAATTAATAGTAATGGATGCAAATGACAGCGGTGCTCTCCAGCTGGTGCTTTTTAATAAGAGGGTGATGACTCAACATAAAAGTAAATAGATAGGCCCTTCGCAGAGGGAAGCAGGGATTTGTAGAGGTGCCAGAGCTCGATTTTGAAACAGAGATAAATAATATTTTGAGCGGCATACTTTCATTGTCAACATAACAACCAAGAGATGGCGATATCTTCCATGCTACACACATTATAGGCGGTTCCCAAACAGAATGGTAAAGTTTATACTCCCCCTCCACCAACAAGCATCAATCCATGGCTTGCTCGAAACAACGAGTGCCTCCAACTAACAACAGTCCCGGGGGAGTTTTGTTTGCAATTATTTTGATTTGATTTGCATAAAGCATGGGACTGGGCATCCCGGTGACCAGCCATTTTCTCGTGAGTGAGGAGCGGAGTCCACTCCTCTTGAGAATAACCCGCCTAGCATGGAAGATACAGACAGCCCTAGTTGATACATGAGCTATTCGAGCATACAAAACAGAATTTCATTTGAAGGTTTAGAGTTTGGCACATACAAATTTACTTGGAACGGCAGGTAGATACCGCATATAGGAAGGTATGGTGGACTCATATGGAATAACTTTGGAGTTTAAGGGATTGGATGCACAAGCAGTATTCCCGCTTAGTACAAGTGAAGCCTAGCAAAAGACTGGGAAGCGACCAACTAGAGAGCGACAACAGTCATGAACATGCATTAAAATTAATAAACATTGAGTGCAAGCATGAGTAGGATATAATCCACCATGAACATAAATATCGTGAAGGCTATGTTGATTTTGTTTCAACTACATGCGTGAACATGTGCCAAGTCAAGTCACTCGAATCATTCAAAGGAGGATACCACCCTATCATACCACATCACAACCATTTTAATAGCATGTTGGCACGCAAGGTAAACCTTTATAAACTCCTAGCTAATTAAGCATGGCATAAGGAACTACAATCTCTAATTGTCATTGCAAACATGTTCATTCATAATAGGCTGAATCAGGAATGATGAACTAATCATATTTACAAAAACAAGAGAGGTCGAGTTCATACCAGCTTCTCTCATCTCAATCAGTCCATCATATATCGTCATAATTGCCTTTCACTTGCACGACCGAATGATGTGAATAATAATAATAGTGCACATGCATTGGACTAAGCTGGAATCTGCAAGCATTCAATAAACAGGAGAAGACAAGCCAATATGGGCTCTTGGTTAAATCAACAATAATGCATATAAGAGCCACTTCAACAATTTCATTATGGTCTTCTCCTATCAACCCCCAAAGGAAAGAAAAGAAATAAAACTATTTACATGGGAAAGCTCCCAACAAGCAAAAGAAGAACAGGAAATATTTTTGGGTTTTCTTTTAATTATTACTACTACAACATGAAAAGTAAACTAGCTAAAAGCTACAACTAATTTTTTTGGTTTTCTTAAGGTTTTTCAAACACACAAGAAGAAAGCAAGAAAAAGGAAATAAACTAGCATGGGTAATACAGTGAAAAAGTATGAGCACCGACAACTAGCAATGAGTGTGTGAACATGAATGTAATGTCGGTGAGAAATACGTACCCCCCCCAAGCTTAGGCTTTTGGCCTAAGTTGGTCTATTGCCACGACTGGCCTGGCGGATATCCAAAGTTATAGCTGGGGTCGTACTGTGAAGAAGCCTCGGATTGCTACTGGTTGGCAATCACCTCCGGATCCCACCGGTAATCAGACTGTCGTGGAGGATCAAATTGTGGTTCTGGCGCTGGCTCTGTAGCTGATGTAGGGTTCCGGTAGGCGTGAATGGCCTCCAATGGAACAAGGTACTTGCCTGCAGATAAATCAAACAAGGAAGGAGCAGGAAAGGTAATAGTCTCAGGATGATTTTCACCAAATATTAATTTGTACTTAAGCACCTTTTCCCTATTCTTAACAATAAAATCATGTGCTACCATATTCTTATAATCTAGATAAACAGGAGGCAACAATTTTTCTTCTTTCTCATAATGCCTAATAGGTATGTTATAGTATGCAGCGAGGCGTGAGGCGAAGATGCCTCCCAAGATGGGGCCCTTAGTACGGTTAAGGTTTAACCACTTTGCAACAATAGCGCCCATACTAAATGTGTCATCATGAAATAAGGCATGGCACAAAATAACAATATCAGGGGCACTCAGGTTTCCACAGTTTCCGCGACCAATTAAGCATCTACTAGCAAATATAGCAAAGTAACGTAGAACAGGAAAGTGTATGCTAGTAATTCGTGCGTCGGAAACCTTCCTCGTTTCCCCTACAACAATGGTATCAATAAACCCATCCACATCGTCACGATGTGGTTCCTCTATGATGCCCGAAAAGGGCAACTTGCAAACCTCACAAAATTCACGAAGGGTCATCTCCTTATACTCATCATATAAATAAAAATCCACCGTAGGTGGTGACCTCCTAGAATGGAAATGAAAATTTTGCACGAAGATATTAGTGATTAAGAGTTACTATTCGCTTTAGTCGCGGAGGAAGTCGGTGAGGCCTACATTCTCAGCCAACTCATAAAAATCATCATAATTCCCGGCTGCTCTCAAGAAATCATCACAAGGCCATTCACACGGCCGAACCTCCGCGGTGCGAGGCAGATTATATTTGGGCCTCTCTTCTTCTTCACTTTGCTTATCCTTCGAGCTTCGGCTCGAAGAGCCCCTCAAAAATCTCTTCATCATTTTCTGAAAATTTCTGAAATTTTTAGTAACTTCAAATAAAAGTGAACCAAACTCAACAAAATTGATAGCAACTACTACCACAAGTGCCTAGAGACTATATAATGCATTAGAACTACTTGGAACCATATAAATTTGACATGCAAGCTCAAGAACATGGTCACCTAGGCAGCACAAATTTGCAATGAATAAAGCACTAGAACAAAAACTAATTGGACCATTGGAGGAGTCACATACCAAGGAACAATCCCCCAAAGCAGTTTTGTGAGAGGTGCTTTGAGCAAGGAGATCGAAAATGGCAGCAAGATGAGCAAGAACTCGTGCTTGAGCTGGTTGGTGATTTTTTTGGGAGGAAGAAGGAGTGTGTGGATGCTGGGATAAGTGGAGGGGAGCCACCATGGGCCCATGAGGCAGGGGGGCACGCCCTGGACCCTCGTGGCCAGGTGCTTGCTCCCCTGCTGTGTTCTCAGTGCCAGATATTCTCAAATATTCCAGAAAAAATCATATTTCAATTTCGGGGCACTTGGAGAACTTTTATTTTCGGGGTATTTTTTATTGCATGGATAATTCAGAAAACTGACAGAAAATACCATTTTTACTTTATTTCAACTAAATAACAGAAAGTAAAAGGAGGGTACAGAAGGTTGTGCTTTCTAACTTCATCCATCTCATGCTCATCAAAAGGAATCCACTAACAAGGTTGATCAGGTCTTGTTAACAAACTCATTCCGAATCGCATGAAACCGGAGAAATTTCGAATAACACTAAGTTACCTCAACGGGGATATGCACGTCCCCAATAATAAGAATATCATATTTCTTCTTCACAGTAGGATGAGGAAATTCAAAACCTCCAAAAATAATCGATGGAATTTTTCCAATAGAATTTATACTATGAACTTGAGGTTGTTTCCTCGGAAAGTGTACCGTATGCTCATTGCCATTAACAAGAAAAGTGACATTGCCTTTGTTGCAATCAATAACAGCCCCTGCAGTATTAAAAAAGGGTCTTCCAAGAATAATAGACATACTATCGTCCTCGGGAATATCAAGAATAACAAAGTTCGTTAAAATAGTAACGTTTGCAACCACAACAGGCACATCCTCACAAATACCGATAGGTATGGCAGTTGATTTATCGGCCATTTGCAAAGATATTTCAGTAGGTGTCAGCTTATTCAAATCAAGTCTACGATATAAAGAGGAAGCATAACACTAACACCGGCTCCAAGATCACATAAAGCAGTTCTAACATAATTTCTTTTAATGGCGCATGGTATAGTGGGTACTTCTGGATCTCCTAACTTCTTTGGTATTCCACCCTTAAAAGTATAATTAGCAAGCATGGTGGAAATTTCAGCTTCCGGTATCTTTCTTTTGTTAGTAACAATTTCTTTCATATACTTAGCATAAGGATTCATTTTGAGCATATCAATCAAACGCATACGCAAAGAGATAGGTCTAATCATTTCAGCAAAGCGCTCAAAATCCTCATCATCCTTTTTCTTGGATGGTTTGGGAGGAAAAGGCATGGGTTTCTGAACCCATGGCTCTCTTTCCTTACCGTGCTTCCTAGCAACAAGCTCTCTTATCATAACATTGATTCTTTGATTGTGGGTTATCAAGATCAACAACAGGTTCAGTTTCTACATCATTATCATTGCTAGGTTGAGCATCAACATGAACATTATCATTAACATTATCACTAGGTTCATGTTCATCACCAGATTGTGTTTCAGCATCAGAAATAGAAATATCATTGGGATTCTCCAGTGTGTCTACAACAGGTTCACTAGAAGCATGCAAAGTCCTATCATTTTTCTTTTTCTTCTTTTTAGAAGGACTAGGTGCATCTACATTATTTCTTTGAGAATCCTGCTCAATTCTCTTAGGGTGACCTTCAGGATACAAAGGTTCCTGAGTCACTTTACCCCCTCTAGTTGCAACTCTAACAGCAAAGTCATTATTCTTACTACTCAATTCATTGAGCAAATCATTCTGAGCTTTAAGTACTTGTTCTACTTGAGTGGTAACCATAGAAGCATGTTTACTAATAAGTTTAAGTTCACCTTTAACTCTAGACATATAATCACCCAAGTGTTCAATCATATAAGCATTGTGTTTTAATTGTCTACCAAAATAAGCATTGAAGTCTTCTTGCTTAACCATAAAGTTATCAAAGTCATCTAAGCATTGGCTAGCAAACTTAGTAGGAGGGATTTCAGCTTTATCATATCTATAGAGAGGGTTTACCTTTACTACCTGTGTCGGGTTATCAAGACCATGTATTTCTTCAACAGGTGGCAAATTAAGACCATGTATTTCTTCAATAGGAGGTAAATTCTTAACATCTTCAGCTTTAATACCCTTTTCTTTCATAGATTTCTTTGCCTCTTGCATATCTTCAGGACTGAGAAATAGAACACCCCTTTTCTTCGGAGTTGGCTTAGGAGTTGGTTCAGGAAGTGTCCAATTATTTTCATTTGTCAACATATTATTCAATAGAATTTCAGCCTGACCAATAGTTCTTTCCCTAAAAACACAACCAGCACAACTATCCAGGTGGTCTCTGGAAGCATGGGTTAGTCCATTATAAAAGATGTCAAGTATTTCATTTTTCTTGAGAGGATGATCGGGCAAAGCATTAAGTAATTGGAGGAGCCTCCCCCAAGCTTGTGGGAGACTCTCTTCTTCAATTTGCACAAAATTATATATTTCCCTTAAAGCAGCTTGTTTCTTATGAGCAGGGAAATATTTAGCAGAGAAGTAATAAATCATATCCTGGGGACCACGCACACAACCAGGATCAAGAGAATTAAACCATATCTTAGCATCACCCTTTAATGAGAACGGAAATATTTTAAGGATATAGTAATAGCGAGTTTTCTCATCATTAGTGAATAGGGTGGCTATATCATTTAATTTAGTAAGATGTGCCGCAACAGTTTCAGATTCATAGCCATAGAAAGGATCAGATTCAACCAAAGTAATTATATCAGGGTCGATAGAGAACTCATAATCCTAATCAGTAACAAAGATAGGTGAAGTAGTATAAGCAGGATCATATTTCATTCTAGCATTCAGAGTTTTTTGTTTCAGCTTAGCTAATAATTTCTTAAGATCACTTCTATCATTGCAAGCAAGAAAGTCTCTAGCAGTTTCTTCATCCATAACGTAACCCTCAGGCACAACAGGCAATTCATATCTAGGGGGAGAATCTTCCTCATCACTTTCATCAATATTATCAGTTTCAATAATTTCATTCTCTCTAGCCCTAGCAATGTTCACCAAGAAATTCACCAAGTGGCACAGTAGTATCAGGCATAGAAGTGGTTTCATCATAAGTATCATGCATAGCAGAAGTGGCATCATCAATAGCATGCGACATATCAGAATTAATAGCAGAAGCAGGTTTAGGTGTCGCAAGTTTACTCAAAACAGAAGGTGAATCAAGTGCAGAGCTAGATGGCAGTTCCTTACCTCCCCTCGTAGTTGAGGGATAAATTTTTGTTTTCGCGTCTTTCAAGTTCTTCATAGTGACCAGCAAATATAAATCCCAAGTGACTCAAAGAATAGAGCTATGCTCCCCGGCAACGGCGCCGGAAAATAGTCTTGATGACCCACAAGTATAGGAGATCGCAACAGTTTTCGAGGGTAGAGTATTCAACCCAAATTAATAGTGAAAGTTTTGTAGTGATTGTAACAGTGGCAACGGAAAAGTAACTAAGTAAAGAACAATATGTGAAAAGCTCGTAGGCATTGGATCGGTGATGGAGAATTATGCCGGATGTGGTTCATCATGTAACAGTCATAACATAGGGTGACACAGAACTAGCTCCAATTCATCAATGTAATGTAGGCATGTATTCCGAATATAGTCATACGTGCTTACGGAAAAGAACTTGCATGACATCTTTTGTCCTACCCTCCCGTGGCAGCGGGGTCCTATTGGAAACTAAGGGATATTAAGGCCTCCTTTTAATAGAGTATCGGACCAAAGCATTAACACATAGTGAATACATGAACTCCTCAAACTATGGTCATCACCGGTAAGTATCCCGATTATTGTCACTTCGGGGTTGTCGCATCATAACACATAGTACGTGACTATAGACTTGCAAGATAGGATCAAGAACTCACATATATTCATGAAAACATAATAGGTTCAGATCTGAAATCATGGCACTCGGGCCCTAGTGACAAGCATTAAGCATAGCAAAGTCATAGCAACATCAATCTCAGAACATAGTGGATACTAGGGATCAAACCCTAACAAAACTAACTCGATTACATGATAAATCTTATCCAACCCATCACCGTCCAGCAAGCCTACGATGGAATTACTCACGCACGGCGGTGAGCATCATGAAATTGGTGATGGAGGATGGTTGATGATGACGATTGCGACGAATTCCCCTCTCCGGAGCCCCGAACGGACTCCAGATCAGCCCTCCCGAGAGAGTTTAGGGCTTGGCGGTGGCTCCGTATCGTAAAACCCGATGAATCTTTCTCTCTGATTTTTTCTCCCCGAACACGAATATATTGGGTTGGAGTTGAGGTCGGTGGAGCTCCAGGGGGCCCACGAGGCAGGGGGGCGCGCCCTGGGGGGCAGGCGCGCCTCCCACCCTCGTGGAAAGGGTGTGGGCCCCTGGCCTTGATTCTTTCACCAATATTTTTTGTTATTCCCAAAAATAATCTCCGTGAAGTTTCAGGTCATTCCGAGAACTTTTGTTTCTGCACAAAGATAACACCATGGCAATTCTGCTGAAAACGGCATTAGTCCGGGTTAGTTCCATTCAAATCATGCAAGTTAGAGTCCAAAACAAGGGCAAAAGTGTTTGGAAAAGTAGATACGTTGGAGACGTATCAACCAGCAGGAAGTTTCACATGCAACATCTAGAACCTTTCGAAATCAGAATCATAGACGGTACATAGAGAGATGCATCTCATCTGGAAAACTGCTGAAGCGGAAGGCGAATATTGAGCCTTCATTCATGTTGAAGGTCTTTGCAACTTTAGGCCAGTGCCTGTGGATGATTGACCGTCCATCCTTCGACCTCTTCAGGAACACTTCAATATTGAACCGTGGGTGTTGTATGAAAACTTTCCTCGCCTCCTGACCACAGAAGTGGTTTGAGAGGTAATCATCAGTGAAGAATGAAAACAAGGATGTGCATAAATATCTTCTCTATATTGGAAATGGGGCAAAGGAATACAAAAAGGCAAGGTATAATAGTTAGTACCATCTTGTAAACCTCAGTGCTTCCCATTGTTTCGCCGCAACACATATAAGGTAGTTAGTCATCAGGTTAAGTAAGGGTTCGCATGCTATCAGTAAAATATGTTGATGATAAATAAGCACATTGCATATTCATCAGATTAATTCAAGCCACATGGAAAACCCATTATCCAAACCAAGCATGATTAAGAACTAGGAAATATAGCACTTGTATATGTTTCTCATGTATTAAGTGCAGAATTCGAGCCACATGGAAAACCCATTTATCCAAACCAAGCAGCCAAATTCGATTTATTCCTCACATGGTATACAATAACATAATGCAGCCACAGCAATTGAACATCACATTGCAGAATTGAACCAAGCAGTTAACTAAACACCACAACAAATGAACCAAACGTTAACTGGGCACCATATTGCACAATATAACATACTCCTAATAGAAGGTCAGACAGTTAACCAAACCAAGCATGCTTAACAACTTGGAAATATAGCAATTGTATTTGTTTCTCATGTATTTAGTACAGCCAAATTCGATTTATTCCTCGCATGGTATACAATAAGAGAATGCAGCCACATCAATTGAACATCGCATGCAGAATCGAACCAAGCAGTTAACTAAACACCACAACAAATGAACCAAACGTTAACTGAGCACCACATTGCACAATATAACATACTCCTAATAGAAGATCAGGCATTTAACCAAACCAAGCATGCTTAAAAACTTGGAAATATAGCAATTGTATTTGTTTCTCATGTATTTAGTACAACCAAATTCGATTTATTCCTCACATGGTATACAATAACAGAATGTAGCCACAACAATTGAACATCGTATTGCAGAATTGAACCAAGCAGTTAACTAAACACCACAACAAGTGAACCAAGCCACAACAAATGAACCAAGCAGTTAACTAAACACCAATTGAACAATATAACCTACTCCTAATAGAAGATCAGACAGTTAACCAAACCAAGCATGCTTAACAACTTGGAAATATTGCACCCTGAAGAATTGAACATCACATTTGTAGAATTGAATCAAGCAGTTAATTGAACACCACATTGCACGACATATAGAACATATACACTATAGCAGAAGATTGCATGGTGAAAGTAGATAGCACAATTCACTAGAATTTGTTAAGGAAAGGCAGTAGCTAGCAAACTGAACATGGGTCCTTATAGTGAGCTAATAAGACAAGCTACTCCTCATTATCGGAGATATCAATGACGATTGGCACCTTGGACATGGAAGAGGGCGAGGCCTCCGCATCGTGGGTGCCCTCGTTGTGGTGGTGAGTTGCCTGAGCCGCTCCGGGCACCAACCTTCTGGCTCTCGAGATGAGGTAAGCACGTGAACGCTAAGAAAGCACCTTGTAGTCTTCGTCGAAGGCACAGACGATGGCCTCGGGAAAACGCCATGAACTGTCGTTTAAAGCAGCCAACCACATAGCGGTGTCGGCGCGCGAGGCATCAATGGTGGCCTCGACGGCGAGGTGCTCCTCCAAGATCTGGGGGTCGGCACGAATGGCAGCCATCGCGACCTCATCCACGCGTGCGGCCGCGATTTGCTTCTCCGCTGCCAAATGCTCCTTGAGGTCCTGGCTATATTGCGTGCACCATGGCTTAGGGCGGCGCTTATTTGGTGGAGGGGTCGGTGATTTGGGTGGAAGGTGTCGCGCTCGCCAGCGGTCGGGGCATGTGGGATGTGGAAGGATGGGGGTCGGGTGTGGATTACCTGCCTGGATAGGCGAGGCCGAGCAGCGTGAAGGAGGGTCGCCAGTGAGGAGGCGGTGGCGCTGCAAGCAAGGAGTGAAGGTTTCAACTTGGAAAGGAAGGCAAAAAGAGGGGAAATGTGGCTTTTGGTAAGGTGGAGGGGGCGGGGAGGTAGATATTTCCGCGGAAGCCGAAAATTTGGAATCGCTTAAGCCAAAAAAACTGGCGCGCAAAGTGTCATCAGACACGGTCTGAAGATATTTTGTGCTGCATCTCACACGGTTGGTTATAATAAACTGTGTGGGATCTATTTGATTTGTGGACTTGATTTGAATTACATAATGGGGTCACAGCGGCCATGGACGGTGTTTGAATTGATAGACCTTTTATCTGCAGTGATCGTAAAATAATTGGAATTATTCCGGGTTCGTTTGGACATTTTTATGCATTAAGTGAGTTTTCAATGCATTTATGTGCATTATTCAAATTTGAACCACATGCACATGCTCCAGTGCATATAAATTCGTTGAAAAATTAAATCTTTGTCCTTGGGTGCACGCTTAGGTCCCATGCAAGAAATGGGAATGAATTTCAAACACCATGGCACCGTGGATTGCCGGCAAAACATTGTGATGCCTGGTTTTTAAATTCTATTAAATCCAACACTCAACCGAAATTCATGAAACTTGGCATGCTATCATGGAGCGGCATCAACATGCCGGGGTACAAATTTTGTCCCATTTGGGGCAGGTTTGGGTATATGCTTCTCACAAACCGGAGCTTCTCACAACAAGCATGATGGTTTTCGGTACGGAACATCCCACCTTTGGGGACGAAACGATATCCATTGCCTCTTATTGCTTTCAATTTTTTTCCTGTGCCAACATAGAACAACAGGAGTGTTGTGTGAATTTTTGTGATTTTTTGGGTTCGTTTGGAAATTTTTATGCATTAACTGAGTTTTCAATGCATTTATGTGCATAATTCAAATTTGAACTACATGTGCATGCTCCAGTGTATATAAATTGGTTGAAAAATCAAATCTGTGTCCTTGGGTGCATGCTTAGGTCCCATGCAAGAAATGGGAATGAATTTCAAACACTAGGGCACCGTTGATTGCCAGTAAAACATTGAGACGCGTGGTTTTTAAATTCTAGTAAATCCAAAACTCATCTGAAATTCATGAAACTTGGCATGCTATCATGGAAGGGCACCCGCATGCCGTGGTACAAATTTTGTCCCATTAGGGGCTGGTTTGGGTATATGCTTCTCACAAACCGGAGCTTCTCACAACAAGTATGATGGTTTTCGATAGGGAACGTCCCACCTTTGGGACGAAGCGATATCCATTGCCTCTTATTGATTTCAATTTTTTTTCTCGTGTCAACATAGAACAACAGGAGTGTTGTGTGAATTTTTGTGAATTTTCAGGGTACGTTTGGACATTTTTATGCATTAACTGAGTTTTCAATGCATTTATGTGCATAATTCAAATTTGAACTACATGTGCATGCTCCGGTGCATATAAATTGGTTGAAAATCAGATATGTGTCCTTGGGTGCATGCTTAGGTCCCATGCAAGAAATGGGAATGAATTTCAAACACCAGGGCACCGTTGATTGCCGGCAAAACATTGAGATGCCTGGTTTTTAAATTCTACTAAATCCAAAACCTGGCATGCTATCATCGAAGGGCACCCGCATGTCGTGGTACAAATTTTGTCCCATTTGGGGCTGGTTTGGGTATATGCTTCTCACAAACCGGAGCTTCAAACAACAAGCATGATGGTTTTTGGTAGGGAACGTCCCACCTTTGGGGACGAAACGATATCAATTGCCTCTTATTGCTTTCAAAATTTTTTCTCGTGTCAACATAGAACAACAGGAGTGTTGTGTGAATTTTTGTGATTTTTCGGGGTTCGATTGGACATTTTTATGCATTAACTGAGTTTTCAATGCATTTATGTGCATAATTCAAATTTGAACTACACGCGCATGCTCCAGTGCATATAGATTGGTTGAAAAATCAAATCTGTGTCCTTGGGTGCATGCTTAGGTCCCATGCAGGAAATGGGAGTGAATTTCAAACACCAAGGCACCGTTGATTGCTGGCAAAATATTGAGATGCCTCGTTTTTAAATTCTAGTAAATCCAAAACTCGTCTGAAATTCATGAAACTTGGCATGCTATCATGGAAGGGCACCCGCATACCGTCGTACAAATTTTGTCCCATTTCGGGTAGGTTTGGGTATATGCTTCTCACAAACCGGAGCTTCAAACAACAAGCATGATGGTTTTCGGTAGGGAACGTCCCACCTTTGGGGACGAAACAATATCCATTGCCTCTTATTGCTTTCAAAATTTTTTCTCGTGTCAACATAGAACAACAGGAGTGTTGTGTGAATTTTTGTGAATTTTCGGGGTTCGTTTGGACATTTTTATGCATTAACTGAGTTTTCAATGCATTTATGTGCATAATTCAAATTTGAACTACATGCGCATGCTCCAGTGCATATAAATTGGTTGAAAAATCAAATATGTGTCCTTGGGTGCATGCTTAGGTCCCATGCAAGAAATGGGAATGAATTTCAAACACCAGCGCACTGTTGATTGCCGGCAAAACATTGAGATGCCTCGTTTTTAAATTCTAGTAAATCCAAAACGCGTCTGAAATTCATGAAACTTGGCATGCTACAATGGAAGGGCACCCGACATGCTGTGATATTTTTCGTGTCCATTTTGAGATAAGGCACACTCGAATAATGACAGCCAACAAAGGCATTTTGAAGAAAAAATAGCTGCCACTTTAATATCTCAAACGTTTGTATAATTCAAACCGTGTGACGCCCCCGATTCAATCGTACACTAATAATACACGCAAACGTGTACGATCAAGATCAGGGACTCACGGGAAGATATCACAACACAACTCTAAAAATAAAAATAAGTCATACAAGCATCATAATACAAGCCAGGGGCCTCGAGGGCTCGAATACAAGTGCTTGATCATAGACGAGTCAGAGGAAACAACAATATCTGAGTACAGACATAAGTTAAACAAGTTTGCCTTAAGAAGGCTAGCACAAACTGGGATACAGATCAAAAGAGGCGCAGGCCTCCTGCCTGGGATCCTCCTAAACTACTCCTGGTCGTCGTCAGCGGCCTGCACGTAGTAGTAGGCACCTCCAGTGTAGTAGGAGTCGTCGTCGACGGTGGCGTCTGGCTCCTGGGCTCCGGCAGCATGTAGAAGAGAGTAGATGGTAAGTTCACCAAGTAGCATCGCATAGCATAAACCTACCCGGCAATCCCCTCCTTGTCGCCCTGTTAGAGAGCGATCACCGGGTTATATCTGGCACTTGGAAGGGTGTGTTTTATTAAGTATCCGGTTCTAGTTGTCATAAGGTCAAGGTACAACTCCAAGTCGTCCTGTTACCGAAGATCACGGCTATTCTAATAGATAAACTTCCCTGCAGGGGTGCACCACATAACCCAACACGCTCAATCCCCTTTGGCCGGACACACTTTCCTAGGTCAAGCCCGGCCTCGGAAGATCAACACGTCGCAGCCCTACCTAGGCACAACAGAGAGGTCAGCACGCCGGTCTAAATCCTATGGCGCAGGGGTTTGGGCCCATCGCCCATTGCACACCTGCACATTGCGAGGGCGGCCGGAAGCAGACCTAGCCCCCTTAATACAAGCGCAGGCTTACGGTCCAATCCGGTGCGCGCCGCTCAGTCGCTGACGTCACGAATGCTTCGGCTGATAACACGACGCCGAGTGCCCGTAACTGTTCCCGCGTAGTTGGTTAGTGCGTATAGGCCAGTGGCCAGACTCAGATCAAATACTAAGATCTAGTTAAGCGTGTTATTATGAAGTAATCACAAACGCCGACCAGGGCCTGGCCCACCTCTCTCCTAGGTGGTCTCAACCTGCCCTGTTGCTCCGCCACAAAGTAACAGTGGGGGGCCGTCGGGAACCCAGGCCCACCTCTACCGGGATGGAGCCACCTGCCCCCATCCCCGAACAGTATCATAAGTAATGTAACAGTATAAAGTATATAACATATGCCCGTGATCACCTCCCGAAGTGATCACGGCCCAGTATTATAGCATGGCAGACGGACAAGAGTGTAGGGCCACGGATGGAACACTAGCATCCTGTACTAAGCATTAGGATAGCAGGTAAAGGTATCAACAATTGTAGCAACAATGATAGGCTATGCAGTAGAATAGGATTAACCGAAAGTAGTAACATGCTACACTACTCTAATGCAAGCAGTAGAGAGAAGGAATAGGCGATATCTGGTGATCAAAGGAGGGGCTTGCCTGGAAGCTCAGCCGAGAAGGAGGGGTCGTCAACACCGTGGTCCTAATGGGTAGCAGCGGCGTCGGTCTCGGTGTCTAACGAGTGAAGAGGGGGAAGAAAAAATAAATATAATGCAAAAATATGCATACCGATGCATGACAAGACAAGTAACGGTGCCAGGTGTGCCCTAACGCGGTAGGAGGTGATACCGGCGAAGGGGGAAAACATCCGGGAAAGTATCCCCGGTGTGTCGCGTTTTCGGACAGATGAACCGAAGGGGAAAAGTTACATGTTTGCTATGCTAGGGATGTGTGGCGGACGAACGGGCTGCGTATCCGGATTCGTCTCGTCGTTCTGAGCAACTTTCATGTACAAAGATTTTCCATCCGAGCTACGGTCTATTTTATATTAATTTTATAAGGATTTTATCATTTTCTAGAATTAACAGAATTAATTTAATCCTAAAATGCATTTATGACGTCAGCGGTCAACTCTGGCCGTTGACCTGGTCAACCTGACAAGTGGGTCCCACTGTCATTGACTGTTAACTAACCTAACAGATTAATTAACTAAACTAAGTGATTAGGTTAATCTAATCAGGGTTAATTAAGTTAATTAATCCTTTAATTAATTAAATAATTAATTGATATTTTAATTATTATTTATTAATTTATTTTCTTAATTCTTTTCTTTCTTTTTTAATTTCGTTCTGGGTGCGGGGCCCACCTTTTTGTGGCCCATAGGCCAACTGGGTCGGGCGTTAGCGGGCGCTGGGCAAGCGGCCGCAGCGGCGCAGGGGGCGGGGCTGCGTGCCGGCGCGGCGCAACAGCAGGCCCGCCGCGGGATGGATACGGGGCGGCGGTCCGGGGAGCCGACGAGCGGCCAGTGGGGGCGCGTGAGGCGGACGAGGCCGTGGGGATGTGCGCGCGTGAGCGGAGTAGTCCAGCAGCAGGGGAAGCAGAGCGCAGGGGGAGGCCACGGGCACGGCGAGCGCGTGCGGGCAGGGGCTGGTGCGACGGCGAGAGGCGGCGCGGCGGTTCGACGATGAGTTGCGGCGCGGCGCAGAACAACAGCAGTCTGCGGGAACGGGGCGAGGTAGGGAGGCGTGCGCGCGCGATGCGCTGCGGTGGCAGGGGCTATGTCGGGGGCGCACGGGCAGGTGCGTGGTCGAGCGGGCTCGGCCGGGGCCGCGGTGGCCGCGAGCGGGAGCTCGAGCGGCGGCGGCGGGGCTAGCAGCAGAGGCGGCGAGCAAGGCGAGGAGGGAAAGAGAGGCCGGGGGTTGGCCTCACCGTGGTGTGTAGGGAACGGGGGAGTGGTGCTCGAGGTGGGGGACGGGGACGCGGTCGACGACGAAGAGGAAGGCGAGGCGGCAATCCGGGCGAGCGGCTTGAGGAGGAGACGAGGTAGCGTCCGGCGAGGAGAAGACAAGGACGACGGGGCGGCGTCGCGGCGTTGGGGAGGCGCGAGATCCCGCCAGGTCTTGGGCGAGGACAGTGGCGCAAGGACGGAGGTCGGGAGGTGCGGTGCTTGGCGCCGGCTAGTGGCGGCCTTCAGGCGCAGGCGCGTCGAGTGGAGGGGGATCGAACAGATGCGCCCCTCCCATGTGCGCCTGTGTGAGTGTCTCGTGGGTGGCGGCGCGAGGAGGGAACGAGGGGCAGTGGGGATCGTGTGGGAGATAGTGGGGAGGGACCGTTAGGGTTCGGTCGTCCCAGGGGGTGCTGTAGGCGCCAGCTGGGCCGGCCTGGTTGGCTCCGAGGCCATCTGGGCCGTGGCCCAGCGGGCGGGCGGGGGGGGGGGGGGTTGTGCTTTTTTTGTTATTTTGTTTTTCTTAATCTTTCTATTACTATTTTATTTTTAGTTTCACTTTATCTTAGTTTTATAAACTATAAAAGTAGTCCCTACTTTAGTGTTAATAAATAGGCTACTGCCACATAAGTTTGGGCAACTAATTAACATAGTTTAACATTTTATTTATGGTAAAAGGCATTCAACTAATTGTTTTTGCTACTTTTTAAAACATTTTAGAGTATTGTGGCATTTTATAAAAATGTGGTTTCTCCACCATTATTACTTAGGATTTATTTGTCCCGTTTTGAACATTTTAGTTTAATATTTGAAAATTTTTACCGTTTGACTTGATGTTGAATTTTGAATTCAAAGGGGATTTGAATCAGAGTGAGTTTAGTAACAGTAACAGTGGTGATGTGGCATCATTAGTACAGGGTTACTGTACCTTAATTATCCGGGCGTCACAATTCTCCTCCACTACAAGAAATCTCGTCCCGAGATTTAAGAGGTGGAAAACGGGGAAAGGTCTGGTTACGAAATTCTATCGAGTCTTCTCGGTCTTGGTTGCTCTTCTCGAAGAGGTCGATCCATTACATTAAGGTCTTCATTCCTCTCCTTCAGGTCATCACGATGATGTCACCATCCTTTCTTCAGAAATTTCATCGTACTTACGAAAGGACAAGGGGTAACTTCGGAAGAACGGACCGTACAAGGTTGATTATCTAGCAGCTAACTCAGGGAATGTGGTAGAAAGTAATTCTCGAATAGATACTTAAGAAAATATCGAGAGTAAAGTTAGAGGGTACCATTAGAAGTTTCCAAAGGGGCAGGCAATCGTTCAATGGCCTAATCAGAAGGTGAAAGGGGTTCAGAGCAATGAGAATAAGTATTGCGTCTGATACCAGAATAGATCACTAGGCAGGCGGCCCGTGAATTACATACGAAGTGAAGCGCGAGGAATAAATTTGACAACATGGTCTATAGGAGAGTCAGGTTTCGATCATGTGGAACTCTGGGTTAAGGGCCCACCATGTGGGTTAAAAGTTGAAAGGGTGCCGGCATCTTGCACAGTCACGATAGCAAGGCATATCAGAGGGTAGTCTGCTAGTTATGTTGGCAACAACGTTGGTACCAAGGGTGAGGGACGAAGAGAACCATTTTCCTGCTTGTTGAACGAGGCGGACCAATAGGCAAGGTTCTCGTCCATCGGTGGCTACCGGAATGTCATCAACAATAGTAACAGGGTCTTATTGACAGAGTAGTACACCAAGGTGTTTACATAAGCAGTGAATTATTACTGCTTAGATCATATAGATCACAAGAAATATTAAACAAAATAATGGAAAGGAAAAGGTGATCATCAGATTAAACAGAACAATGGAAAGGAAAATGTGTTTAAACACATTTTTCAGGCGTATATCCTTCCCAAGGACAAACAGAGTATGATATCCGTGACAGGATAAAATTGTAGAAAACACTCTAGGTAGGGGGAGAGAAATTTTCCTGACATTACCCATACAACGGTGTTTGGATAATTGAGCAAGAAACCATTAGCATTGGGGTAAGTGTTCTTGTTGAAAATCGGAGTACCACAGACATGCTTCGAGATAGCATTGACATGGTCTTCCAGCAAAGGTCAGACTTTGGATACACGAAGGATTCATCAGGAACAACTTGTAGAATAAGTCTTACCATTTCTCATGGAAGAATAGATAATCTTGCTAAAAAGGAAAACTATAACATTAGGTCCTCCGGCCAGGTGTGCTAGGCATGACTTCACCTTGTCGGGTCAAAGACCAATGTTATAACTCTTGGGAATATGTTCCAACCATCATATCTGACCGAGATTCCGATCTGATTGGTGTCAGGATACCTCAGACTAAGGAAGCCTATGAAGAAAAGCAGCAACGCAAATTAAACGAAATGATATTGTAAGATTCTCGGGAGATGAACTATGGAAGCGAGTTCCGGAATAGGAGTTCATCATTAAACCAAGGAGAGGATGAGGAGGTGGCTGATGAACTCAACGATAATTCATCGAGACTTCCAAAAAGAGGGATTTCCACAATTGCGTGAACACGGAGATATCATTTGTCAGATCAAATGATATAATGATGTATGCTCTAGGAAAACATACACAATTAAACATTGGTTGGAAGGTGCACCCGAAATATGGGATGGGTAGCATGATCAATGTTTAGAATGGTGATTCAATAACCAATACACAAAGAATGAAACTATCATTCATTAACTTACAAGTAATAGGGTTGCTAGAAGTTTTGAATTTTACACCTCACAGTCCATTTGTCGATATTCCGGTTAGAAACAACACGGAGACCAAGAAATGAATGGAGATGGCGATAAGTATTACTATATCAAGAATTTCTTAAGAGGTGGTGAAACTCTAAGAACATTCTTGACATAAAAGATGGTAATACTTCAAGGTAGAACATAATACGAGCTGGATTGCAAGTTGCATCCATAGCATGTATAAGTTTGTGTTGGGGGAAGGCGAGAATGTTGTCGATGATAACACAATCATCAAGGGGCAAGGATGGTATATCCCATCGTGAATTTGATTGATATCCTGGAAGAGCTCAAAATGTTGATGATGATCACGAAAATTTTGTCGAGAGGCTCCACAAAGAAGCAATCGAACAACGACTGCTCAAGTAGAAGGACTGATGCAGCAAAAGATTATTGGAACTACGGATACAACACCAACTAGGAATCAAGCTTGCCGTTCGAGGTGAAACGATAAGACAAGGAAGATCGACATAAGCTTAGCTCATCGTCGAAAGTTGTGCTCCGGAAAGAAGGACCAGGTAGCACAGTTACAAGTTTGCACGATAATGATATAGCCGATAAGGCTAGGAATGACTTGAAGGATTATTAAACTCGTAAGCAACAAGAATTACTTAGAGTTATTGAATCGGAGTGCGGAATCGATTCACTTATCGGTGTTCTCGAGTGACTAATAACTCAGAACCTGTGGGGATCCGAGATCGGTGAGAAGCAATACTAGATGAAGACTTGCAGGAAGCAACACAGTTCTCGAGATATCAGAGGTTAATACTCGAGGAAGATCAAAAATAGAGGTTGCGGAGATGTATCGATCAACAAAAGACAAGTGCTTTAACTTGTCTGAGAAATGGAATCAAGGAGAAAATGTGGTCGGGACCACGATTGCAAATGATCAATACATAGATACCAGATGATTTCATATCAAGGAAATAGTTCTTATTATAAGAAGCTTCTATGATAGGATCTACATCGTGTCCATGGGCATGAACACAAAGTACAAGGTCGACTCCCACTTCTTTAATGCATAACCTTTCATTCACTTCTCGCCTTCAACGAAGTTGTGGTGTTAAAATTTTATCTGTCATAACACCAGTAGAGTATGACCCGTAGTAGTTTCCGGGTTCACACAGATTAGAAAAAGGAATATGTCTAACCCATCGGGGCCTCTTAGGAACATATACCACAAACTTCAAGAGTAATTATCACCAGCTCGAAAGTAGAGCATGGTTGACAAAGCAGAGGATACAATTTACCAAAGGCATTATATACCCTTGGAAAGGCTCACAAGGTTATTGAATATGAAGGATGATGTCGGATGAAATCCAACAATTGATCGGGCGATCCAGAACGGAGCTGATGTGAGTAACAGTACTCCATCAGAGGAAGAAAGAATGCATGGTGAAAGTAGATAGCACAATTCACTAGAATTTGTTAAGGAAAGGCAGTAGCTAGCAAACTGAACATGGGTCCTTATAGTGAGCTAATAAGACAAGCTACTCCTCATTATCGGAGATATCTATGACGATTGGCACCTTGGACATGGAAGAGGGCGAGGCCTCCGCATTGCGGGTGCCCTCGTTGTGGTGGTGAGTTGCCTGAGCCGCTCCGGGCACCAACCTTCTGGCTCTCGAGATGAGGTAAGCACGTGAACGCTAAGAAAGCACCTCGTAGTCTTCGTCAAAGGCACCGATGATGACCTTGGAAAAACACCACGAACTGTCGTTTAAAGCAGCCAACCGCATAGCGTTGTCGGCGCGCGAGGCGTCAACGGTGGCCTCGACGGTGAGGTGCTCCTCCGAGATCTGGGGGTTGGCACGAATGGCAGCCATCGCGACCTCATCCACGCGTGCGGCCACGATTTGCTTCTCCGCTGCCAAATGCTCCTTGAGGTCCTTGCTATATTGCATGCACCATGGCTTGGGCCGGCGCTTATTTGGTGGAGGGGCCGGTGATTTGGGTGGAAGGTGTCGCGCTCGCGCCGGCCGTCGGGGCATGTGGGATGTGGAAGGATGGGGGTCGGGTGTGGATTACCTGCCTGGATAGGCGAGGCCGAGCAGCGTGAAGGAGCGCCGGTGAGGAGGCGGCAGTGCTGCAAGCAAGGAGTGAAGGTTTCAACTTGGAAAGGAAGGCGAAAAGAGGGGAAATGTGGCTTTTGGTAAGGGGGGGGTAGATATTTCCGCGGAAGCCGAAAATTTGGAATTGCTTAAGCCAAAAAAACTGGCGCGCAAACTGTCATCAGACACGGTCCCTTATTTAGACATGGTCCGAAGATATTTTGTGCTGCATCTCACACGGTTGGTTATAATAAACTGTGTGGGATCTATTTGATTTGTGGACTTGATTTGAATTACATAATGGGGTCACATCGGCCATGGACGGTGTTTGAATTGCTAGACCTTTTATCTGCAGTGATCGTAAAAGAATTGGAATTATTCAGGGTTCGTTTGGACATTTTTATGCATTAAGTGAGTTTTCAATGCATTTATGTGCATAATTCAAATTTGAACTACATGCACATGCTCCAGTGCATATAAATTCGTTGAAAAATTAAATCTTTGTCCTTGGGTGCACGCTTAGGTCCCATGCAAGAAATGGGAATGAATTTCAAACACCATGGCACCGTTGATTGCCGGCAAAACATTGTGATGCCTGGTTTTTAAATTCTATTAAATCCAACACTCGACCGAAATTCATGAAACTTGGCATGCTATCATGGAGCGGCATCAACATGCCGTGGTAAAATTTTTGTCCCATTTGGGGCAGGTTTGGGTATATGCTTCTCACAAACCGGAGCTTCTCACAACAAGCATGATGGTTTTCGGTACGGAACATCCCACCTTTGGGGACGAAACGATATCCATTGCCTCTTATTGCTTTCAAAAAAAAATTCCCGTGTCAACATAGAACAACAGGAGTGTTGTGTGAATTTTTGTGATTTTTCGGGTTCGTTTGGACATTTTTATGCATTAACTGAGTTTTCAATGCATTTATGTGCATAATTCAAATTTGAACTACATGTGCATGCTCCAGTGCATATAAATTGGTTGAAAAATCAAATCTGTGTCCTTGGGTGCATGCTTAGGTCCCATGCAAGAAATGGGAATGAATTTCAAACACCAGGGCACCGTTGATTGCCGACAAAACATTGAGATGCGTGGTTTTTAAATTCTAGTAAATCCAAAACTCGTCTGAAATTCATGAAACTTGGCATGCTATCATGGAAGGGCACCCGCATGCCGTGGTACAAATTTTGTCCCATTAGGGGCTGGTTTGGGTCTATGCTTCTCACAAACCGGAGCTTCTCACAACAAGTATGATGGTTTTCGGTAGGGAACGCCCCACCTTTGGGGACAAAACGATATCCATTGCCTCTTATTGATTTCAATTTTTTTTCTCGTGTCAACATAGAACAACAGGAGTGTTGTGTGAATTTTTGTGAATTTTCGGGGTTCGTTTGGACATTTTTATGCATTAACTGAGTTTTCAATGCGTTTATGTGCATAATTCAAATTTGAACTACATGTGCATGCTCCAGTGCATATAAATTGGTTGAAAAATCATATCTGTGTCCTTGGGTGCATGCTTAGGTCCCATGCAAGAAATGGGAATGAATTTCAAACACCACGACACCGTTGATTCCCAGCAAATCATTGAGATGTCTCGTTTTTAAATTCTAGTAAATCGAAAACCTGGCATGCTATCATAGAAGGGCACCCGCATGTCGTGGTACAAATTTTGTCCCATTTGGGCTGGTTTGGGTAGATGCTTCTCACAAACCAGAGCTTCAAACAACAAGCATGATGGTTTTTGGTAGGGAACGTCCCACCTTTGGGGACGAAATGATATCCATTGCCTATTATTGCTTTCAAAAAAATTTCTCGTGTCAACATAGAACAACAGGAGTGTTGTGTGAATTTTTGTGATTTTTCGGGGTTCGATTGGACATTTTTATGCATTAACTGAGTTTTCAATGCATTTATGTGCATAATTCAAATTTGAACTACATGCGCATGCTCCAGTGCTTATAAATTGGTTGAAAAATCAAATCTGTGTCCTTGGGTGCATGCTTAGGTCCCATCCAAGAAATGGGAGTGAATTTCAAACACCAAGGCACCGTTGATTGCTGGCAAAATATTGAAATGCCTCATTTTTAAATTCTAGTAAATCCAAAACTCGTCTGAAATTCATGAAACTTGGCATGCTATCTTGGAAGGGCACCCGCATGCCGTCATACAAATTTTGTCCCATTTGGGGTAGGTTTGGGTATATGCTTCTCACAAACCGGAGCTTCAAACAACAAGCATGATGGTTTTCGGTAGGGAACGTCCCACCTTTGGGGACGAAACGATATCCATTGCCTCTTATTGCTTTCAAATTTTTTTCTCGTGTCAACATAGAACAACAGGAGTGTTGTGTGAATTTTTGTGAATTTTCGGGGTTCGTTTGGACATTTTTATGCATTAACTGAGTTTTCAATGCATTTATGTGCATAATTCAAATTTGAACTACATGCGCATGCTCCAGTGCATATAAATTGGTTGAAAAATCAAATATGTGTCCTTGGGTGCATGCTTAGGTCCCATGCAAGAAATGGGAATGAATTTCAAACACCAGCGCACCGTTGATTGCCGGCAAAACATTGAGATGCCTCGTTTTTAAATTCTAGTAAATCCAAAACGCGTCTGAAATTCATGAAACTTGGCATGCTACAATGGAAGGGCACCCGACATGCTGTGATATTTTTCGTGTCCATTTTGAGAGAAGGCACACTCGAATAATGACAGCCAACAAAGGCATTTTGAAGAAAAAATAGCTGCCACTTTAATATCTCAAACGTTTGTATAATTCAAACCGTGTGACGCCCCCGATTCAATCGTACACTAATCATACACGCAAACGTGTACAATCAAGATCAGGGACTCACGGGAAGATATCACAACACAACTCTAAAAATAAAAATAAGTCATAGAAGCATCATAATACAAGCCAGGGGGCTCGAGGGCTCGAATACAAGTGCTCGATCATAGACGAGTCAGCGGAAACAACAATATCTGAGTACAGACATAAGTTAAACAAGTTTGCGTTAAGAAGGCTAGCACAAACTGGGATACAGATCGAAAGAGGCGCAGGCCTCCTGCCTGGGATCCTCCTAAACTACTCCTGGTCGTCGTCAGCGGCCTGCACGTACTAGTAGGCACCTCCAATGTAGTAGGAGTTGTCGTCGACGGTGGCGTCTGGCTCCTGGGCTCCGGCATCTGGTTGCGACAACCAGGTAGAAGGGAAAGGGGGAAAAGAGGGAGAAAAGCAACCGTGAGTACTCATCCAAAGTACTCGCAAGCAAGGAGCTACACTACATATGCATGGGTATATGTGTAAAGGGCCATATCGGTGGACTGAACTGCAGAATGCTAGAATATGAGGGGGATAGCTAATCCTGTCGAAGATTACGCTTCAGGCCACCTCCAACTTGCAGCATGTAGAAGAGAGTAGATGGTAAGTTCACCAAGTAGCATCGCATAGCATAAACCTACCCGACGATCCCCTCCTCGTCGCCCTGTTAGAGAGCGATCACCGGGTTATATCTGGCACTTGGAAGGGTGTGTTTTATTAAGTATCTGGTTCTAGTTGTCATAAAGTCAAGGTACAACTCCAAGTCGTCCTGTTACCGTAGATCACGGCTATTCGAATAGATAAACTTCCCTGCAGGGGTGCACCACATAACCCAACACGCTCGATCCCCTTTGGCCGGACACACTTTCCTGGGTCATGCCCGGCCTCGGAAGATCAACACGTCGCGGCCCTACCTAGGCACAACAGAGAGGTCAGCACGCCGGTCTAAATCCTATGGCGCAGGGGTCTGGGCCCATCGCCCATTGCACACCTGCACGTTGCGAGGGCGGCCGGAAGCAGACCTAGCCCCTTAATACAAGCGCAGGCATACAGTCCAATCCGGCGCGCGCCGCTCAGTCGCTGACGTCATGAAGGCTTCGGCTGATAACACGACGCCGAGTGCCCATAAATGTTCCCGCGTAGTTGGTTAGTGCATATAGGCCAGTGGCCAGACTCAGATCAAATACTAAGATCTCGTTAAGCGTGTTATTATGAAGTAACCGCAAACACCGACCAGGGCCAGGCCCACCTCTCTTCTAGGTGGTCTCAACCTGCCCTGTCGCTCCGCCACAAAGTAACAGTGGGGGGCCGTCGGGAACACAGGCCCACCTCTACCGGGATGGAGCCACCTGCCCCTTCAGCCCCCATCTCCGAACAGTATCATAAGTAATGTAACAGTATAAAGTATATAACATATGCCCGTGATCACCTCCCGAAGTGATCGCGGCCCAGTATTATAGCATGGCAGACGGACAAGAGTGTAGGGCCATGGATGGAACACTAGCATCCTGTACTAAGCATTAGGATAGCAGGTAAAGGTATCAACAATTGTAGCAACAATGACAGGCTATGCAGCAGAATAGGATTAACCGAAAGTAGTAACATGCTACACTACTCTAATGCAAGCAGTAGAGAGAAGGAATAGGCGATATCTGGTGATCAAAGGGGGAGCTTGCCGAGAAGCTCAGCCGAGAAGGAGGGGTCGTCAACACCGTAGTCGTACTGGGTAGCAGCGGCGTCGGTCTCGGTGTCTAACGAGTGAAGAGGGGGAAGAAACAACAAATCTAATGCAAACATATGCATACCGATGCATGACAAGACAAGTAACGGTGCCAGGTGTGCCCTAACGCGGTAGGAGGTGATACCGGCGAAGGGGGAAAACATCCGGGAAAATATCCCCGGTGTTTCGCGTTTTCGGACAGATGAACCGGAGGGGGAAAGTTGCGTGTTTGATATGCTTGGGATGTGTGGCGGACGAACGGGCTGCGTATCCGGATTCGTCTCGTCGTTCTGAGCAACTTTCATGTACAAAGTTTTCCATCTGAGCTACGGTTTATTTTATATTAATTTTAAAAGGATTTTATCATTTTTTAGAATTAACAGAATTAATTTAATCCTAAAATGCATTTATGACGTCAGCATGACGTCAGCGGTCAACTCTGGCCGTTGACCTGGTCAACCTGACAAGTGGGTCCCACTGTCATTGACTGTTAACTAACGTAACAGATTAATTAACTAAACTAAGTGATTAGGTTAATCTAATCAGGGTTAATTAAGTTAATTAATCCTTTAATTAATTAATTAATTGATATTTCAATTAATTTTACTTATTATTAATTAATTAATTTTCTTAATTCTTTTCTTTCTTTTTTTAATTTCGTTCTGGGCGCGGGGCCCACGTGTCTGTGGCCCATAGGCCAACTGGGTCGGGCGTTAGCGGGCATCTGGAGCGGGCATCTGGAGTGGGCGCTGGGCACCCGCCCAGGTCGACGGGGGGGGGGGGGACGGCGCTGGGCACCGGCGACCACAACGGCGAGCGGCCGTAGCGGCGCAGGGGGCGGGGCTGCGTGCCGGCGGGCGCAGCAGCAGGGCCGCCGCGGGATGGATACGGGCCGGCGGTCCGGGGAGCCGACGAGCGGCCAGTGGGGGCGCGTGAGGCGGACGAGGCCGTGGGGATGTGCGCGCGTGAGCGGAGCAGTGCAGCAGCAGGGGAAGCAGAGCGCAGGGGGAGGCCACGGGCACGGCTAGCGCGTGCGCGCAGGGGCTGGTGCGACAGCGAGAGGTGGCGCCACGGTTCGACGACGAGCTGCGGCGCGGCGCAGAACAGCAGCAGTCTGCGGGAACGGGGCGAGGTAGGGAGGCGTGCGCGCGCGATGCGCTGCGGTGGCAGGGGCTATGTCGGGGGCGCACGGGCGCGCGCGTGGTCGAGCGGGCTCGGCCGGGGCCGCGGTGGCCGCGAGCGGGAGCCCGAGCGGCGGCGGCTGCGCTAGCAGCAGAGGCGGCGAGCAAGGCGGGGAGGGAAAGAGAGGCCGGGGGTTGGCCTCAGCGTGGTGTGTAGGGAACGGGGCAGTGGTGCTCGAGGTGGGGGACGGGGACGCGGTCGACGACGAAGAGGACGGCGAGGCGGCGATCCGGGCGAGTGGCTTGAGAAGGAGACGAGGTCGCGTCTGGCGAGGAGGAGACAAGGACGACGGGGCGGCGTCGCGGCGTTGGGGAGGCGCGAGATCCCGCCAGGTCTTGGGCGAGGACAGTGGCGCAAGGACGGAGGTCGGGAGGTGCGGTGCTTGGCGTCGGC
Source organism: Triticum aestivum (assembly GCF_018294505.1). Lineage (NCBI taxonomy): Eukaryota > Viridiplantae > Streptophyta > Magnoliopsida > Poales > Poaceae > Triticum > Triticum aestivum. The sequence continues at coordinate 529,146,035 of NC_057808.1, read as the reverse complement.
TGGTGGCGGCCTTCGGGCGCGGGCGCGTCGAGAGGAGGGGGATCGAACATATGCGCCCCTCCCATGTGCGCCTGTGTGTGTATCATGGGTGGCGGCGCGAGGAGGGAACGAGGGGCAGTGGGGATCGTGTGGGAGAGAGTGGGGAGGGACTGTTAGGGTTCGGTTGTCCCAGGGGGTGCTGTAGGCGCCAGCTGGGCCGGCCTGGTTGGCTCCGAGGCCTCTGGGCCGTGGCCCAGCGGGGGGGGGGGGTTGTTCTCTTTTTTATCTTTTTTTTTATTTTGTTTTTCTTAATCTTTCTATTACTATTTTATTTTTAGTTTCACTTTATCTTAGTTTTATAAACTATAAAAGTAGTCCCTACCTTAGTGTTAATAAATAGGCTACTGCCACATAAGTTTGGGCAACTAATTAACATAGTTTAACATTTTATTTATGGTAAAAGGCATTCAACTAATTGTTTTTGCTACTTTTTAAAACATTTTAGAGTATTTTGGCATTTTATAAAAATGTGGTTTCTCCACCATTATTACTTAGGATTTATTTGTTCCGTTTTGAACATTTTAGTTTAATATTTGAAAAGTTTTACCGTTTGACTTGACGTTGAATTTTGAATTCGAAGGGGATTTGAATCAGAGTGAGTTTAGTAACAGTAACAGTGGTGACGTGGCATCATTAGTACAGGGTTATTGTACCTTAATTATCCGGGCGTCACAATTCTCCTCCACTACAAGAAATATCGTCCCAAGATTTAAGAGGTGGAAAACGGGGAAAGGTCTGGTTACGAAATTCTATCGAGTCTTCTCGGTCTTGGTTGCTCTTCTCGAAGAGGTCGATCCATTACATTGAGGTCTTCATTCCTCTGCTTCAGGTCATCATGATGATGTCATCATCCTTTCTTCGGAAATTTCATCGTACTTATGAAAGGACAAGGGGTAACTTCAGAAGAACGGACCGTACAAGGTTGATTATCTGGCAGCTAACTCAGGGAATGTGGTAGAAAGTAATTCTCGAATAGATACTTAAGAAAATATCGAGAGTAAAGTAAGTGGGTACCATTAGAAGTTTCCAAAGGGGCAGGCAATCGTTCAATGGCCTAATCAGAAGGTGAAAGGGGTTCAGAGCAATGAGAATAAGAATTGCGTCTGATACCAGAATAGATCACTAGGCAGGCGGCCCGTGAATTACATACAAAGTCAAGCGCGAGGAATAAATTTGACAACATGGTCTATAGGAGAGTCAGGTTTCGATCATGTGGAACTGTGGGTTAAGGGCCCACCATGTGGGTTAAAAGTAGAAAGGGGGCTGACATCTTGCACAGTCACGATAGCAAGGCATATCAGAGAGTAGTCTACTAGTTATGTTGGCAACAATGTTGGTACCAAGGGCGAAGGACGAAGAGAACCATTTTCCTGCTCGTTGAACGAGGCGGACCAATAGGCAAGGTTCTCGTCCATCGGTGGCTACCGGAATGTCATCAACAATAGTAACAGGGTCTTATTGACAGAGTAGTACACCAAGGTGTTTACATAAGCAGTGAATTATTACTTCTTAGATCATATAGATCACAAGAAAGATTAAACAAAATAATGGAAAGGAAAAGGTGATCATCAGATTAAACAGAACAATGGAAAGGAAAATGTGTTTAAACACATTTTTCAGGCGTATATCCTTCCCAAGGACAAACAGAGTATGATATCCGTGACAGGATAAAATTGTAGAAAACCCTCTAGGTAGGGGGAGAGAAATTTTCCTGACATTACCCATACAACGGTGTTTGGATAATTGAGCAAGAAACAATTAGCATTGGGATAAGTGTTCTTGTTGAAAATCGGAGTACCACAGACATGCTTCGAGATAGCATTGACATGGTCTTCCAGCAAAGGTCAGACTTTGGATACACGAAGGATTCATCAGGAACAACTTGTAGAATAAGTCTTACCATTTCTCATGGAAGAATAGATAACCTTGCTAAAAAGGAAAACTATAACATTAGGTCCTCCGGCCAGGTGTGCTAGGCATGACTTCACCTTATCGGGTCAAAGAACAATGTTATAACTCTTGGGAATATGTTCCAACCATCATATCTGACCGAGATTCCGATCTGATTGATGTCAGGATACCTCAGACTTAGGAAGCCTAAGAAGAAAAGGAGCAACGCAAATTAAACGAGATGATATTGTAAGATTCTCGGGAGATGAACTATGGAAGCGAGTTCCGGAACAAGAGTTCATCATTAAACCAAGGAGAGGATGAGGAGGTGGCTGATGAACTCAACGATAATTCATCGAGACTTCCAAAAAGAGGGATTTCCACAATTGTGTGAACACGGAGATATCATTTGTCAGATCAAATGATATAATGATGTATGCTCTAGGTAAACATACACAATTAAACATTGGTTGGAAGGTGCACCCGAAATATGGGATGGGTAGCATGATCAATGTTTAGAATGGTGATTCAATAACCAATACACAAAGAATGAAACTATCATTCATTAACTTAAAAGTAATAGGGTTGCTAAAGTTTTGAATTTTACACCTCACAGTCCATTTGTCGATATTCCGGTTAGAAACAACACAGAGACCAAGAAATGAATGGAGATGGTGATAAGTATTACTATATCAAGAATTTCTTAAGAGGTGGTGAAACTCTAACAACATTCTTGACATAAAAGATGGTAATACTTCAAGGTAGAACATAATATGAGCTGGATTGCAAGTTGCATCCATAGCATGTATAAGTTACTGTTGGGGAAAGGCAAAAATGTTGTCGATGATAACACAATCATCGAGGGGCAAGGATGGTATATCCCATCGTGAATTTGATTGATATCCTGGAAGAGCTCAAAATGTTGATGATGATCACGACAATTTTGTCGAGAGGCTCCACAAAGAAGCAATCGAACAGCGACTGCTCAAGCAGAAGGACTGATGCAGCAAAAGATTATTGGAACTACGGATACAACACCAACTAGGAATCAAGCTTGCCGTTCGAGGTGAAGCGATAAGACAAGGAAGATCGACATAAGCTTAGCTCATCATCGAAAGTTGTGCTCCGGGAAGAAGGACCAGGTAGCACAGTTACAAGTTTGCACGATAATGATATACCCGATAAGGCTAGGAATGACTTGAAGGATTATTAAACTCGTAAGCAACAAGAATTACTTAGAGTTATTGAATCGGAGTGCGGAATCGATTCACTTATCGGTGTTCTCGAGTGACTAATAACTCAGAACCTGGGGGGATCCGAGATCGGTGAGAAGCAATACTAGATGAAGACTTGCAGGAAGCAACACAGTTCTCGAGATACCAGAGGTTAATACTCGAGGAAGATCAAAAATAGAGGTTGCGGAGATGTATCGATCAACAAAAGACAAGTGCTTTAACTTGTCTGAGAAATGGAATCAAGGAGAAAATTTGGTCGGGACCACGATTGCAAATGATCAATACATAGATACCAGATGATTTCATATCAAGGAAATAGTTATTATTACAAGAAGCTTCTATGATAGGATCTACATCATGTCCATGGGCATGAACACAAAGTTCAAGGTCGACTCCCACTTCTTTAATGCATAACCTTTCATTCACTTCTCGCCTTCAACGAAGTTGTGGTGTTGAAATTTTATGCGCCTGTGTGTGTGTGTCGTGGGTGGCGACGCGAGGAGGGAAAGAGGGGGAGTGGGGGATCGTGTGGGAGAGAGTGGGGAGGGACCGCTAGGGTTCGGTCGTCCCAGGGGGTGCTGTAGGCGCCAGCTGGGCCGGCCTGGTTGGCTCCGAGGCCTCTGGGCCGTGGCCCAGCGGGGGGGGGGGGGGGGGGTTGTTCTCTTTTTATCTTTTTTTGTTATTTTCTTTTTCTTAATCTTTCTATTACTATTTTATTTTTAGTTTCACTTTATCTTAGTTTTATAAACTATAAAAGTAGTCCCTACTTTAGTGTTAATAAATAGGCTACTGCCACATAAGTTTGGGCAACTAATTAACATAGTTTAACATTTTATTTATGGTAAAAGGCATTCAACTAATTGTTTTTGCTACTTTTGAAAACATTTTAGACTATTTTGGCATTTTATAAAAATGTGGTTTCTCCACCATTATTACTTAGGATTTATTTGTCCCATTTTGAACATTTTAGTTTAATATTTGAAAAAATTTACCGTTTGACTTGACGTTGAATTTTGAATTCGAAGGGGATTTCAATTAGAGTGAGTTTAGTAACAGTAACAGTGGTGATGTGGCATCATTAGTAGAGGGTTACTGTAGCTTAATTATCCGAGCGTCACAAACCATGTGCGTTCTGTTAACCATTTACGTGACGCACGTGTATTTGTTTTAAAGGATATAGAAGGTGCCGTGTGGACAGCTGCTTGACTGAACGGGAGGCGTGCGAGCGCAGTCCGGTGCCCAGGCTCACCGAGAAGTGTACAAGCTGTTCAACGCAGGATTTGTGCATCTCTTCAACGCAAACGGTTCAGATTACGGTATGCAAATTAAAGCCAAACTTCGGCGCTAAGCCAAGAGACACTGCGATTTGTCAAAATATGCAGCTAAAAATCAATATCACTATCTATTTTTTCCAGCTAAAATTCAGTAATTAAGCATAGATTTCATTCATACTAGAGATTAAGCAGTCGTTCTCACCGGGAAGCGAGACAGCCTTGGACCGCCGCCCGCCTCGCTCCCACTGGTCTATATTAATGGCGCCGCCAAGCGGCTGCACCCCCCCATCCTCGCCACACACACAATTCCTCTCTCTCCGCCCGCATCCTCAACGCCGCTCTGAGTCCTTAAAGCCGTCAGTGTACGAGGATGCCGCTGAAGCACCCCATCGGAGGGAGTGGCGACGCCGGGGCTGCTGAAGCACCAAAGCACGGCGTGAATATGGAGACAGAGGTTTCTGTCCCCGCCGACGAGGTGGAGAACGAGGCTGTCGGGACCCCGATCCTAAGTCACACCGATCTAGCATGTAACACATCATATCACTTTGCGGCCTCACGCACGGTATTCCCATGGGTGCCACCTTACCTGGCCCGGGACCGTTTGCGCCTTTTGGCTCACGTATATGATAGTGTCGCTAGCATCCATATGACAAAGAACCCGGGCCGACATGACTAGTCGTAAACCCAAAGTGGCACTAACTTACAGGGACAGGCATACATGACCCAGCAACGAACGTGTCGGTCATCAGCGAGTGAATCCGAGCTGTAGCAGCTGGGCTAACAGGACTCCGGAGAATCCGGGCTATAGCAGGCTAACAGGACTCCGGTAGACACCGCATGACATTTCCCCGAAGGGACAGACACAGGAACGAAGGACACATACCGGCCAACCTAAGTGTTCCAGAGTAGTAGCAAGCTACCATGGCTGAGTGGAAGCACTAGGAGACATTTCCCGGTAAGAGAGGCTACCAAGGATAAACAACTAGGTTGTCAGATCCCACACATACCAAGCATTTCAAATCATACACACAATATGCTCGATGTGTGCAAATACAACATGGCATCGCAACAAAACTCTACAACTCAAAGTATTTATTCATTAGGCTCCAAGGAGCCAAGTATTACAAACATGGATCTCATGACCCAACATACAGAGCATACAAGCAACAAGCGGAAGCATAAACATGTCTGAGTACAGACAACTACAAATGAAAAAAAAAGGCTGAGAAGCCTGACTATCTACAGGACCCTCCCAAGGGTACAAGATCGTAGCTGAGGTAACAAGCTACTCGTCGAAGTCCAAGCGGAACTACTAGTGAGACATATGTCTCATCTGCAAAACATAAATTAAGCAACGTGAGTACAAAGGTACTCAGCAAGACTTATATCAGATCCTATCATACATGCATTAGTATCCAGAAGGCAATGTGGGGTTTAGTTGTAGCAAGCCAGCTTTGACTCAGTGGCTATCCTGTTCTACGACTACGAGTAAGTTCTTTGAGGTAGGAATGCGCACACGAGTCCACTAATCACAACATCAATACACTACTATGGATTCATTCCCGTCTCCCTATGAGAAGGCCATCCATAGCACTCACACTTGTCTTGAGCATTTTAGAGTATCCACTTCAAGTTGTCTATGTACCACGTAAGCATCCAAGAAGTCCATAACCGCGGACCCGGCTATTCGAATAGATCATGTTAACCCTGCAGGGGTGTACTTCTTCACACACGCTCTCACCACTTACCGCCATGTACATGTCATGTATCTCGGCAACCTTCAAGCGGAAGCCTGGCGAGGGTGTCAGCCACGACCTGACTAACCACGCAAGACTCTAGTCCAGGTTTATCGCCTATTCGGGTTCCATCCGCAAGGAGATCCGGCCGGGGTTTCACTCACTGCCCCAATAGATGTGTGCAGGGTTCCCAAGCCCACCTCGCCGGATGGATCTACACTTGGTAAACCGTGCCACCTGTGCCTAGTCTGTCCCAAGCCCACCCTGCCGGGTGTCGCTTGGTAGAAAAAATAACACTACCTACAAACACCAGAAACTAGTTGCGACTCCTGGACAGAGATCAAGTTGGTTAATAAGTCGAGAGGGGCACTTAAGCATTCCAATGCGTGGTAGTAGCTAGTCATTGGACAACATACACAGAACTCAGTTCTTAAGGACGGTTCCAGTGAGACAACCCACCATGTACTCCTACATGGCCTCTCACCGCTACCTTTACCAAATCGTGTTCACACACTTAACTCTCAGCACCAGAACATATCGTAACACTCCAATTCATTCCCAATGAATCAGACCTGACACAACTCTAAGCAATAGCAGGCATGGCATGCTAGGAACACAACATGGCTCAATCAACTCCTACACATGCTAGTGGGTTTCAACTATTTACAGTGGCAATGACAGGTCATGCAGAGGAATGGGTTCAACTACCGCAACATAAAGTAGTAGTTGAATCGTTGTTTTCCTAATGCAATAAAAGAGAGCAGGAGCAAGAGAGAGGGATTGTATCGGAATGAACAAGGGGGTTTGCTTGCCTGGTAGATCAATAGGGAGGCACTGCTTTTCTGACAGGTACTCTGGAACGGTCTCCGGAGCAGGACCTATCGAGAAGGACGGTGCCGACAACCAAAACACCATCATATGCAACAATATGATGCATGAACATGGCATGTAGATGTGATATGGTTTGTGCTAATGCATCTAGCATTTCACTTGGAAGAAGTCCATTTGAACCAAAGGTTCAAATGCAACTCTAACTTAAGTCTCTTTTAAAACCATTAATGTGTTTTCACATATACAGCAGGTATAACTTGGCTTATCATGCATGAAAATGGTACAGATGGATAGATTGCATTTTTTGATAATTTTTCATATATAAATTATTTCAATCTGAGCTACGGTTGAATTTCTATGAATTTTTGAAGTTTTGGCTAATTTTCTGGAATTCTTGAATTATTTAAACCCAGAGAGTCAATTACTGCGTCATGCTTGCATCAGCAGGTCAATAGCGCTGACCAGGTCAAATCTGACTCGAAGGGGCCACACGTCAGTGACACATCGTTTAAGCAGGGGGTTAATTAGCCTAACTAAAAATTAGTGGGCGTCGGGGCCCATCTGTCATTGACCCAGGGGGGTCAAATCTGGTCAGCGGGGGGGGGGGGGTCAAACCCGCCGGCGAGGCCCGAGATGCTAGAGGTGCTCGAAAAACCTCCAAGGGGCTCGGATCGATGCGCTGAGGGCATCTTTAGGACGCTGGCGATGCGCCGCGTCGTATGGTGGTGGTCTCCGGGCCTGAGGTGGCCGGAAACGCCGACGGCGAGCACCGCAGCGGCGGCCGGAGCTCGGGTCCGCTCGGCTTTATGGCTATGGCACGGGAAATGGCGGGAAAACAGAGGGGAAACGGTCAGGGCCTCACAGCGATCTCGATGGCGTCATCAGCGAGCTCGAGGGAGGCTGGACGGCGTCGTGGCGTTGCCGGCGATCTCCGAGGCCGAGGGTTGAAGACGACGGTGATGGCGGCTTCACAGGGCGTCCGGCGACGCACGGCTTGACGGAGAGGACGAGGACGATGTCACGGAGCTCTTGGACTCATCGGAGAGGCGAGGCCGTGGCGGTGGGCGCGGCAACAGCGAGCGGCGGCGACGGGCGCGTTTGGTCCAGCGAGAGAGAGAGCAGAGGAGGCAGGAAAGGGGGATGAGAGTGAGAGGGGTCTGGGGGCGTCGTGGCGACGTCCAGAGAGACCGGGGCATCGAGGGGGAGGGCAAGCAGGCAGGGAGGTGGCGTGGCGCCCATGCGCGCGGGCGGCGAGCGCGTGCCCCTCGTCCTTCTGTTACCGCCAGGAGGACGACGATTGGCGGTTGGGCCAGTCGGCTTGCTGGGCCGCCAGGTGAGCGCGAGGTAAGCCTCTTTCCTTTTCTCTATTTTGTTTTCTTTTCTATTTCTGTAATTTGTTTTGATTTAGTTTTAAGAACTAAATCATTTTTGTTGCCTCTGGTAATTTTTGCAGGGACTAAAAGGATTATTCCAAAGCCCCTCACAAATTTCCAAAATTATTGGAGCATTACAAATATTTATAGAATATATTTGCTCCAATTCAAGTACATTACGTGTTAATTCAACAATCCAAAATGTCATGCAAAAATGTGCATCACCTCTGGTTGTTGTTTCCAGCATTTTCCAAAAATGATGAACATTTTTGAAGGCCATTTGGGTTCACTGAAAAATATTTTTAGTTGAACCTATTTGAATTTCATTGATGCTAGGGTTTGAACATCCCCCATTTCAAGTTCATTTGAATTTAAACATGATGCTCACATGAAAGCTAGCCTAGGTCATACCAGAACTAGGGATGTGAGAGAGGCTGCCAACAAGCGGAGGCGGGTCGAGAAAGAACCGCAAGCGACTCCAGCAGGCCTAGACTTCATCAACAACCTCCCCGATGATATGTTGATAGTTATCATATCCCTCCTCCCAATCCAAAATCGGGCAAGGACAGCCGCCGTTTCCCGGCGGTGGCGCACCCTATGGCTCTGCACCCCTGTCGACCTCCTCCACGCCCACAAGCTCTGCCATGGCTATCGCCAAAGCTTGGATGCGTTCTCCCAGATCCTTGGTAGTCACCATGGCCCAATCAAAGGCCTTATCGCGGGCAAGTTCCGTTCCAATGGCAAGGAGCGAGCCAAGCTTGACGAGTGGTTCTGATCCCATGCCATAGATCAGCTCGAGAAGCTAAGTTATAATGATGGGCATATGAGCTTGCTGCCAATGTACGCGCTGCGCTTCGCGCCCACCCTGTGCCTCGCCAAGTTCATGAACTGCCATCCCCCCTAATGACGCGCCTGCTCTTTTTCTACCACGACTGAAGCACCTCGAGCTCGTCGCCGTCCGCACCCCAAAGGATGACATGGAGCGCCTGCTCCACGGTTGTACTGCACTCGAGTTCCTTCGTCTTTAGGCGATGAATTGGTCGAGTACCTTGCACATCACCTCCAGGACTGTCCGCACTATTTATGTGTGTTGCTGGTGCTGCAACAAGAGATCACAAAAGGTGGACCACAATATGGTCATCCAGGACACACCTTCACTTGAGAGATTACTTGTAGTTGATCAACAAGGTCCAACAAGAATCAATGTCATTTATGCGCCGAAAATGAAAGTGGTGGGCTACTCGTCTGTCAAATACTACAACTTTCAGGTACAACAGTCGCCTTATATACCTCTCCTTCTTGATATCAACGTTATTTCTAGTTTCGAAGATGTATGTTCGCCTGTCATCCAGCGAAGCTTCACCCAGACTCTGGGCACAGTGAAGGTCTTGGCACTAGAATCTGTCATCCCCAACCTGGACCAAGTTTTCAGTTGCCTGAGATGCTTTCCGTGCTTGAAGAAGCTGTATATCGAGGTGATGTTCCTTTCGTGTTAAATGTTAACCATAAGGGAGTTCAATTTTTTGCCCAGAATTTTGGAGGATTTTAGGACATACACCCCCATCCCATATTGGTTGCTTCATTCATATGGTTACAATCGTCCATAAGCATTTCTCCTTTGGATTCATCTGTACTAGTTTTCTTAGGGAATTTTCATCCAATCCAACCTCTTGTGAAGAAGGCTACATGTTTCTAGATTGTAATCAAATTAATGCCCATGTTAATCATGCCAGATCAAAGATGGCACGTTGGTGCATTTTACAAATACTGCAAACCAAATGGGCGTGTAGCAGTGTTCAAAACTGCATGTAGGCACTAACACGTTCTCTTCTTTTGCAGTGCATATTAGGCCCGGTGGAAGATGTTGATAAGGACAATCACATCGAATGCTTGGATCTGCATCTCTCAAATATTACTTTGAACTCCTACCGAGGGACTCCACCGGAGATTACACTTGCCATGTTCTTTCTTGCCAGAGTAAAGGTGCTGACGGTACTGAGGTTGAACACGCATTTAATTAGGAAAGATCAATGGTATGATTATCAGAGGCGGCTGGTACTGCGGAATGGAAGTGCCTCCAAAATGCCAAACTTCGTATTGGAAGAGCATATGGCAAAGCAATTGGAAGTTATTGTGTCAAACCTATACATGACCTATCAGCGGTTGATCCCTTTTCAGAAATGATGCATCATGCAATGTATGAATTTGGGCGTTGTAATCTTTGAATTTGAACCTTGCAATATTTATGGTATTTGTTATATTGAACCGTTTCTGTCCTCTTGTCACAACGCAAACAGTTCATCCGGGTGAACCACATGTCGTACATCGCAAACACCTTGACCTGGCTAACCATTTCTTTTGTGTAGCCTAATCACAAACAGTTCATCTGAGTGAACTGTATGTTGTATATCGCACACACCTTGATCTGGCAGACCGTTTCTTTTGTGTTGCCTAATCACAAACAGTTCATCCGAGTGAACCGTATGATGTACATCGCACACACCTTCATCTGGTTGCCCGTTTCTCTTGTTCCTCCTCATCGAAAATGGTTAATTGAACTGAACCGTATGCCCTGAATTGCACACACAACTAAAATCTGAACCGTGTTTGATGCATCCGTCATCGCAAGCGTTTTGCACCTTTTTCGACGGGTTTTTTACACCGTCGTTTGTGATTATGGCATCACACACAGTTTCGTCGAAGGGTCTCTGATCGTAGTGTCGCGTTAGCAGCATCTTGCAGTAGTGTAGACATGTTGTCTGCAACGGGGTTCTCAGCTCCCTTTCTATCAATAATATGCAAATCAAATTCTTGTAGCAAGAGAACCCATCTAATAAGTCTAGGTTTAGCATCTTTCTTTTCCATAAGATATTTAATAGCAGCATGATTGGTGTGAGCAGTTACTTTGGAATCAACAATATAAGATCTGAACTTATCACAAGCAAAAACAACTGATAAAAATTCTATTTCAGTTGTAGCATAATTTCTTTGGGCACTGTCTAGAGATTTACTAGCATAATGAATAACATTCAATTTCTTATCAACTCTTTGTCCTAGAAGAGCACCAACAGCATAATCACAAGCATCACACATAATTTCAAAGAGTAAATTCCAATCAGGCGACTGAACGATAGGTGCAGAAATCAAGGCTTTCTTTAGTATTTTAAATGCTTCTACACAATCATCATCAAAAACAAAAGGAACATCTTTTTGCAAGAGATTAGTGAGAGGCCTAGAAATTTTAGAGAAGTCTTTAATAAACCTCCTATAGAAACCAGCGTGACCAAGGAAACTTCTTATACCTTTGATATCTTTAGGACACGGCATCTTTTCAATAGCAACTACTTTAGCTTTATCAACTTCAATACCTCTTTCAGAAATTTTATGGCCCAAGACAATACCTTCATTAACCATAAAGTGGCACTTCTCCCAATTCAAGGCAAGGTTAGTTTCTTCACATCTCTGCAAAACTCGATCAAGGTTGCTTCAGCAATCATCAAAAGAAGTTCCGTAAACAGAGAAATTATCCATGAAACCCTCAACAATCTTTTCGCAAAAACCAGAGAATATAGCAGTCATACATCTTTGAAAGGTAGCCGGTGCACTGCATAAACCAAAAGGCATACGTCTATAAGCAAAGGTACCGAAAGGGCAAGTAAAAGTGCTCTTTTCATGATCATCTTTTGACACACGTATTTGAGAGAAACCAGAATAACCATCTAGAAAGCAAAAATGTGTATGTTTGGATAGTCTTTCTAGCATTTGATCAATAAAAGGTAGAGGGTAATGATCTTTTCTAGTAGCTTTGTTTAATTTGCAAAAATCAATTACCATTCTATAACCTGTAACAATTCCCTCCGGAATCAAATCATTTTTATCATTAGGAACAATAGTAATACCTCCCTTCTTAGGAACACAATGAACGGGGCTTACCCATTGACTATCAGCAATAGGATAAATTAAACCTGCCTCCAGAAGCTTTATTATTTCCTTACCACTTGTTTCATCTTAGGATTTAACTGTCGTTGGAGATCAACAACTGCATCTTTTTCCAATTTAATTTTGTGCTGACATAGAGTGGGACTAATGCCCTTAAGATCATCAAGAGTATATCCAATAGCGGCACGGTGCTTCTTCAGAGTTTTCAATAATTTCTTTTCTTCATGCTCTGAAAGGTTAGCGCTAATAATAATAGGATATATCTTATTTTCATCAAGATAAGCATATTTCAAAGTATCAGGTAATTGTTTAAGCTCAAAGACGGGATCACCCTTGGGTGGAGGAGGATCCCCAAGGATTTCAACAGGCAAATTGTGTTTCAAATTAGGTCCTTGATAAAGAATATTTCATCTATTTCCCTTCTTTCATTCATGAACATATCATTTTCATGGTCTAGCAAATATTGTTCCAAAGGTTCAGTAGGAGGCATGGCAATAGAAGCAAGACCAATAATTTCATCCTTACTAGGCAATTCTTTATCATGGGGTTGTCTACGAAATTTAGAGAAATAAAAATCATGAGACATATCCCCTAAACCGACAGTAACAATATCTATCTTAGCATTAATAGTATTCAAGAAAGGTCTACCAAATATAATGGGACAAAACTCATCTTGTGGGGAAGCAAGAACAAGAAAATCAGTAGGGTATTTTGTTTTCCCACACAAGACTTCAACATCTCTAACAATCCCAATTGTCGATATAGTATCTCTATTGGCAAGCTTAATAGTAACATCAATATCTGTTGGGGAACGTAGTAATTTCAAAAAAAATCCTGCGCACACGCAAGATCATGGTGATGCATAACAACGAGAGGGGAGAGTGTTGTCCATGTACCCTCGTAGACCAAAAGCGGAAGCGTTAGCACAACGTGGTTGATGTAGTCGTACGTTTTCACGATCCGACCGATCAAGTACCGAACGTACGGCACCTCCGAGTTCAGCACACGTTCAGCCCGATGACGTCCCTCGAACTCCGATCTAGCCGAGTGTTGAGGGAGAGTTTCGTCAGCACGACGGCGTGGTGACGATGATGATGTTCTACCGACGCAGGGCTTCGCCTAAGCACCGCTACAGTATTATCGAGGTGGACTATGGTGGAGGGGGGCACCGCACACGGCTAAAAGATCAAACGATCAATTGTTGAGTCCCTAGGGTGCCCCCTGCCCCCGTATATAAAGGAGCAAGGGGGGAGGTGTGGCCGGCCATGAGGGGCGCGCCAGGTGGAGTCCTACTCCCACCGGGAGTAGGACTCCCTCCCTTTTCCTAGTTGGATTAGGAGTGGAGGGGAAAGAGGTGGAGGAGAGGAAGGAAAGGGGGGCGCCGCCCCCCTCTCCTTGTCCTATTCGGACTAGGGGGGAGGGGCGCGCGGCCCTGCCCTGGCCGCCTCTCCTCTTCTCCACAAAGGCCCACTATGGCCCATTAAGCCCCCGGGGGGTTCCGGTAACCCCTCGGTACTCCGGTAAAATCCCGATTTCACCCGGAACACTTCCGATATCCAAATATAGGCTTCCAATATATCAATCTTCATGTCTCGACCATTTCGAGACTCCTCGTCATGTCCGTGATCACATCCGGGACTCCGAACAACCTTCGGTACATCAAAACATATAAACTCATAATATAACTGTCATCGAAACGTTAAGCGTGCGGACCCTACGGGTTCGAGAACTATGTAGACATGACCGAGACACGTCTCCGGTCAATAACCAATAGCGGAACCTGGATGCTCATATTGGCTCCCACATATTCTACGAAGATCTTTATCGGTCAGACCGCATAACAACATACGTTGTTCCCTTTGTCATCGGTATGTTACTTGCCCGAGATTCGATCGTCGGTATCTCAATACCTAGTTCAATCTCGTTACCGGCAAGTCTCTTTACTCGTTCCGTAATACATCATCCCACAACTAACTCATTAGTTGCAATGCTTGCAAGGCTTAAGTGATGTGCATTACCGAGAGGGCCCAGAGATACCTCTCCGACAATCGGAGTGACAAATCCTAATCTCGAAATACGCCAACCCAACAAGTACCTTCGGAGACACCTGTAGAGCACCTTTATAATCACCCAGTTACGTTGTGACGTTTGGTAGCACACAAAGTGTTCCTCCGGTAAACGGGAGTTGCATAATCTCATAGTCATAGGAACATGTATAAGTCATGAAGAAAGCAATAGCAACATACTAAACGATCGAGTGCTAAGCTAACGGAATGGGTCAAGTCAATCACATCATTCTCCTAATGATGTGATCCCGTTAATCAAATGACAACTCATGTCTATGGCTAGGAAACATAACCATCTTTGATCAACGAGCTAGTCAAGTAGAGGCATACTAGTGACACTCTGTTTGTCTATGTATTCACACAAGTATTATGTTTCCGGTTAATACAATTCTAGCATGAATAATAAACATTTATCATGATATAAGGAAATAAATAATAACTTTATTATTGCCTCTAGGGCATATTTCCTTCAGTCTCCCACTTGCACTAGAGTCAATAATCTAGATTACACAGTAATGATTCTAACACCCATGGAGCCTTGGTGCTGATCATGTTTTGCTCGTGGAAGAGGCTTAGTCAACGGGTCTGCAACATTCAGATCCGTATGTATCTTGCAAATTTCTATGTCTCCCACCTGGACTAAATCCCGGATGGAATTGAAGCGTCTCTTGATGTGCTTGGTTCTCTTGTGAAATCTGGATTCCTTCGCCAAGGCAATTGCACCAGTATTGTCACAAAAGATTTTCATTGGACCCGATGCACTAGGTATGACACCTAGATCGGATATGAACTCCTTCATCCAGACTCCTTCATTTGCTGCTTCCGAAGCAGCTATGTACTCCGCTTCACACGTAGATCCCGCCACGACGCTTTGTTTAGAACTGCACCAACTGACAGCTCCACCGTTTAATGTAAACACGTATCCGGTTTGCGATTTAGAATCGTCCGGATCAGTGTCAAAGCTTGCATCAACGTAACCATTTACGATGAGCTCTTTGTCACCTCCATAAACGAGAAACATATCCTTAGTCCTTTTCAGGTATTTCAGGATGTTCTTGACCGCTGTCCAGTGATCCACTCCTGGATTACTTTGGTACCTCCCTGCTAGACTTATAGCAAGGCACACATCAGGTCTGGTACACAGCATTGCATACATGATAGAGCCTATGGCTGAAGCATAGGGAACATCTTTCATTTTCTCTCTATCTTCTGCAGTGGTCGGGCATTGAGTCTTACTCAACTTCACACCTTGTAACACAGGCAAGAACCCTTTCTTTGCTTGATCCATTTTGAACTTCTTCAAAACTTTGTCAAGGTATGTGCTTTGTGAAAGTCCAATTAAGTGTCTTGATCTATCTCTATAGATCTTGATGCCCAATATATACGCAGCTTCACCGAGGTCTTTCATTGAAAAACTCTTATTCAAGTATCCCTTTATGCTATTCAGAAATTCTATATCATTTCCAATCAGCAATATGTCATCCACATATAATATTAGAAATGCTACAGAGCTCCCACTCACTTTCTTGTAAATACAGGCTTCTCCAAAAGTCTGTACAAAACCAAATGCTTTGATCACACTATCAAAGCGTTTATTCCAACTCCGAGAGGCTTGCACCAGTCCATAAATGGATCGCTGGAGTTTGCACACTTTGTTAGCTCCCTTTGGATCGACAAAACCTTCTGGTTGCATCATATACAACTCTTCTTCCAGAAATCCATTCAGGAATGCAGTTTTGACATCCATTTGCCAAATTTCATAATCATAAAATGCGGCAATTGCTAACATGATTCGGACAGACTTAAGCATCGCTACGGGTGAGAAGGTCTCATCGTAGTCAATCCCTTGAACTTGTCGAAAACCTTTTGCAACAAGTCGAGCTTTATAGACAGTAACATTACCGTCAGCGTCAGTCTTCTTCTTGAAGATCCATTTATTCTCAATTGCTTGCCGATCATCGGGCAAGTCAACCAAAGTCCACACTTTGTTCTCATACATGGATCCCATCTCAGATTTCATGGCCTCAAGCCATTTCGCGGAATCTGGGCTCACCATCGCTTCTTCATAGTTCGTAGGTTCGTCATGGTCTAGTAGCATAACCTCCAGAACAGGATTACCGTACCACTCTGGTGCGGATCTTACTCTGGTTGACCTACGAGGTTCAGTAACAACTTGATCTGAAGTTCCATGATCATCATCATTAACTTCCTCACTAATTGGTGTAGGCGTCGCAGAAACCGGTTTCTGCGATGAACTACTTTCCAATAAGGGAGCAGGTACAATTACCTCATCAAGTTCTACTTTCCTCCCACTCACTTCTTTCGAGAGAAACTCCTTCTCCAGAAAGATTCCGAATTTAGCAACAAAAGTCTTGCCTTCGGATCTGTGATAGAAGGTGTACCCAACAGTCTCCTTTGGGTATCCTATGAAGACACATTTCTCCGATTTGGGTTCGAGCTTATCAGGTTGAAGTTTTTTCACATAAGCATCGCAGCCCCAAACTTTAAGAAACGACAACTTTGGTTTCTTGCCAAACCACAGTTCATAAGGCGTCGTCTCAACGGATTTTGATGGTGCCCTATTTAACGTGAATGCGGCCGTCTCTAAAGCATAACCCCAAAACGATAGCGGTAAATCAGTAAGAGACATCATAGATCGCACCATATCTAGTAGAGTACGATTACGACGTTCGGACACACCATTACGCTGTGGTGTTCCGGGTGGCGTGAGTTGCGAAACTATTCCGCATTGTTTCAAATGAAGACCAAACTCATAACTCAAATATTCTCCTCCACGATCAGATCGTAGAAACTTTATTTTCTTGTTACGATGATTTTCAACTTCACTCTGAAATTCTTTGAACTTTTCAAATGTTTCAGACTTATGTTTCATTAAGTAGATATACCCATATCTGCTTAAATCATCTGTGAAGGTGAGAAAATAACGATATCCGCCACGAGCCTCAACATTCATCGGACCACATACATCTGTATGTATGATTTCCAACAAATCTGTTGCTCTCTCCATAGTTCCGGAGAACGGCGTTTTAGTCATCTTGCCCATGAGGCACGGTTCGCAAGTACCAAGTGATTCATAATCAAGTGGTTCCAAAAGTCCATCAGTATGGAGTTTCTTCATGCGCTTTACACCGATATGACCTAAACGGCAGTGCCACAAATAAGTTGCACTATCATTATCAACTCTGCATCTTTTGGCTTCAATATTATGAATATGTGTATCACTACTATCGAGATTCAACAAAAATAGACCACTCTTCAAGGGTGCATGACCATAAAAGATATTACTCATATAAATAGAACAACCATTATTCTCTGATTTAAATGAATAACCGTCTCGCATCAAACAAGATCCAGATATAATGTTCATGCTTAACGCTGGCACCAAATAACAATTATTTAGGTCTAAAACTAATCCCGAAGGTAGATGTAGAGGTAGCGTGCCGACCGCGATCACATCGACTTTGGAACCATTTCCCACGCGCATCGTCACCTCGTCCTTAGCCAATCTTCGCTTAATCCGTAGCCCCTGTTTCGAGTTGCAAATATTAGCAACAGAACCAGTATCAAATACCCAGGTGCTACTGCGAGCATTAGTAAGGTACACATCAATAACATGTATATCACATATACCTTTGTTCACCTTGCCATCCTTCTTATCCGCCAAATACTTGGGGCAGTTCCGCTTCCAGTGACCAGTCTGCTTGCAGTAGAAGCACTCAGTCTCAGGCTTAGGTCCAGACTTGGGTTTCTTCTCCTGAACAGCAACTTGCTTGCTGTTCTTCTTGAAGTTCCCCTTCTTCTTCCCTTTGCCCTTTTTCTTGAAACTGGTGGTCTTATTGACCATCAACACTTGATGCTCCTTTTTGATTTCTACCTCCGCAGCCTTTAGCATTGCGAAGAGCTCGGGAATCGTCTTATCCATCCCTTGCATGTTATAGTTCATCACGAAGCTCTTGTAGCTTGGTGGCAGTGATTGGAGAATTCTGTCAATGACGCTATCATCCGGAAGATTAACTCCCAGTTGAATCAAGTGATTGCAGTACCCAGACATCTTGAGTATATGCTCACTGACAGAACTATTCTCCTCCATCTTGCAGCTGTAGAACTTATTGGAGACTTCATATCTCTCAATCCGGGCATTTGCTTGAAATATTAACTTCAACTCCTGGAACATCTCATATGCTCCATGACGTTCAAAACGTCGTTGAAGTCCCGGTTCTAAGCCGTAAAGCATGGCACATTGAACTATCGAGTAGTCATCAGCTTTGCTCTGCCAGACGTTCTTAACGTCGTCAGTTGCATCAGCAGCAGGCCTGGCACCCAGCGGTGCTTCCAGGACGTAATTCTTCTGTGCAGCAATGAGGATAATCCTCAAGTTACGGACCCAGTCCGTGTAATTGCTACCATCATCTTTCAACTTTGCTTTCTCAAGGAACGCATTAAAATTCAACGGAACAACAGCACGGGCCATCTATCTACAATCAACATAGACAAGCAAGATACTATCAGGTACTAAGTTCATGATAAATTTAAGTTCAATTAATCATATTACTTAAGAACTCCCACTTAGATAGACATCCCTCTAATCCTCTAAGTGATCACGTGATCCATATCAACTAAACCATGTCCGATCATCACGTGAGATGGAGTAGTTTCAACGGTGAACATCACTATGTTGATCATATCTACTATATGATTCACGCTCGACCTTTCGGTCTCCGTGTTCCGAGGCCATATCTGTTATATGCTAGGCTCGTCAAGCTTAACCTGAGTATTCCGCGTGTGCAACTGTTTTGCACCCGTTGTATTTGAACGTAGAGCCTATCACACCCGATCATCACGTGGTGTCTCAGCACGAAGAACTTTCGCAACGGTGCATACTCAGGGAGAACACTTATACTTTGATAATTTAGTGAGGGATCATCTTATAATGCTACCGTCAATCAAAGCAAGATAAGATGCATAAAAGATAAACATCACATGCAATCAATATAAGTGATATGATATGGCCATCATCATCTTGTGCTTGTGATCTCCATCTCCGAAGCACCGTCATGATCACCATCGTCACCGGCGCGACACCTTGATCTTCATCGTAGCATCGTTGTCGTCTCGCCAATCTTATGCTTCTACGACTATCGCTACCGCTTAGTGATAAAGTAAAGCATTACAGGGCGATTGCATTGCATACAATAAAGCGACAACCATATGGCTCCTGCCAGTTGCCGATAACTCGGTTACAAAACATGATCATCTCATACAATAAAATTTAGCATCATGTCTTGACCATATCACATCACAACATGCCCTGCAAAAACAAGTTAGACGTCCTCTACTTTGTTGTTGCAAATTTTACGTGGCTGCTACGGGCTTAGCAAGAACCGTTCTTACCTACGCATCAAAACCACAACGATAGTTTGTCAAGTTGGTGTTGTTTTAACCTTCGCAAGGACCGGGCGTAGCCACACTCGGTTCAACTAAAGTTGGAGAAACTGACACCCGCCAGCCACCTGTGTGCAAAGCACGTCGGTAGAACCAGTCTCGCGTAAGCGTACGCGTAATGTCGGTCCGGGCCGCTTCATCCAACAATACCGCCGAACCAAAGTATGACATGCTGGTAAGCAGTATGACTTATATCGCCCACAACTCACTTGTGTTCTACTCGTGCATATGACATCTACGCATAAAACCTGGCTCGGATGCCACTGTTGGGGAACGTAGTAATTTCAAAAAAATTCCTACGCACACGCAAGATCATGGTGATGCATAGCAACGAGAGGGGAGAGTGTTGTCCACGTACCCTCGTAGACCGAAAGCGGAAGCGTTAGCACAACGCGGTTGATGTAGTCGTACGTCTTCACGATCCGACCGATCAAGTACCGAACGCACGGCACCTCCGAGTTCAGCACACGTTCAGCCCGATGACGTCCCTCGAACTCCGATCCAGCCGAGTGTTGAGGGAGAGTTTCGTCAGCACGACGGCGTGGTGACGATGATGATGTTCTACCGACGCAGGGCTTCGCCTAAGCACCGCTACAGTATTATCGAGGTGGACTATGGTGGAGGGGGCCACCGCACACGGCTAAAAGATCAAACAATCAATTGTTGTGTCTCTAGGGTGCCCCCCTGCCAACGTATATAAAGGAGCAAGGGGGAGGTGCGGCCGGCCAGGAGGGGCGCGCCAAGTGGAGTCCCTCCCTTTTCCTAGTTGGATTAGGAGTGGAGGGGAAAGAGGTGGAGGAGAGGAAGGAAAGGGGGGCGCCGCCCCCCTCTCCTTGTCCTATTCGGACTAGAGGGGAGGGGCGCGCGGCCCTGCCCTGGCCGCCTCTCCTCTTCTCCACAAAGGCCCACTATGGCCCATTAAGCCCCCGGGGGGTTCCGGTAACCCCTCGGTACTCCGGTAAAATCCCGATTTCACCCAGAACACTTCCGATATCCAAATATAGGCTTCCAATATATCAATCTTCATGTCTCGACCATTTTGAGACTCCTCGTCATGTCCGTTATCACATCCGGGACTCCAAACAACCTTCGGTACATCAAAACATATAAACTCATAATATAACTGTCATCGAAACATGAAGCGTGCGGACCCTACGGGTTTGAGAACTATGTAGACATGACCGAGACACGTCTCCGGTCAATAACCAATAGCGGAACCTGGATGCTCATATTGGCTCCCATATATTCTACGAAGATCTTTATCAGTCAGACCGCATAACAACATACATTGTTCCCTTTGTCATCGGTATGTTACTTGCCCGAGATTCGATCGTCGGTATCTCAATACCTAGTTCAATTTCCTTACCGGCAAGTCTCTTTACTCGTTCTGTAATACATCATCCCACAACTAACTCATTAGTTGCAATGCTTGCAAGGCTTAAGTGATGTGCATTACCGAGAGGGCCCAGAGATACCTCTCCGACAATCGGAGTGACAAATCCTAATCTCGAAATACGCCAACCCAACAAGTACCTTCGGAGACACCTGTAGAGCACCTTTATAATCACCCAGTTACGTTGTGACGTTTGGTAGCACACAAAGTGTTCCTCTAGTAAACGGGAGTTGCATAATCTCATAGTCATAGGAACATGTATAAGTCATGAAGAAAGCAATAGTAACATACTAAACGATCGAGTGCTAAGCTAACGGAATGGGTCAAGTCAATCACATCATTCTCCTAATGATGTGATCCCGTTAATCAAATGACAACTCATGTCTATGGCTAGGAAACATAACCATCTTTGATCAACGAGCTAGTCAAGTAGAGGCATACTAGTGACACTCTGTTTGTCTATGTATTCACACAAGTATTATGTTTCCGGTTAATACAATTCTAGCATGAATAATAAACATTTATCATGATATAAGGAAATAAATAATAACTTTATTATTGCCTCTAGGGCATATTTCCTTCAATATCTTCTATCTCAGCAGGTGCAATACCATTCATAATTTCTTTATATAAAGTAAAAGTAATTGCACTCACACTAGCACCCACATCACATAAGACATGATAGCAATGATATCCTATTTTAACTGAAACAACAGGCATGCCAACAACGGGTCTATGTTTATCTTTACTATCGGGTTTAGCAATTCTAGCGGCTTCATCACAAAAATAAATAACTTGCCCATCAATATTATCAACCAAGAGATCTTTAACCATAGCAATACTAGGTTCAACTTTAATTTGCTCAGGTGGTGTGGGTGTTCTAGTATAACTCTTACGAACCACAGTTGAAGCTTTAGCATGATCCTTTATTTTAACAGGAAAAGGTGGTTTCTCAATAGAAGTAGTAGGAACAATAGGATAAACATTATAAGTAATAGTCTCTTCTTCAACTTTAATAGGTTCTACTACTTTAACTTCAATGGGAGGATGATATTTAAACCACTTCTCCTTAGGGAGATCAACATGAGTAGCAAAAGATTCACAAAAAGAAGCTACTATCTCAGTGTCAAGTCCATATTTAGTGCTAAACTTTTGAAAAGCATCGGTATTCATAAAAGATTTAACACAATCAAACTTAAGCTTAATACCTAACTCTTTACCTTCGTCGAGTTCCCAATCTTAAAAGTTGTGTTTAATTCGTTCCAATAAATCCCATTTGAATTCGATATCCTTCTTCATAAAATAACCAGTACAAGAAGTATCGAGCATGGATCGATCATTATGAGAAAGCCGAGCATAAAATTTTGGATAATAATTTCTCTTGAGAGCTCATGATTGGGGCATGAATATAACATTGACTTAAGCCTCCCGCAAGCTTGAGCGATACTTTCTCCTTCACGAGGCCAACAATTATATATATAATTCCGATCACGATGATCCAATTTCAATCGGTTGTAGTTCCATGACCCAATATCATCACATAGCCTATACCATGTCAATGTCTTTCCCTTCAAACATAAAGGGAAGACCTTCTTCTTGACAACATCCTCGGGCATACCTGCAAGCTTAAATAATCCACAAACTTCATCCACGTAGATTAGATGCATATCGGGATGTAATGTTCCATCTCCTGCATAAGGATTAGCTAGCAGTTTCTCTATCATACCCGAAGGAATTTCATAATAAATATTTTCAGTAGGTGCAGTAGGTTGAGGATCAGCTCTTTGCTCTTCCGGTCAAGGTGAAGATACCCCGAACAAGCCCCTCAAAGGATTCCTTTCCATAGTAACAAGTGACAGTAAATTTCAGCACACTATATAAATGTTTCCTTACCAAATTCCACTTACCAAAGGCGCTTCACTCCCCGGAAACGGCGCCAGAAAAGAGTCTTGATGACCCACAAGTATAGGGGATATATCATGGTCCTTTAAATAAGTAAGAGTGTCGAACCCAATGAGGAGCAGAAGGAAATGACAAACGGTTTTCAACAAGGTATTCTCTGCAAGCACTGCATTTTTTTGTAACAGATAGTTGTGTGATAAGATAATTCGCAATGGGTAACAAGTAACAAAAGTAAATGAGGTGCAGCAAGCTGGCCCAATCCTTTTTGTAGCAAAGGACAAGCCTGGACGAACTCTTATATAAAGCAGAGCGCTCCTGAGGACACATGGGAATTACTGTCAAGCTAGTTTACATCATGCTCATATGATTCGCGTTTGTTACTTTGATAATTTGATATGTGGGTGGACCGGTGCTTGGGTGCTGCCCTTCCTTGGACAAGCCTCCCACTTATGATTAACCCCTCTAGCAAGAATCCGCAACTACGAAAGAAGAATTAAGATAAATCTAACCATGGCATGGAACATATGGATCCAATTCAGCCCCTTACGAAGCAATGCATAAACTAGGGTTTAAGCTTCTGTCACTCTAGCAACCCATCATCTACTTATTACTTCCCAATGCCTTCCCCTAGGCCGAAATCATGGTGCAGTGTCATGTAGTAGACGTTCACATAACACCACTAGAGGAAAGACAACATACATCTCATCAAAATATCGAACGAATACCAAATTCACATGATTACTTATAACAAGACTTCTCCCATGTCCTCAGGAACAAACGTAACTACTCACAAAGCATATTCATGATCAAGATTAGAGGAGTATTAATTATCATTAAGGATCTGAACATATGATCTTCCACCCAATAAACCAACCAGCATCAACTACAAGAAGTAATCAACACTACTAGCAACTCACAGGTACCAATCTAAGGTTTTTAGACAAAGATCGGATACAAGAGATGAACTAGGGTTTCAGAGGAGATGGTGCTGGTGAAGATGTTGATGGAGATTGACCCCCTCTCGATGAGAGGATCGTTTGTGATGACGATGGCTTCGATTTCCCCCTCCCGGAGGGAAGTTTCCCCGGCAGAACAGCTCCGCCGGAGCCCTAGATTGGTTCTGCCCAGGTTCCGCCTCGAGACGGTGGCGCTTCGTCCCGAAAGCTTCTCTCTATTTTTTTCAGGTCAAAACACACCATATAGCAGAAGATAGGCGTCGGGGGTCTTCCAGGGGGCCTACAAGGACGGGGGCGCGCCCTCCACCCTTGTGGCTAGCTAGTGGGCCCCCTCTGGTACTTTCTTCGCCCAATATTTTTTTATATATTCTAAAAATATTCTCCATGAAGTTTCAGGACTTTTGGAGTTGTGCGGAATAGGTCTCTAATATTTGCTCCTTTTCCAGTCTAGAATTCCAGCTGTCGGCATTCTCCCTCTTCATGTAAACCTTATAAAATAAGAGAGAAAAGGCATAAGTATTGTGATATAATGTGTAATGACAGCCCATAATGCGATAAATAACAATATATAAGCATGATGCAAAATGGACGTATCATCGTCAAACATTTCCTGTGTTCAAAATTTAAAGATTATAAATTGACGGCAATTATCAGGAACTCACGACAACATATCATTATTATTCATCATGGTTGACTTTCGATCTGTCGAGTCTTCCTCTAAAACACTCATCTCACGTGGTGTATATGGTGGGCACTCCCTCTCTGATATATTCGACTGTCGGTGATGGTCGCTCCTCCCTTCATCCCCGAGTGCATTACACCAAAATGTCTAGCACACGGGAACGAAGGAGAAGCAACCCCCACGACAACAGTCGTTATTATTCCTCTCTGACATTTGCAACCGTCGGTGATGGTAGCTCCTACTTTCATTCGAAAGTGCATTACACCAAAACGTCTAGCACCTTCGAAGGAAAAAGAAGCTACCCTCACGACAACAGTCGGGATTCTTCCTCTCTCATATATGGTGGACACTCCCTTATAGATATTTCGACCGTCGGTGATGGTCGCTTCCCCCCTTCTCTCGTGCATTACCAAGACAACAGTCGGCATTCTTCTTCTCTCATATATGGTGGACACTCTCCCTCACTGATTTTTTGACCATCATGTATGGAGCCCTGACAGACTTAGAGTCAACCCGGAATGTCGTTTAATTCTCATTCCGGAAAATCTAGGGCACTCGATATTTCTTACATATTCTAGCACAAGTCATGCTAAAATTCATGGAAAAATCCGGCATGCCTTTGCTAAAATAGGACATATCGAGCGCCTGAAATTTGCCGGAACGGAAATGAATCAACACTCCGGCAAAACATAGGCCACTCGGATTTTCCCTGCGATACAAAGATTTCCATACACATACAACGATGTTTAAACTTGAAATTCTATCTGGATCAATTATCATTTTAAAAAAACTAGCTTCACATTGTCACTGCTACTCATCTACTACTACTACATCTATGAAAACTTGCATAGGTCACTAGGAGGTGTTCCCGCAATGTGAGATTGACATAACTAAATACCCTAGGAGGAGGTGGACTTTTAGCTCACTGACACGGGTGTAGGGGAAGTAGAGGTAGCTCCCACGACGATCACTCCAGGGAGATGCGACACTACAAAGCCTGCACATTCCACCGAGTGAAAATTTTAGATCATTAAATATCATATAGAATTCTTTGATGACAAAGTGATAATGACATAAAAAATAATTAAATTGTCCAATATATTTCTATATTGGAAAAGAAAATTACTAAAATTTTCTATATCTAAATTTTCTTACTAAAAATTTATATACCTAAATTTTCTTACTAAAAATTTCTATTACAGCAAGCATACTAATTATTTAAAGGTATTTGGTTTTGTTGCCCCTACATTACTAAAAAAATTCTAATCTATTCAAATAATCTACATTACTGAAAATTTTCTATTCTATTCAAATAATCTACACTACTAAATATCATATAATCCCTATATTTACTACAAAATTACATTCTACATTCTATTATATTGTAAAACATTAAAAAAATATTCTACAAGAATAGGGGGAGGAGGGATGGAGGGGGCAGGAGGGAGGAGGGGGACGGAGGAGGGCGGCCGGACGAGGAGGGAGGAAGCGGGAGCAGGAGGGAGGGAGGAAGAGAGAGCAGGAGGAGGGGTGGCGCTAGGAGGAG
This sequence comes from Triticum aestivum, assembly GCF_018294505.1. Lineage (NCBI taxonomy): Eukaryota > Viridiplantae > Streptophyta > Magnoliopsida > Poales > Poaceae > Triticum > Triticum aestivum. The sequence continues at coordinate 529,119,710 of NC_057808.1, read as the reverse complement.
GGAGAGGAAGGGTGCTAGAGGAGAGAGGATTGAGGAGGGTGGTGGCTGGCCGAGGAAGGAGGAGGGAGGACGGTGGCAGCAATGCAGTGGCGATGGTGGGAGGAGGAAGAGGCAGAGGGAGTGAATGAGGGGAGTGAGAAAGTGGACCGGCAAGGAGAGATAAGGTTGACTTAGCAGTAGTGCGGGTCGAGGAACGGAGCTACTGCTAACTCTTTAGCAGTAGCACGTCTCCTGAGGGCCGCGTTGGTACTATACATAGATTGTTTGCTAAGGTGTATCACATACCAGTACCATCGTTTTGATGAACCACGCTACAGCTAAAGAGGTAGTAGTAGCGCCTCTTCGCGTCCCCCCTACTATAAAGTGTCAGTAGCGTGTTCATCAGAGCCGCGCTACTGATAATCCTCCACCTATAAGGTTTTTCCTAGTAGTGTATGTTTAAGCTTTAGAGTTTAGTCAAACTATTCTAATGGAACTATTGCTGGAAATATGTCCTAGAAGCAATAATAAAGTATTATTTTGTTTCCATGTTTGTAATTAACAGTTATATTTCTATGATGTGACTGCAATGATTCTTGAATGTGAGATTCAGAGGAGAACTCGGTTGCATGTGTGGAAACATAAACACCAAATAGATCTATAGTATCGCCTCAAATACTTGCTCATTTATTGCAGATGATCTTCTTGGTCATAGAGCATTGCTAAAGTAATAAGGATGCCAGCAATAATGAGAGCACATTGTTGGTTTAAGATGGTGTTGGACAGAAAGAAATTATGATATTTTGCGAGATCCCATCGCAACTATGCTATCGGTATTATCAAATAATACAATAATGTTTAATCGCATTTTTAGATCATGAGGATTTCGTAGGACTTCATACCAGATGGTTACTGTGGGGTTACCAAATGTTTCCTATAACTGGGAGATCATATAGGTAGCTTACAGGTACACCCGAAAAGTATGCCAAGGTTCTCAATGATCCAAGACTAGGATTTCCTCCTCCGACGATGGAGAGATACTCTCTAGGACGACTTGGTATTATGGTATCCATCATCATCTGGCCAGACACAAGCTTGATATTTATCGTGGGGATACTATAACACAGAAACAAGAAAAGAGAACAAAATGGGTAACGAGGATAACTTGGTATTAGATATTGACAAAAGTCTCGCCTCGGGTTTTGTAACATATCGTAAAGCAAAGGGAATTGTATGCGGAAACAACAGGTACATCCGATAAAGATCTTCGTGTATAAGTGGGAATTAACATGGGTGTCCAGACCCCATTGTTAATTATAGACCGGAAGGTGTTCCGGCTCCACATATTACGGAACCTACAAGGTCACAAGCTTAACGATTAGTGGTCCGTTAGAGAACTAAGAGACATTGTGGAATGAGAGAGAATGGGTACTAGAAGAGTTACAGATGGTTCTAGAAGTGTTCCGGATGGACCTAGGAGCGCCCCACGAGCGTCGTGGAAGTGTTGGGGAGCGTTCTGGATTTTATAGAAGGCATTCAAAGCTTTTGGGAGGTTTCGAGATTTTTCAGAAAGCTACGAAGGGTCCTAGTGGGCTGCCCCCTTGGCTAGCCAAAGGGGCAGTAGCCACATGGGCCCTAAAGACCCAAAAGTGGTGTGGCCCCTATAGGCTTGCACTACAATAGATCTGAATAGTGCTGACACCACATCACTCATCGGACATTGACCAGGCATGAGTAACTAGCCATTACATGAGTCAGTGATATTGATTTTTGGCCTCGGCTAGAGGGTTATCACAAACCGATCTAGATAGGGTTGGTGAGTCATATCTTTGTCCCGGTGATCAAAATGGACTAAAGTTAATCACTAACCAACCGCTATATTTGAACAGTCCATAAATGTAACATCCGGATAATTAAGCTACAGTAATCCCTGCTAATGATGCCATATCACCACTATTACTGTTGCTAATCTCACGTCGATTCAAATCCAATTCAAATTTAAAATAAAGCCAAACAATTAAAGTTTTCAAATGTCAAAACTAAAATGTTCTAAATGTGAAAAATAATTCATAGATAATTACGGTTAAGAAACCACATTTTTATAAAGTATTTAAATGCATTAAAATAAATAAACAGTAGCTAAAAATAATCTAAATGTCTTTTAAATAATTAAGTTATTGTAAAATACTTTATTTCAATGCCAATTGTATTGGCAGTGGTATAATTAGTAATACTAATTTAGGAACTATTTATATATTTTGTAAAATTAAAATAAATTAAAAGAAAATAAACAAAAGAAAAAGAAAACCAAAAAGAAAAAGAAAAGGACAAAAAAAACTCCCCCATTGGGCCAACTGACCCAGCTGGTCGACCAGGCCGGCCCATTTGGCCAGCCGCCCCCCCCTCCCTGGCCTACTTAACCCCGAAACCCTAATCCCCCCACCGATTCCCCCCTCACCCCCTCTCCTTGCCCCGATCTGGATCGGGAGCTCCCCGACGCTAACGCCGCTCGTCCTCGCCGTCGCCGCCACCTCGCCAGCGTCGCCTCCCCGCCTCTTCCCCGACTCGCTACCCCACGCCTCGCCGACCCCATGCGAGTACAAACGGGGGCGAGGACCTCCCCCCATCTCCCCCTTTCCTCCCATGTCGCCCCACGCGTCGTCCCCTCCACCCGAGCGCGCTCTCTGGCCCTTCGCCGCGCCGCGCCGCGCCCGTCCCCCCGCTGTTGTCGCGCTCCTCGCCGTAAGCTCTGTCGCCCGCACCCCCGCCTCCACGTGCAGCCTCGCCGCGCCGCCCATGCTGCAGCTCCCGTTCGAGCACCGCCCGCTCTCGCGCTCGCTTTCGTCCCGTTCGCGCTCGCCGCAGCCCCGCTGCCACGCTCGCCTCAGCCCCGTCGTGCTCTACCCCGCGTCGTCCTGCACCTACCGCAGCCCGCACCTACTCGCCGCCCGCTGGCCCCCTCGCACACGCTCACCCGCCGCGGCCAGCCTGACCGCGCGCCCCCACTGCCCGCCACGCCGCACGCCCGCGCTCGGCCTCATGTCCTCTAGCACCTAGCCTCGCCCCTCCCCTCGCTCGCCGCTCACCGTGGCCGCTACGGCCGAGCACCGGCCACCCCCCCCCCTCGCGCCTTGTTGCCTTGCCCTGCACCGCGAGCAGGCTCGGCCCCCGCTTCGCCACCCGGTGCCCGCGCCTGTTAGCCCGCCTGTTGGCCTGGGTCTATGCCATACGGGACTCAGCCCCCTGTGAACGAAAAGAATGCGAATGAAAATTTAGAAAAGGAACAAATAATAATAATAGTAATCAATTACTTATTTAATTATTTAACTTAATTAAATTAAACTTGATTAAATTATACCTAATTAGCCTAATTACCTATTTAGTTAATTAAAACTTTTAGGTTAGTTAAAACAGAGAATGATAGGGGGGCCACCCTGTTGACCAGTCAAAAGTTGACTGGTCAACTGGGCCCCCATGGCCCACATGTCAGCCTCTGTGTACACTGCTGTGTGCACAGGGCTGGGTACACATAGCAATTTTGACTTTTTTCGAATTAAAAATAATTTCAGAAAATGATTAAAACTTTAAAAATTAATATAAAACAATCCGTAACTCGAATGAAAATGTTTTATACGTGAAAGTTGCTCAGAAAAACGTGACGATTCTGAATATTCACCCTGTTCATCTATCACGTGCCTCTATCATAGTGAACATGGAACCGTCCCCCTCCGTTCATCTGTCCGAAAATGCCTAACACCGGGAATACTTTCCCGAAAGTTTTCCCCCTTCGCCGGTATTGTGTAGTACTGCGTTAGGTCACCTCTAGCATCGCATATTGCCATGTCATCCATCATGATGCATCTGTTTGCATTGTGTTTATTGTTTCTTTCTCCTCTTCTCTCCGGCAGACTTCGAGACTAACGCCACTGCTGCCCCGTTCGACTACGGTGTCGATGACCCATCCTTCTTCGCAGAGCTTCCAGGCAAGCAAAACCCCTTTGATCATTCTGATACCGCCTACTCTTTCCTTCTACTACTTGCATTAGAGTAGAGCTACAGTTACTGCTTATCGGTTGATCCCATTCTGATGCATAGCATGTCCTTGTTTCTACTGTTGTTGATACTTTATCTGCTATCTTAAATGCTTAGTATAGGTTGCTAGTAGTCCATCAGTGGCCCTACACTCTTGTCCGTCTGCCATGCTATACTATCGGGCCGTGATCCCTCCGGGAGGTGATCACGGGTATATATATACTATATATTACTATATCACTTATGATACTGTTCGGATGTGGGGGCTGAAGGGACAGGTGGTTCCATCCAGGTAGCGGTGGACCTGGATTCCCGACGGCCCCCGAGTAATTCTTTGTGGCAGAGCGACAGGGTAGGTTGAGACCACCTAGGAGAGAGGTGGGTCTGGTCCCTGGTCGGTGTCCGCGGTTACATCAAAATAACATGCTTAACCAGATTGGGTATTTGATCTGAGTTGGTCGTTGACTGATAATCCCCAAGTGCAAGGAATCATTGTAGCAATTTCCAAAGGTGGAAGTGAAAAGTATGGAGTGTCGAACCCACAAGGAGCTAAAGGTAAGATCAATATTCTATCAAGTCCTATCTGCCACTGATACGACTCTATGTACACCGAACGTTTGCTTCCATCTAGAAACGAGAAATAAAACTACGTTGTGGTTACGCAGAGGATAGCTTTGCATTATATCGGAGAACTAAAATATAAAAGTAGGTGATGTTATCATAAAGTTAGAATATATTATAATATTTTATAAATAGCGAGTGTGGAATAATGATGGGTCGGTGTGCGGAATTGTCCTAGGCAATTGTCAACAAGATCGGTAATCATTATTAAATTTTATATGAGGGAGCGGCATAAGCTAACATACTTTCTCTACTTGGATCATATGCACTTAGGATTGGAACTCTAGCAAGCATCTGCAACTACTAAAGATCATTAAGGTAAAACCCAACCATAGCATTATTGCAAACCCACTATAAGTGAATCATGAGCATATTGCAAACCGTACTGCGGGAATCCCTCACGTGTGCGCGGCACGGAGGGCACCAAAGGATAGAACAAAACTAGAACATACAACTCAAACCAATCTAGATCATCAATCAACACAAAAGACAAAAGAAATCTACTCAAAACATCATAGGATGGCAACACATCATTGGATCATAATATGTGGCATAACGCACCATGTTCAAGTAGGGGATTACAGCGGGGTGCGGGAGAGTGGACCGCTTAAAATAGATGAGGAAGGTGATGAAGAAGGTGATGTTGATGAAGATTATCACCGCGGCGATGGTTTCCTCGGCGGCACTCCGGCGCCACAGAGAGTGAGTGGGAGAGTCTCTCCCCCTTGTGCTTCCTCTTCCATGGCCTCCCCCATAGATGGGGAGAGGCTCTCCCTCTAGTCCTTGGCCTCCATCGTGATGATGGCTCCCTCTGGCTTCCTCCTCCATGGCCTCCGGTGATGATGGCCTCCTTTGGCTTCCTCCTCCATGGCCAGCCGTGATGATGGCCCCTTCCGGCAGGGTGCCGGAGAGGGCCTAGATGGATTTTTCATGGCTACAGAGGCTTGTAGCGGCAAAACATCCGATCTAGGGTTCTTTTCACAGGTTTGGGTATTTATAAGAATTTTTGGCGTCTGTCTCACGTCAAGGGGGTGACCAAGGGGCCCACAAGCCTGGCGCTAGTGCCCCGGGGGGTAGGGCGCGCCCCTTGGCTTGTGGCCTCCTCGGTCACCTCCTGGTCCAGCTCTGGTGCTTCGGGGGTCTCTTTTGGTCCATAGAAGATCACCGTAAATTTTCAGGCTATTCCGAGAACTTTTATTTCTGCACAAAAAATGACACCACGGTAGTTCTGCTGAAAACAGCGTTAGTCCGAGTTAGTTCTAATCAAATCATACCAAAACCGTATAAAATTATTGTATACATGGCATGAATACTTCATAAATTATAGATACGTTGGAGACGTATCAGCATCCCCAAGCTTAATTCCTGCTCATCCTCGAGTAGGTAAATGATAAAAGAAATAATTTATGAAGTGTGAATGCTAGCATAGTGCATAAATTTGATAAATGATAGTTCCAAACACTTTTTCGAGCATCATTATATATCAGAAACAGTATCTCATCTCATAAAACTTCTCATGATCAAGTAACAAGCTATTCATGTTAAAGTATAGACCATAAAGTTTCTTGAAAACTTACAAACTATGTTCTCAGTCACCAAACAATTGCAATTCATCTTACTTTCAGGAAGGGTCTATGTAAGAGCTCTGATTTAGCAAATTCCACATACTCAACTATCATATAGTCTTCCATGATTGCTAACACTCAAAGCATATTTTTAGAACAGATAACATCCGTCGAACACAGAGAAAGATAGGGGCTTTAATGTTTCGCCTCCCAACTTATTTACCAACGCATGATCAAATATATTCGAATGGCCATATATGCTTGGATCTTTCCCACCACATGATGCTTGCCAACTAAAGAATAACTGAGGTTGAAATAAGAAGGAATACTATTGACTCTTGCATAAAAGTAAATACATGAAATTAAAAGATAGGCCCTTCGCAGAGGGAAGCAGAGGTTGTTATGCGCTTTTTAATTTTGGATGTGCAAACCCATAATGCAAAGGAACGTCACATTGTATTGCCCTTTGTGATAGCAACCTTTAATATGCAGTCCGTCGCTTTTATTTCTTTACCATCACAAGTTCGTACAATGCTTATTTTCCCTTACAATAAAAGATCATACATATTTAGGAGCAATTTTTATTGCTTTTTGCACTGATAACAACTTATTTGAAGGATCTTATTCAATCCATAGGTAGATATGGTGGCACTCATGGCAAGAAACGGGGCTTAAGGGTTTTTGGATGCAAAAGTAGTATCTCTACTTAGTACAATTTTTTGGCTAGCAAAAGATCCTAAGCAAGCACCACATGTTGGAGGATCCATAACAATATAACTTCTATACAAATATACCCAAACATAACTCATTATGTTGTCTTTCTTGTCCAACTTCAACTAATTTTCTCAAGTTTGAAAATAATTAATGGGGCTCACAATCATAGAAGATGTCCAAGATAGTATATTTATATGAGAAATCTCTCTTCCTTCAATATTCTTTCATGAATTGTTCAAGTGACCAATGTTGAGTTTGCTAACTTTCAATAAATTTTACCACCTATACTTCTTATATGTGAAGTCATTACTCCCCATGGGATAAGCATATGAAACATATATAATTTTAGATTTCTGATATTCAATTCATCCAACCATTTACTCATAAGATATAAGTGAAGCACGAGAGTAAATGATAAAACTACTCCAAAAAGATGTGCGTGAAGATCAATGACTAATTAAATAGTTAAATAGCCATGCGAGGACTCTCTATTATTCAAAAATTCAGATCCAATGATTTTATTCAAACAGCTAGTAAAATGAAAATGCACTCCAAGCAAAACACATATCATGTGACGAATAAAAATATAGCTGCAAGTAAGGTATACCGATAGTTTTGAAGACGAAAGAGCGGATGCCTTCCGGGGCATCCCCAAGCTTAGGCGCTTGATTCTTTCTTGAATATTACCTTGGGGTGCCTTGGGCATCCCCAATCTTAGGTTCTTGTCACTCTTCATTCTTCTCATATCGATATCTCACCCAAAACTTGAAAAATTCAATCACACAAAACTTAACGGAACTTCATGAGATGGGTTAGTAAAATAAAACAAATCATTCACTTGGGTACTGTCAAAGATAAGATTCATAATTGTTTCCACATAGTTCATACTGTACTCTATAATCTCCACAATTTATATTAAGCAATATAAGCATAGAAACTATAAAGCAAGCAAACTATGCATTGAGGGCAAAATCTGTGAAAAACAGAACAGTCTATAATGATCTGAATACCAGCCAAACTTATATAACTCCAAACATTCTGAAAAATTAGGACAACGTGGTAAATTTGTATATCAATCTTTTATATAAAAAAACAGACCAAAATCATGCTTGTGTGATTTTTTAAAATTCTGGCAACGAGCGCAAAAGTTTCTATTTTTCAGCAAGATCAAATCAACTACCACCATAGATCATCCCAAAGGTCTTACTTGGCACTTTATTGAAACAAAAGCTACAAAACATGATTGCTACAGTAGCATAATCATGAGAACACACAAAAACAGTAGGGGTAAATATTGGGTTGTCTCCCAACAAGCGCTTTTCTTTAATGGCTTTTTAGCTAGGCATGATATTTTAATGATACTCTTCCAAGCCCAATTTCGATGATAATTGTATTCATACTCTAAAAGGTATAAGTGAAGTTCATAGATCATTCTACAATTAATATAGATTGACCAATATCCAAGCTCAAAATATATAAGTGAAGCACATGAAGCATTCTATAAAGCCATACTCAAAAGATTTAAGTGAAGCACATGAAGCATTCTATAAATTAATGAAGGACTATCTCATACTAGCATGGTGCATAAAGGAAAAAAACACAAAAGACACATATCATGTGAACAAAACAAAAACTGAGGTATACCGATAATTGTTGAAGAAGAAAGATGGGATGCCAACCGGGCCATCCCCAAGCTTAGATGCTTGAGTATCTTTGAAATACTTACTTGTGGTGCCTTGGGCATCCCCAAGGTTGAACTCTTGCCTCTCCTTATTCTTCGTATATTGATACCTCCTCGATCTTCGAACACTTCATCCACACAAAACTTAACAAAACCCTCGTGAGATCCGTCGGTATAATAAAGCAAATCACTACCTTTAGGTACTGTTGTAAACTCATTCCAATTTCATATTAGCATTATATCTACTGTATTCCAACTTCACCATGCTTCATACCCCCCGAAAGAACCCGTAGATTCATCAAAATAAGCGAACAACACATAGAAAACAGAATTTGTCAAAAACAGGAAAGTCTGTAGCAATTTGAACATTTGCCATACTTATGTAATTCCAAAACTTCTAACAAAATAGGAAAAAATGAACAATTTGCATAGCAGTACTGTGTAAAAAATTTAGAAACTTTTGACGTTCCAGTAAAAAATGTGAATTCACGCACTACAGTCAAAGTTTCTGTTTTTGCACCGCACATAGCAAACAAGCAATCTAAACATCCTAAAGCCAAATCTTGGCACATTATTTTTATAATACAATGGATATATACAGGGGGGTAATTATTTTTGAGAAACTTCCTTGAAAATTTCTACATTGTTTCCATGAGCATGAACACAAGTGTTCAAGGTCAACCCTCACATCTCCATTGCATAACCTTCCAATCACCTCTCTTTTTGAAAAAGTTTTTAGGCATAAGAGGCAAGTAATTTTTTGTATTTTGCATTCTTTAATTTTTTTTCATTTCACCCACAACTAAAGAAAACAAAAGCAAAAGGGAAGACAAAATCTACTTCGTGAAGAAAGCAAACAAGCACACACAAGAATATCAACCCCGCGCTACTCCTCCCCAGCAACGGTGATACATCTCCAACGTATCTATAATTTTTTATTGTTCCATGCTATTATATTATCTTTTTTGGATGTTTAATGGGCTTTATTATGCACTTTTATATTATTTTTGGGACTAACCTACTAACCGAAGGCCTAGTGCAACTCGCTGTTTTTTTGCCTATTTCAGTGTTTCGCAGAAAAGGAATATCAAACGGAATGAAACCTTCACGAGGATCGTTTTTGGAACAAACACAATCCAGGAGACTTGGAGTGGACGTCAAGGAAGCCACGAGGTGGCCACGAGGTAGGAGGGCGCGCCCAGGGGGTCGGCGCGCCCCCCACCCTCGTGGGACCCTCGTGGCTCCACCGACCTACTTCTTTCGCCTATATATACTCATATACCCCGAAAACATCCACGAGCACCACCAAACCCTATTTCCACCGCCGCAACCTTCTATACCCGTGAGATCCCACCTTGGGGCCTTTCCGGCGCTCCGTCGGAGGGGGAATCGATCACGGAGGGCTTCTACATCAACACCATAGCCTCTCCGATGATGTGTGAGTAGTTTACGACAGACCTTCGGGTCCATAGTTATTAGCTAGATGGCTTCTTCTCTCTCTTTGGATCTCAATACAAAGTTCTGCTTGATTCTCTTGGAGATCTATTCGATGTAATACTTTTTGCGGTGTGTTTGTCGAGATCTGATGAATTGTGGGTTTATGATCAAGATTATCTATGAAAAATATTTGATTCTTCTCTGAATTCTTATATGCATGATTTGATATCTTTGCAAGTCTCTTCGGATTATCAGTTTGGTTTGGCCTACTAGATTGATCTTTCTTGCAATGGGAGAAGTGCTTAGCTTTGGGTTCATTCTTGTGGTGTCCTTTCCCAGTGACAGCAGGGGCAGCAAGGCACGTATTGTATTGTTGCCATCGAGGATAAAAAGATGGGGTTTATATCATATTGCTTGAGTTTATCCCTCTACATCATGTCATCATGCCTAATGCGTTACTCTGTTCTTATGAACTTAATACTCTAGATGCATGCTGGATAGCGGTCGATGTGTGGAGTAATAGTAGTAGATGCAGAATCGTTGTTGTCTACTTGTCACGGACGTGATGCCAATGTTCATGATCATGCCTAGATATTCTCATAACTATGCGCTTTTCTATCAATTGCTCGACAGTGATTTGTTCACCCATCGTAGAATTTGCTATCTTGAGAGAAGCCACTAGTGAAACCTATGGCCCCCGGGTCTATCCTCCATCATATAAATCTTCCGCCTACGTGCTATTTCTGTTGCCGTTTATTTTGCAATCTTTACTTTTCAATCTATACAACAAAAATACCAAAAATATTTATCTTATTATCTTTATCAGATCTCACTTTTGCAAGTGGCCGTGAAGGGATTGACAACCCCTTTATCGCGTTGGTTGCAAGGTTCTTGATTGTTTGTGCAGGTAGTGTAGTGTAGTCTCCTACTGGATTGATAACTTGGTTCTCAAAAACTGAGGGAAATACTTACGCTACTTTGCTGCATCACCCTTTCCTCTTCAAGGGAAAACCAACGCATGCTCAAGAGGTAGCAAGAAGGATTTCTGGCGCCGTTGCCGGGGAGATTTGCGCCAAGTCAAGTCAAGATTTGATCTCCCGTCAACTAGCCATTTCTGGCACCGTTGCCTGGGAGATCTACGCACAAGTCAAGACATACCAAGTACCCATCACAAACTCTTATGCCTCACATTACATTATTTGCCATTTGCCTCTCGTTTTCCTCTCCCCCACTTCACCCTTGCCATTTTATTCGCCCTTTTTCCGTTCGTCTCTTTTTGCTTACCTTTTTGTGTGCTTGTTCTTTGTGTGATTTGCTGCCATCATGTCTGAAACTGGGGATGTTATAAGGATAGTGGTAATAACATGGAAAAATTTGATGCTTTTGATGATCCTCATGAAGATCCTACTATTTTACACACTAAAAAGTTTCGGATTGGTAGTGGTAATATTATTGGAAAAGGAGTTATTCAAGATTTCTTTACTTGTGTCGGTGCCCTACCCACTATGGGTGGGTCTATTCTTCATAGAACTAGTAGTCTTGCGGATGCTTTATCTTTGCTCATAGTTGAACTTGAAAGACAATTTATTCATATGCATCCTTGCATACAAAGGATTTTTCTAGAGTTTTCAAGTATCGAGCATTCTTCTGTTAAGCGAGCAGCTACTATCTTTTTGGCACATGAATTCAGATTTATAATGAAAGAAGCCAATGAAATTTTTGCGCATTATAGGGTGGACGCTGGTCGTCCTCCCATAGAAGCTATCCTTTTTAATCAAGAATACTTAATGCATTTACGATCTTTAGATCATGTTTCTTACAATGAAAACCTTAGAAAGAAGGTTCCTACCGATGTTCTAGTTGATAGAATTTCTGAACTCAATGATGACTTTGCCATTCAGAACAATGGGTTGGGTTTTTCCCTTGAACAAAGACTCATGACTTTTTGCCAAAAGAATGCTTATAATGATAAATTGGTTGTGCAATATAAGGGGCCAAAGGAGGAACCCATACCTCCCGAGCTTGATCTTGGGGACTTTTGTCGCATTAAATTTAGCCCTTTTGATTACTTTTGCTTGCCACAAAGAAAACTTGCTGCTGAACGTAGGGAACATGAGATGAGTTTTCGCGATTTGCCTTACCATTATTATGGCAATACCTAGATCTATTCTTGTTTTTATGCCTAGCTAAGGGCGTTAAACGATAGCGCTTGTTGGGAGGCAACCCAATTTTATTTTTGTTCCTTGCTTTTTGTTCCTGTTTAGTAATAAATAATTCATCTATCCTCTGGTTAGATGTGGTTTTATGTTTTAATTAGTGTTTGTGCCAAGTAAAACCTATAGGATCTTCTTGGATGATAGTTATTTGATCTTGCTGAAAAAGTCAGAAACTTTCTGCTCACGAAAACAATTGTTAAAAATCACCAGAACGTGATAAAATACTGATTCTAATTGCAGTAGTTCAATAAACAAATTATATAGGTCTTCCTATTTTGGTAGATTTTTCTGAGTTACAGAAGTTTGCATTAGATGCAGATTACAACAGACTGTTCTGTTTCTGACAGATTCTGTTTTTCGTGTGTTGTTTGCTTATTTTGATGAATCTATGGCTAGTATCGGAGGTTATGAACCATAGAGAAGTTGGACTACAGTAGGTTTAACACCAATATAAATAAATAATGAGTTCATTACAGTACCTTAATGTGGTGGTTTGTTTTCTTACACTAACGGAGCTCATGAGATTTTCTGTTGAGTTTTGTGTTGTGAAGTTTTCAAGTTTTTGGGTAAAGATTTGATGGATTAGGGGCAAGAGCCTAAGCTTGGGGATTCCCAAGGCACCCCAAGGTAAAATTCAAGGACAACCAAAAGCCTAAGCTTGGGGATGCCCCGGAAGGCATCCCCTCTTTCGTCTTCGTCTATCGGTAACTTTACTTTAGGCTATATTTTTATTCACCACATGATATGTGTTTTGCTTGGAGCGTCTTGTATGATTTGAGTCTTTGATTTTTATTTTACCACAATCATCCTTGCTGTACACACCTTTTGGAGAGACACACATGAATCGGAATTTATTAGAATACTCTATGTGCTTCACTTATATCTTTTGAGCTAGATAATTTTGCTCTAGTACTTCACTTATATCTTTTTAGAGCACAGTGGTGGTTATATTTTATAGAAATTATTGATCTCTCATGCTTCACTTATATTCTTTTGAGAGTCCTTTAGAACAGCATGGTAATTGTCTTTGGTTATAAAATTAGTCCTAATATGATAGGCATCCAAGATGGGTATAATAAAAACTTTCATATAGAGCGCATTGAATACTATGAGAAGTTTGATACTTGATGATTGTTTTGAGATGTGAAGATGGTAATATTAGAGTTTTGCTAGTTGAGTAATTGTGAATTTGAGAAATACTTGTGTTGAAGTTTGCAAGTCCCATAGCATGCACGTATGGTAACCGTTGTGTGACAAATTTGAAACATGAGGTGTTACTTGATTGTCATCCTTATGAGTGGCGGTCGGGGACGAACGATGGTCTTTTCCTACCAATCTGTCCCCCTAGGAGCATGCGTGTAATGCTTGGTTTTTGATGACTTGTATATTTTTGCAATAAGTATGTGAGTTATTTATGACTAATGTTAAGTCCATGGATTATACGCACTCTCACCTTTCCATCATTGCTAGCCTCTTCGGTACCGTGCATTGCCCTTTCTCACCTTGAGAGTTGGTGCAAACTTCGCCGGTGCATCCAACCCCCGTGATATGATACGCTCTATCACAAAGAAACCTCCTTATATCTTCCTCAAAACAGCCACCATACCTACCTATTATGGCATTTCCATAGCCATTCCGAGATATATTGCCACGCAACTTTCCACCGTTTCATTTATTATGACACGCTTCATCATTGTCATATTGCCTTGCATGATCATGTAGTTGACCTCGTATTTGTGGCAGGGCCACCATGCATAATTCATACATGTCACTCTTGATTCATTGCACATCCCGGTACACCACCGGAGGCACTCATATAGAGTCATATTTTGGTCTAGTATCGAGTTGTAATCATTGAGTTGTAAATAAATAGAAGTGTGATGATCATCATTAATAGAGTATTATCCCATAAAAAAAGAGAAAGGCCAAATAAAAAAAGGGGGAAGGCCAAATAAAAAAGAAAAAAAGGAAAGGCCAAATAAAAAAAAAGGCCCAAAAGAAAGAAAAAGAAGGGACAATACTACTATCCTTTTTTTCCACACTTGTGCTTCAAAGTAGCACCATGATCTTTATGATAGAGAGTCTCTTATTTTGTCACTTTCATATACTAGTGGGAATTTTTCATTATAGAACTTGGCTTGTATATTCCAACAATGGGCTTCCTCAAATGCCCTAGGTCTTTGTGAGCAAGCAAGTTGGATGCACACCCACTTAGTTTCTTTTGTTGAGCTTTCATACATTTATAGCTCTAGTGCATCCGTTGCATGGCAATCCCTACTCCTTGCATTGACATCAATTGATGGGCATCTCCCTAGCCCGTTGATTAGCCGCGTCAATGTGAGACTTTCTCCTTTTTTGTCTTCTCCACACAACCCCCATCATTATATTCTATTCCACCCATAGTGCTATGTCCATGGCTCACGCTCATGTATTGCATGAAAGTTGAAAAAGTTTGAGAAATACTAAAGTATTAAACAATTGCTTGACTTGTCATCGGGATTGTGCATGTGAGAGCATTTTTGTGTGACAAAAATGAAGCATGACCAAACTATATGATTTTGTAGGGATGAGCTTTCTTTTGCCATGTTATTTTGAGAAGACATAATTGCTTAGTTAGTATGCTTGAAGTATTATTATTTTTATGTCAATATTAAACTTTTATCTTGAATCTTTCGGATCTGAACATTCATGCCACAATAAAGACAATTACATAGAAAATTATGTTAGGTAGCATTCCACATCAAAAATTCTGTTTTTATCATTTACCTACTCGAGGACGAGCAGGAATTAAGCTTGGGGATGCTTGATACGTCTCCAACGTATCTATAATTTTTTATTGTTCCATGCTATTATATTATCTGTTTTGGATGTTTAATGGGCTTTATTATGCACTTTTATATTATTTTTGGGACTAACCTACTAACCGAAGGCCCAGTGCAAATTGCTGTTTTCTGCCTATTTCAGTGTTTCGCAGAAAAGGAATATCAAACGAGATCCAAACGGAATGAAACCTTCGCGAGGATCATTTTTGGAACAAACGCAATCCAGGAGACTTGGAGTGGACGTCAAGGAAGCCACAAGGTGGCCACGAGGTAGGAGGGTGCGCCCAGGGGGGTAGGCGCGCCCCCCACCCTTGTGGGCCCCTCGTAGCTCCACCGACCTACTTCTTTCACCTATATATACTCATATACCCCGAAAACATCCAGGAGCACCATGAAACCCTACCGCAACCTTCTGTACCCGTGAGATCCCATCTTGGGGCCTTTTCCGGCACTCCGCCGGAGGGGGAATCGATCACGCAGGGCTTCTACATCAACACCATAGCCTCTCCGATGATGTGTGAGTAGTTTACCACAGACCTTCAGGTCCATAGTTATTATCTAGATGGCTTCTTCTCTCTCTTTGGATCTCAATACAAAGTTCTCCTCGATTCTCTTGGAGATCTATTCGATGTAATACTTTTTGCGGTGTGTTTGTCGAGATCCGATGAATTGTGGGTTTATGATCAAGATTATGTATGAACAATATTTGATTCTTCTCTGAATTCTTATATGCATGATTTGATATCTTTGCAAGTCTCTTTGAATTATCAGTTTGGTTTGGCCTACTAGATTGATCTTTCTTGCAATGGGAGAAGTGCTTAGCTTTGGGTTCAATCTTGCGGTGTCCTTTCCCAGTGACAGCAGGGGCAGCAAGGCACATATTGTATTGTTGCCATCGAGGATAAAAAGATGGGGTTTATATCATATTGCTTGAGTTTATCCCTCTACATCATGTCATCTTGCCTAATGTGTTACTCTGTTCTTATGAACTTAATACTCTAGATGCATGATGGATAGCGGTCGATGTGTGGAGTAATAGTAGTAGATGCAATATCGTTTCGGTCTACTTGTCACGGACGTGATGCCTATGTTCATGATCATTCCTAGATATTCTCATAACTATGCGCTTTTCTATCAATTGCTCGACAATAATTTGTTCACCCACCGTAGAATTTGCTATCTTGAGAGAAGCCACTAGTGAAACCTATGGCCCCCGGGTCTATCTTCCATCATATTAATCTCCCGCCTACGTGCTATTTCTGTTGCCGTTTATTTTGCAATCTTTACTTTTCAATCTATACAACAAAAATACCAAAAATATTTATCTTATTATCTTTATCAGATCTCACTTTTGCAAGTGGTCGTGTAGGGATTGACAACCCCTTTATCACGTTGGTTGCAAGGTTCTTGATTGTTTGTGCAGGTACTAGGCGATTTGCGTGTAGTCTCCTACTAGATTGGTACCTTGGTTCTCAAAAACTGAGGGAAATACTTACGCTACTTTGCTGCATCACCCTTTCCTCTTTAAGGGAAACCCAATGCATGCTCAAGAGGTAGCAAACGGCGCCAGAAAAGAGCTTGATAATCCCCAAGTGCAAGGAATCATCGTAGCAATTTCCAAAGGTGGAAGTGATAAGTATGGAGTGTCGAACCCACAAGGAGCTAAAGGTAAGATCAATATTCTCTCAAGTCCTATTTGCCACTGATATGACTCTACGTACACCGAATGTTTGCTTCCATCTAGAAACAAGAAATAAAACTACGTTGTGGGTATGAAGAGGATAGCTTTGCATTATATCGGAGAACTAAAATATAAAAATAGGTGTTGTTATCATAAAGTTAGAATATATTACAATATATTATAAATAGCGAGTGTAGAATAATGATGGGTCGGCGTGCGGAATTGTCCTAGGCAATTGATAACAAGATTGGTAATATTATTGCAATTTTATATGAGGGAGAGGCATAAGCTAACATACTTTCTCTACTTGGATCATATACACTTATGATTGGAACTCTAGCAAGCATCTACAACTACTAAAGATCATTAAGGTAAAACCCAACCATAGCATTAAATTATCAAGTCCTCTTTACTCCCATATGCAAAGAACCCCCTTACTCGGGTTTAAGCTTCTGTCACTCTACCAACCCACTATAAGTCAATCATGAGCATATTGAAAACCCTACAGCAGGAATCCCTCATGTGTGCGTGGCACGGAGGGCACCATAGGACAGCACCAAAATAAAACATACAACTCAAACCAATCTAGATCATCAATCAACACAAAATACAAAAGAAATCTACTCAAAACATCATAGGATGACAACACATCATTGGATCATAATATGTGGCATAAAGCACCATCTTCAAGTAGGGGATTATAGCGGGGTGCGGGAAAGTGGACCGCTTAAAAGAGATGAGGAAGGTGATGAAGAAGGTGATGATGACTAAGATGATCACCGCGGCGATGGTTCCCCCGGCGGCACTCCGGCGCCACCGAGAGAGAGAGGGGGGGAGACAGTCTCACCCTTGTGCTTCCTCCTCCATGGCCTCCCCCCTAGATGGAGAGAGGTTCTCCCTCGGCCTCCATGGTGAAGATGGACCCCTCCGGCTTCCTCCTCCATGGCCTCCGGTGATGATGGCCCCCTCCGGCTTACTCCTCCATGGCCTTTGGTGATGATGGCCGCAGGGTGCCGGAGAGGGCCTAGATTGATTTTTCATGGCTACAGAGGCTTGCGGCGGCGGAACTTCCGATCTAGGGTTATTTTCGGAGGTTTGGGTATTTATAAGAATTTTTGGCGTCGGTCTCACATCAAGGGGGTGCCCGAGGGGCCCACAAGCCTAGAGCTAGCGCCCTGGGGGGTAGGGCGCACCCCCTGGCTTGTGGCCTCCTCGGTCACCTACTGGTCCAGCCCCGGTGCTTCGAGGGTCTCTTTTGGTCCATAGAAAATCACCATAAATTTTCAGGCCATTCCGAGAACTTTTATTTCTGCACAAAAAATGACACCATGGTAGTTCTGCTGAAAACAACGTCAGTCCGGGTTAGTTCTAATCAAATCACTCAAACCATATAAAATTGTTGCAAACTTGGCATGAATACTTCATAAATTATAGATACGTTGGAGATGTATCATTGACCTATACGCACTAACCACCACGCGGGAACAGTTATGGTCACTCAATGTCGTATGTATCAGCCGAAGCTTTCCAGACATCAGGGACTGAGCGGCACGCGCCCGGGTGGTCCGCGTAAGCACCTGCCTTGTATAAGGAGGTCACCAGGACTGATCTCGGCCGCCCTTGCAACATGCAGGAGTGCAACGGGCGATGGGCCCAAGACTCCTGCACGCTTAGGATGTAGACTGGCGTGGTGGCCTCTCTGTTGAGCCTAGGTAGGGCTACAACATGTTGATCTCCCGAGGCCGGTTATGACCCAGGAAAGTGTGCCCGGCCAGAGTGATCGAGCGTGTTGGGAAATGTGGTGCACCCCTGCAGGGAAGTTGATCTATTCGAATAGCCGTGTCCACGGTAACAGGATGACTTGGAGTTGTATTCCGACCTCTTACAACTAAAAGCGGATACTTAATAAAACACACCCAGATGAGTTCCAGAGATAACCCGGTGATCGCTCTCTCACAAGGCGACAAGGGGAGGATCGCCGGGTAGGTTTATGATATACGTTGATACTTCATACATACCAGCTACTCTCTTCTATATGTTTCAAGATGGAAGCTGCCAGAAGCGTAGTCTTTGCTAGGACTAGCTTCTCCCCCTCTTATTTTGGCATTCTGCAGTTTAGTCCACAGATACTACCCCCTTTATTGATACCGATGCATATGTAGTGTAGATCTGATGTAAGTCTTGTGAGTACTTTGGATGAGTACGCACAGTTAGTTTGCTACCCCTTTTTCACCTATACCCGGTTGTTGCGATCAGATGTTGGAGCCCCGGAGCCAGCTACCACCGTCGGCGCCGACTACTACTACCCCGAGGGTGCCTACTACTACGTGCAGGCCACCGACGACCAGGAGTAGTTAGGAGGCTCCTAGGCAGGAGGCCTAGCCTTTTCGACCGTTGCTGCCTTTGTGATAGCCATCTTATGGCAACTTGTTTAACTTATGTCTGTACTCAGATATTGTTGCTTCGGCTGACTCGTTTATGATCGAGTTTATGTATTCGAGCCCTCGAGGCCCCTGGCTTGTAATATGAAGCTTGTATGAGTTTAATTTGTGTCTAGAGTTGTGTTGTGATATCTTCCCGTGAGTCCCTGATCTTGATCGTACACATTTGCATCTATGATTAGTGTACGATTGAATCGGGGGCGTCACAATAAAGCCCACTTAAATCTAACCCTTTGGTTTTCCCACCAATCGGTGTTGTAATGTGCATGTTCAGTTACCAATGCCTTCAATCACAAATTTTAGTGCTTGCAGGAAGTAGGTACTTTGCGCACTTTGGTTTACTATATCCAAGTAGATACTCCACAGTGGTACCAAGTTCTTTTTGCGGGGAAGTGGTTCCAAGTTTTTGACATCTCTTTTCTAAAAATTTAATGGAATCAATAAAAATCTAAAGTTAGTTTTCTGGGCTCTTGCCGTGAACGCCCTTATTGCCGTTGGTTTGAATGCACGCATCTTGGTGCACGTGACTCACCACATCGTCCCCGGCGACTCGTTCGTGCCAAGGGCGAAGTCGCTTGGCAGGGATTTTCACTCGTACGGTCACGCACCACATTCTCTCCTTCACCCATCACCCCCACTATTCGCCTGACCAATTCCCCCCACTCCCTCGCTATCTTACCTCCTAACCACCGGATTTGAAAGAGGTGCAGCTGGTGTTGGTGATACGTCTCCATCGTATCTATAATTTTTTATTGTTCCATGCCAATATTATACAACTTTCACATACTTTTGGCAACAATTTATATGATTTTCTGGGACTAACATATTGATCCAGTGCCCAGTGCCAATTCCTGTATGTTGCATGTTTTTTGTTTCGCAGAATATCCATATCCCAAATGCGATAAAACTTTATGGAGATTTTTTTGGAATATATGTGAATTTATGGAAGAATAATCAACGCGAGATGGCGCTAGAGGGGCCCACTAACCACCAGGGCGCACCAGGGGGGTCTGGCGCGCCGTGGTTGTTAGTGAGAGCCTCATAGGTCGGTTGACCCCCTTCTTTTGCCGCAAGAAAGATAATTTATAGAAAAAATCATGTTAAAATTTCAGCCCAATCAGAGTTACGAATCTCCGAGAATTGAAGAAACGGTGAATGGCTAGAAAACAGGAACTCGAAACAGAAGAGAACAGAGAGATAGATCCAATCTCGGAGGGGCTCTCGCCACTATGCCGCCATGCAGGCCATGGACCATAGGGGAAACCCTCCTCCCATCTAGGGGGGAGCCAAGGAAGAAGCAGAGGGAGGGGGCTCTCTTCCCCTCTCTCTCCCGGTGCCGCCGGAGTGCCGCCGGGGCAAGGATCGTGACCACGATCTACATCAACAACCTTGCTACCGTCAACACCAACTTTCTCCCCTCTATGCAGTGGTGTAACCTCTCTATTCCCACTGCAGTTCTCTACTTAAACATGGTGCTCGACACTATATATTATTATCCAATGATATGTGGTTATCCTATGGTGTTTGAGTAGATCTGTTTTGTCCTATGGGTTGATTGATGATCGTGGTTGGTTTGAGTTGTATATTTTATTTTGGTGATGTCCTATGGTGCCCTCAGTGTCACGCAAACATGAGGGATCCCCGTTGTAGGGTGTTGCAATACGTTCATGATTACGTATGGGATAAAGAGGACTTGATACTTAATGGTATGGTTGGGTGGCTAGAGTGACAGAAGCTTACGCCTGAGTAAGGGGATTATTGCATATGGGATAAAGAGGACTTGCTACTTAATGGTATGGTTGGGTTTTACCTTAATGATCTTTTGTAGTTGCGGATGCTTGCTAGAGTTCCAATCATAAGTGCATATGATCCAAGTACGGAAAGTATGTTAGCTCATGCCTTTCCCTCATATAGAATTGCAATAATGATTACCGGTTTAGTTATCAATTACCAAGGGACAAATAACTTTCTTGTGTGACAAAAACCTTTCTACTAAACAACTAAGTTTTATTATCTCGCAAAGTAATCATAGTTTTATTCTTGCAAAGTAGTTCTAGCATCATGATGCGGCTTGAAACTGCGTCGGAATTTCCCCAAAGAGGAAAGGATGATGCAGTACAACTATGGTAGGTATTTCCCTCAGTTATGAAACTAAGGTATCAACCTAGTAGGGGAACCAAGCAGCACTATGTAAACAGTACCTGCACACAAAA
This sequence comes from Triticum aestivum, assembly GCF_018294505.1. NCBI lineage: Eukaryota > Viridiplantae > Streptophyta > Magnoliopsida > Poales > Poaceae > Triticum > Triticum aestivum. The sequence continues at coordinate 529,098,308 of NC_057808.1, read as the reverse complement.
AACGACTCCTCGCAACCCAACGCGTAAGAGGGGTTGTCAATCCCTCATCTGTAAAAAGATATATTGGTTTGTATGTGTTTGATAAATAGATCGGAATAAAATGCGAAATAAAATAAATAAATAAAAAGTGCAGCAAGGTATTTTTGGGTTTTTGGAATAATAGATCTGAAAACAAAAGCGGTGAAAAACATATCGGAAAGCAAATATGATAAAAGATACACCCGGGGCCGTAGATTTCACTATTGGCTTCTCTCGAGAAAATAGCACACTGTGGGTAAACAAATTACTATTGGGCAATTGATAGAAGATCGAATAATTATGACGATATCCAAGGCAATGATCAATATATAGGCATCACGTCCAATATTAGTAGACCGACTCCTGCCTGCATTTACTACTATTACTCCACACATCTACCGCTATCCAGCGTGCATCTAGTGTATTAAGTTCATGGAGAAACGGAGTAATGTAATAAGAATGATGACATGATGTAAACAAGATCTATTCATGTAGGAATAGACCCCATCTTGTTATCCTTAATGGCAACGATACATGCGTGCCTCGCTGACCCTTCTGTCACTGGGAGGGGACACCGCAAGATCGAACCCATCACAAAGCACCTCTTCCCATGGCAAGAAAAATCGATCTAGTTGGCCTAACTAAACCAAAAATTCAAAGAAGAAATACGAGGCTATAAATAATCATGCATATAAGAGATAAAAGAAAACTCAAATAATATTCATGGATATAGATCTGATCATAAACTCAAAGTTCATCGGATCCCAACAAACACACCGCAAAAAGGTTTACATCAAATGGATCTCCAAGAGACCATTGTATTGAGAATCAAAAAGAGAGAAGAAGCCATCTAGCTACTGCCTAAAGACCCTTAGGTCTATGGTGGACTAGTCACGCATCATCGGAGAGGCGCCAATGAGGATGATGAACCCCTCCGTGATGGTGTTAGATTGGATCTCGTGGTTCTGGAACTTGCGGCGGCTGGAATTGTGTTTCGTCTGCTCCCCTGGGGTTTCTGGAATATTTGGGAATTTATAGGGCGAAGAGGCAGTGCAGGGGACCTCCGTTGGGCCCACAACCCACCTGGGCGCGCCCCGGTGTCTTGTGGTCCCCACGGGGATCTTCCCCGGTGCTTTCTTAGCCCCCAAGGTGTCTTCTGGTCCAAAAAGTTCTCCAAAAAGTTTTGCTGCATTTGGACTCTGTTTGGTACTGATATTCTGCAAAGTAAAAAACAAGCAAAAACAGCAACTGGCACTGGGCACTATGTCAATAGGTTAGTCCCAAAAAATGATATATATATAGTTCCTATAAAATGATTATAAAACATCCAAGAATGGTAATATAACAGCATGGAACAATCAAAGATTATAGATACGTTGGAGACGTATCAGCATCCCCAAGCTTAATTCATGCTCGTCCTCGAGTAGGTAAATGATAAAAACAGAATTTTTGATGTGGAATGCTGCCTAACATGTTCATCACTTATATTTTTAAGCATGGACATTTGGACTTTTGGAGACTCAAGTGTCTAAGCTTGGGGATGCCCGTCGGGTGGTAGGTGCGACATATGCCAACGGGTGGCTTATCATTGTGGGAGCCAGTAAGACATCGCCGGTGCCTGGAAACGGGATGAGGCGAAGACATGCACGCCGGCGGATCTTACCCAGGTTCGGGGCTCTCCGTGGAGATAACACCCCTAGTCCTGCTCTGCGGGGTCTCCGCATGATCACTAGATCAGTACAAGTGGCTACAAGTGCTCCTTGAGTTGTTTGGCTAGAGGAAGAAGAAGGGCAAGGCTAGCTCTCATTTTCTCTCTATGAGGTGTGTGAACCTCTATGAGATCAATCCTTTGCATGGGTGCCCTGGGGGGTTTATATAGGCCTACCCCCCAGGGGTACAATGGTAATCCGGCTGGGCGCGGGTCCCAGCCATTAGTGTCTATGCTCGCCGGCTTCTCCGCCGGTCATTGGGGCCCGCCGACTGGTGGGTCCCGCCGGCTACCGGTTTCTTGGCCGGCAGGCCGGCCCCACCGCTTGGGGGCTTTGTCGGCGGCTGGTTACTGTTGCCTCGCCTCTGATGACGAGGGCTTTGTCGAGGTAAGCGTGGCTACAGTGTCACCGCCTTGCGAGCTCTCACTGTAGCCTTACCTCGTCTTGTCTCCTTTATGGGGCGCATGCTTCGAGGAAGGGAGGTAGCCGGCTATTGGGAGCCGGCCACATCCCTGGCCGACTAGAGGAGGCTAGGCCGCCTTCAGATGTCTCTATGGCAAAGGGGCCCGCCGCCCACGGGCCGTACTGGCACCTGTCATGGGTGACATCGAGGCCAACATGGCTACAGGGCCACGCCGGACGGGGGATGGCTGGCCCGTACGGCGCCCTGTGGCCATGCCTATTCCGGGATTTGGGGGTACTGGGCTGTACTGCGGCCACGCCCCATCATATCGCCGTTATGTGGGTACAGTCTTTAGTGGGTGCTGTCTTGGCCGGCTTCTGGGAGTCGGCTTTCTTCATGGCCGGCTTCTAGGAGTCGGCTTTCTTCATGGCCGGCTTCTGGGAGTCGGCCCTGGGGATAGCCGGCCAGGGGAAGGCGGCCCTATGCTTTGTATGCTTGAAGGCTTGAATGGCCTGGTAATTTTTCGAAGAACCAGGGGGAGTCGGTTAGGCTACCCGTGGCCATTTACTCCGACAGTAGTCCCCGAAGCTGGTTGGGCTTCAAGGCTGAGAGGAGGTCGAGAAGCTCAGTCAGCTTCTTATCTTGACGAGCCAGCAGCTGGGAGCCGGCTTCGGTTGGGCGCGCCGTCTTGGCGGAATTTTTAAAGTCGGAAGGCGGGAGTCTGTTGGCGCGCGTGCCGGGCTGTGGGCCGGCCGCTCACCGCCTTTGAACCACGTGGCGTCCCTTGGCTGAAAAGAGCCTGCCAACCCACGCGCGCGACAAGACGTCGCCGCAGGCCGAGGGCCCACCACTCCAACGCCTGGGCCCAGGCGCGGATTCTTTGTGGCCCAAAGCCGTCCGCACGTCTTCCGGCGGCGGTTTCCGCACGCCGTTAGGGCGCAGTAATCGCGGGGCATGGGGGAGTGGGCGCAGTTAATCCCACGTTCCTCCCCACGCCTCGCCTCCTCGGCTTCGCCGCACGAGGCTATAAGTAGGGGGAGGAGGGGAAGCGGTAGGCGCTCGCACGCTCCTCTCCTTTCCGCCATCTTCTTCCTCCTGCTTTCTCTCACAGCAGCGCCTCGCCGCCGCGCCGTCCCATCAATCTTCACTCCGCCCTGCAGCTTTGCCGCCGCAGGGCCGTGCTTTCTCCGCCGCCGCACTCTTCCTTGTTAGCTTCTCGCCACCATGCAGTATGACGGGGACTGGGACGGCTCCAACGTCCATATGGACCACATCGAGTTCCTCCGCAAGACGCGGCGGTTGCCTGGCGCAGACCAGGTGCGGGTCCGTCTCGCACCTGCGAAGGAGATCACGCCGGCACCGGAGGAAGGCGAGCGGGTAGTCTTCCTCTCACACTTCCTGCGCGGCATCGGCCTTCCGGCGAGCGCTTTCTTCCGCTCCTTCCTTGAATTCTATCAACTCCAGCCGCACCACCTCACTCCGAACACGGTGGTGCTGCTGTCCGCCTTCGTCACCTTGTGCGAAGGCTTTCTTGGCGTTCTCCCCACCCTCGAGCTCTGGGGGGAGTTCTTCCAATGGAAGCTGGGCACCCGCATGCATGGCGTGCCGGCCCAGAGCGGTGCCTTCATCGCGATGCGGAGGCCGGCGGCCGACAACCCCTTCCCCGTCATCACGTTAATCCAGTCGGTGAAGCTCTGGCAGAAGTCATATTTCTACGTGAAGAACGTCGCCCCACAAGGCGACTACGTCAACTTGCCGGCTTACATAGCCGGCCCGCCGGCTGGGAGGCGGCCCCAGTGGTCCTATCGGGCCGTGACGCTGTCGCAGGCTGGAGCCGCGGCCGTCGCCCGACTCCGGGTGATGATCCAGTCGGAGGGCCTGACTGGGTCCAACTTCCTGGCCGCGTTCGTTGCACGCCGAGTACTTCCGCTTCAGAGCCGCCCTCACCTGATCTGTCAGATGAGCGACCAGCTCGATCCGAGTCGGATGTGTACCAAGGACATGCCGCACGACAAGGTGGCCCACATGGTGAATTACCTTGCGAACTGCAAGCTCTCCGTAGAGTGGCGGTTTGGCAAGGAGCCATATTCCCGTGCACATCCGCCGCCCACGGTATGTTCTCTTTTTCCCTTTCTTCTCTTAGTTTTGTCGCCGAGTTCCTCTTCGCCGACTCTGACCAGTCGGCACGTCTTGGCAGAGCCCTCTCCTTCGACCGGCAACCGAGTCGGAGGCGGAGCGCTGATTCCTCCCTGACCGGGCGGAGCATGACCTGGGGGACCACGACTTGGGGGCGGCCGCCATGGACGAAAACACCGAGGCGGGTGGCGGCGAAGCAGGCGGCTCCGGGCTCGGAGCCAGCTTCGACGACTGGCTGGATGACGACGAGGCGGAAGTCGTCCCACGTCGCCAGCCGGCGCCCGGCCACGGCGCGGGTTCCTCCACCGCGCCGCCTGCTCGGGGCAGCGGGCAAAAGCGCCGGGCCGCGTCGGGCTTGTTCGGCAGCCGGCCGAAGAAGCCCAAGGGTGGGGCGGCGGCGACCAGGCGGGACGAGGCGGCCGCGAAGGCGCCCGCTTCCAGAAGGTGGTGAAGCAGCCGCAGATGGTGTCGGCGTAAGTGTATATTCCTTTGTACATTCTTTCTTCTTTTCTTGGTGATTTCTGAATCCTTGCCCTTTCTCAAAAAATCAGGGCTCCGCTTTCGCTCGAGCGGGTTGCTGCCGCCTCCGTCGTTGGGTCGCCGGGAGGATCCGGGAGCACCCGCCGCGTGGACCCCAGTGCCGAGCTTCAGGCGGCGACGGAGCGAAACGCGCGGGAGGCGCGGGAGGAGCGGGAGGCGGAGGAGTTGAGGGCGGCTGCCACCAAGGCGGCACAGGAGGAGGAGGCGGCGAAGGCGCGCGCGCCGACGCAGCGGCCAAGGCCCAAGCAGAGGCTGCGGCCGCGGCAACAGCGGAGGGGGCCTTGCTCGTCACCACTCTGCGCGTCGCAGCGCCCGAGGCCCCAGAGCCCCCGACAGAGGAAGCCGGCGGCGATCAGCCGGGGTTGGAAAGGGAGGACAACGTCGTCGTCCCAGAGAGGGAGGCGGCACCGGCCCCGCCGACTGGGGCGGCTCAAGGCGGCCGGCCAAACGTGCCGCCTGTGCAATCGGCCGGGGGCGAGCCGGCCGCGAGGACGGACCTGGTGGTCCAGTCACCATCGCGCCAGCGCACGGGGAAGGCCGCATCGGACCCGCAGAAGGCCGCATCGGACCCGCAGAAGGCCGCGGGCTCCAGCTCGTCGGCCCAGGACGTGGAGGCGGCCAGCGCCAGCTCGGGGTGGATGCCGGGTGGAGGGACGGTTGTGGTGAACGTGGCAGCGCAGGACGTCCGGAACCGCCTTCAGTCCCAGGCTACGGCGCTGAGGAAATACAATGACGAGTTCCTTGCGACGCGGGCGGCCATTCGGATTAGTCTTCTTATTTTTCTTTTTTGATCTTGGTTTCTTCCGTGGGGGCGCGTCAGCGCACCCACTGGGTGTAGTCCCCGAGTTCCGAGTCGGCTGCTGAGCAGGCGGCTTGGAACTTCTTAGCGGGCTTTGTTTTGCTATCTTGTTCTCATTCGCTCCTCTGCCTGTCTTGCAGGACTACCACAACCTCCGCGCGGCTGCCTTCAACTCCCAGGCTCGGGAGCTGACCCAGAAGAATGCTGACCTATCTGAGAGCCGGGGTAAGTGCTTCGTCTTTTATCTCACGTGGGGGCGCGTCAGCGCACCCACTGGGTGTAGTCCCCGAGATTCGGGCCGACTGCTGAGCAGTCGGGTCGGATCTTCCTTGACGACTTCTTCCTTATTGCTTCTTTCTTTTCTGCCATCCCTGCAGCGGCCAACGCCAGTCTGAGGGAGCAGCTGGGCGGGGCTCAGGCCGCCCTCCGTGCTAAGGAGGCCGAGTTTGACGCCTTGGCACAGGAGCGTGACCGCCTGGCCAAGAGGTTGGCCGACCAGGAGAAGAGCCACAAGGCGGCCCTGAAGGCGGTGCAGGACAGTGTGGATGCCCTCCAAGCCGAGTATGAGACAGAGGCAGCCAGCTGGGCCGAAGCGAAGCAGACGCTGATCAACGGCTATGGCCAGATCAAAGACTTGGTTGACGGTAGGCCGCCTTCTTCTTCGTCCTTGCTTGCCGCTTGCCGTTTGGCTCATTCTCTGACTTGGTGTTTTTCTCTTTTTTCTCTTTCTTTCTTGCGCAGAGTACTTCCCTGGCTACTCTACCGCCACCAACCAGGTCGTCGAGGCCCACCGCGAGGCACGAAGGCAGGCTGGCGCCGAGATCGCGCCGAACGCTCGCCGGTCGCTGGAGGAGCAACTGGCGATTCAAGCCCGCCTCCAGCCGGCTCATCGCATGCACCGCCGGCTTCAGCGTGTTGGGGCGCAGGTGTTGGCCGCTCTCTGGCCTGGTGAGGTGATTCCCCGCACCCCCAGTCGGACTGCCGACTGGCTGGAGGTGGCGGTCGGCCGCTTCGAGGCCTGGAAGGCTTCTGCGGCTCGGTCCGGCGCCAGGCGGGCGCTGGAGTTCGCCAAGGCCTGGTATCCCGAACTGAGTCTGGACCAGCTGGCCACCTGGCGGCACGAGGCCGACACGGAGCTGGCGGCGCGGCCAGCTATCATCCAGCGGGCTTCGGCGATTGCCGACTACACCGACACCAGCGCCTTCGCTCCTGAGGTGGACGACAACGGTGTTGCCCAGCCGGAGGAGTGGTTCGGGCTGAACCCGGCAGACGGCGAGGACTCGGCGGAGGAGATCGACTCCAGCGACGAGGGCGAGGAGGAGGAGGAGGAGGAGGGTGAAGACGTCGCGCCAGATGGTGGAGCGGTCGGTCAGCCTCAGCTTGACCGTGCCTCCAGCAACAAGGCACGCGCGGGTGCACCGCCTGCAGCCGGCGATGATCAAGCCGAGACCCGCCAGCTGGCCACTCCTCCGGCCGGCGGCGCCGTCTCCACCGACCAGCCCGGCTCCTCTGCTGCGCCCTTAGTCTAGTCTGCTGCCTCTTCTTTCCTGTTTCACCATTCTTGGAATAGTATTTTTGTTAAGTTTGCACAATTCCACCCACTGGGGGTGTATTCGAACTATATTGACTGCCGGCCTGTTGGGGGCCTTATATGTAAATATAATTATGCATGTGTTTGGCTTTCCCTTGTTATTTGCTTTTCATCCTTCGGCTGTTTCCTTTGCCGCCCTCCCTTGGTTTCCGCCTTCCCAGCCAGACAGCTGCTCTGCAATCTGTGGCTGGAGAAGTGCTTGGCCAGTTGGGAGGGCAAGTACTCTAGCTTTGTTGGATTATAGCGAAGTGACTGGGAGGCCGGCCAGCCGGCTGGTTTGACAGCCGGTAGGCGTGGTTGGAGGCCGTCTTTGCGTTATATAAGTTCGTTGGTCCTTAGCCGTTTTTCGTGTGGGCATCCTTTCTGCCTTTGGCTCTTGCCAGTCGGACAGTCGATTCTTCGAGCTGCGACTTTCGACAAGAGAGGTCTCGGGTGCCGGCACACTACTTGTCTGACTTCAGGTAGAACTTCTAATATAACTTAAGGCGGCTAGTCCCCGGGCCGACTAGTCGAACCCGGTGCCAGACAAAAACTCAAATGTAATAATACATTCATGAGTATGACACTCGTCATTCATAGATAAAGGAGGGCCGTTCCCGAGTGTGCCTCGAGGGGCCCGTTTGTCTCATATTTAATAAAAACGGTAGCATGATACATACTGCTTTCAACTGTAAAATCTTCTCAGGAGGTTTGCGTTCCATGGTCGCTCCGACTCCTTGCCGGAATCATCCCTCTTGCGTGCTCTTGGTTTTTGTGCGTCGATCAAGTAGTAGGAGTCGTTGCCTAGTGCCTTGCTGACGACGAAAGGGCCTTCCCAAGGGGCCGAGAGCTTGTGCTGGCCGGCTGTTCGCTGGATCAGCCGGAGCACAAGGTCGCCCTCTTGGAAGGATCTTGGCTTGACCTTTCGGTTGTGGTAACGGCGCAAACCCTGCTGGTAGATGGCGGACCGGCTGAGTGCTAATAGTCGGCCTTCTTCCAGCAGGTCGACGCTGTCCTCTCACGCTTCCTTGGCCTCCGCCTCCGTGTACATGGTGACCCGAGGCGAGTCGAACTCGATGTCAGTCGGGATGACAGCCTCGGCACCATATACAAGGAAGAACGGAGTGAAGCCGGTTGACTTGTTTGGGGTAGTACACAGACTCCAGAGGACAGCCGGCAGCTCGTCGAGCCAGCAGCCGGCCGAGCTCTCCAGTGGTACGACCAGGCGGGGCTTGATGCCGGAGAGGATGAGGCCGTTTGCTCGCTCGACCTGGCCGTTTGACTGTGGGCGGGCAACGGACGCTAAGTCCAGTCGGATGCCTTGTGTCGTGCAGAAACGTGCCAGTGCTCCTTTGGCAAAGTTTGTGCCGTTGTCGGTGATGATGCTGTGCGGCACACCATACCGAGTAGTGATGTTGGCAATGAATGTCACGGCAGTCGGCCCGTTCAGCTTCTTGATCGGCTTCGCTTTGATCCACTTGGTAAATTTGTCCACGGCGACAAGCAGATGTGTCAAGCCGCCGCGGGCTGTCTTGAATGGGCCCACCATGTCCAGCCCCCAGACGGCAAAGGGCCAGGTGAGGGGGATGGTCTTGAGTGCAGAGGCCGGCAGGTGTTGCTTGGAACTGAAGACTTGGCATCCTTTGCAGCATTTGACTATCTCTTTGGCATCTTCCAAAGTAGTCGGCCAGAAGAAACCATGGCGGAAAGCTTTGGCCACAAGTGATCTTGAGGCTGCGTGGTGGCCGCATTCGCCTTGGTGGATATCCTTGAGGATTGCTACACCCTTCTCTGGCTCGACGCAGCGCTGGAAGACTCCAGTGACGCTGCGCTTGACAAGTTCTCTGTTTATTATTGCATATGCTCCGGCTCGGCGTTGCACTAGTCTTGCCAAGATCTCATCAGTCGGCAGCTCTCTGTTGACTAGGAAGTTGAGGATGGGCTGGGCCCATGATGGAGCTGTGACTTCTTCTACTGTTAGTACGGCCACTGTGACTCGGGTGGGTGGGTTGGGTGGTGGAGAGTTGGAGTCGGCCACTGCTTCTTGTGTCGCTGCAGTCCCCGGGCCGGGTTCTGAAGTCCCCGAGCTGGGTGCGACTACGGCAGTCCCCGGGCCGCTTGACGAAGTCCCCGAGCCGCCTGCTGGGTTCCTCCAGTCGGATCCGGCTGCATCGGGGGCGGGCGGTACGAAGATGGAGTCCGACTCTGGAGACGGCTTCATAGACGGTTTGAGGAGGTGCTGGAGAGAGACACCGGTTGGTATAGCCCGTCGGGTGGAGCCGATCCGTGCCAGGGCATCTGCTTGGTCGTTGTCGGCCCGTGGCACGTGAAGGAACTCGCACCCTTCAAAGTACCCACTGATCTGCTGGACAAGGAATCAATAGCTCACCATGTTTGCATCCTTGGCGTCCCAGTCGCCAGATGACTGCTGGACCACCAAGTCTGAGTCACCATAACACAGGATCCGGCGTATGCCGAGCTCTTTGGCTAGCCGGAGCCCGTGTATGAGCGCCTCGTATTCAGCCACGTTGTTGGAGGCGGCAAAGTGGATTTGCAGCATGTATCTGAGCTTGTCGCCTTTGGGAGAGGTGAGGACGATGCCGGCTCCCAAGCCGGTGCGCATCTTGGATCAATCGAAGTGCATCCGCCAATGAGTAGAGTCGGGAGCTGGCGGTAGGTACTGGGTCTCGGCCCAGTCGACGAGGAAGTCGGCCAATGCTTGGGACTTGATGGCGGTGCGGGGCTGGTAGAAGATTGTGTAAGGCGCCAGCGCAATGGCCCATTTAGCCACCCGGCCAGATGCATCCCGGCTGCCTATGATCTCGGCAAGCGGGGCGGTGCATACGACCGTGATGGGATGCTCTTGAAAGTAGGGCTTCAGCTTCTTGGCGGCAAAGTACACTCCATAGCACATCTTCTGGTAGTGTGGGTAGTTTTGCTTTGAGCTGGATAGTACTTCGCTTAGATAATATACCGGCCTCTGGACTAGCTGGGCTCGGCCTTCTTCTGGGCGCTGGACCACGATGACTGTACTGACCACTCGGCTAGTTCCGGCAATGTAGAGGAGCATGGGCTCCTTCTCAGTCGGCGCCGCCAGGACAGGTGGAGTGGTCAGCATCTTTTTCAACTCATGGAAGGCTTGGTCTGCTTGGTCATTCCACTCGAAATGAGTGGATTTCTTCATGAGTCGGTACAGGGGGAGAGCCTTCTCTCCTAGCCGGCTGATAAAGCGATTTAGGGAGGCCAGGCACCCAGTGAACTTCTGTACGTCCCACAACTTGGTGGGAATCTCCATTCTCTCAATGGCCTTGATCTTCACAGGGTTGCACTCAATGCCGCGTTCGGAGACCAGAAAGCCTAGAAGCTGGCCGGCTGGTACTCCGAACACGCATTTCTCGGGGTTGAGCTTGATCTGGAATCAGCGCAAGTTGGCAAATGTTTCTTTGAGGTCTTCCAGCAGGGTGCCGCGTTTTTCTGTCTTCACCACAATATCGTCTACGTAGACGTGGGCATTTCTGCCGAGTTGCTTGAGGAGGCATTTCTGCATGCAACGCTGAAAAGTGGCACCGGCATTACTCAAGCCGAATGTCATAGTCAGGTAACAGAAAGCTCCGAATGGTGTGATGAAGGCGGTCTTCAGGCGGTCTGCTGGGTCCAACTTGATCTGGTGGTATCCTGAGTAGGCATCCAAGAAACTCAACAGCTCGCATCCGGCTGTGGAGTCTATCACTTGATCAATCTGTGGCAGTGCAAACGGATCTTTGGGGTAGGCTTTGTTGAGGCTAGTGTAGTCTATACACATACGCCATTTGTTGTTCTTCTTCAACACCAAGACTGGGTTGGCAAGCCACTCTGGGAAACACACTTCCATGATAAAGCCGGCGGCAAGGAGCCGGGCTATCTCTTCTCCTACGATTCTTCTCTTCTCTTCGGACAGTCGGCGGAGGGGCTGCTTGACCGGCTTCGCGTCCGCTCGGACGTGTAACTTGTGCTCGGCGAGATCCTTCGGAACACCCGGCATGTCCTTTGGGGACCATGCAAAGATGTCTCGATTCTCACGGAGGAAGTCGACGAGCTCGCCTTCCTATTTATTGTCTAGGTTTGCACCAATGACTGCAAACCTCTCCGGGTTCTCCGTGTCCAGAGGTATCTTCTTCGTCTCCTTGGCCGGCTGGAACGAGCCCTGTGCATCATATTCCTTGGGGTTGGGGGACAAGGCCGGCTGCTTGCCGGCCATGGCCACAACCCGCTCCAGCATCTTCTTCTCTTCTGCCACTACGAGGGACTCGGCCAGCCGGCTGCTGGGTGCAGCGCACTCGATGGACTTCTTGTGGTCGCCGGCTACAGTGATGATCCCCTTCGAGCTCGGCATCTTCATCTTCAGGTAGGCGTAGTGGGGCACAGCCATGAACTTGGCCAGAGCAGGTCGGCCAAGCAAGGCGTGGTAAGGGCTTTCCAGATCCACTACCTCGAACCAGATTGCTTCTCGACGAAAGTGATCCTTGTCTATGAAGAGAACATCCATCTTGATCTTGCCGATCGGGGAACAGGACAGGCCGGGTACGATGCCATGGAACACGGTCCGGCTTGGCATGAGCTGCTTCGCCTTGAGGTTCAACTTCTCCATGGTGTCGCGGTACAGTATGTTGATACTGCTTCCGCCATCAATCAGAACGCGGGAGAATCGGGCAGCCCGCCTCTCTATTGCGAGGGTGAAATCCAGCACCAATGCGTAGGAGCCAGGGGACGGCATCACCTCTGGGTGATCGGCCCGGCTCCAGTTGATAGGCCTTTCGGACCAATGCATGAACTCGGGGTTGCTGGAGGCGACTGCGTTGACCTCTTGGTGCTGTCGGCGCCAGCTGCGCTTGTCTTCAACCTGGCTCGTGAAGACAACGTAGGCGGCGTGCTCATCAGGGAACTCATCTTGAATGGCTCTGACTGCTGGTCGGGCAGCCGGCTGCTGGGGGGCTGGAGGCGGCGGGCCGGGAGGCGGAGGCGGCACCAGCCCCTCGCCCTTGGAGATCCGGGTGATCCAGTGGCACTTTCGGGTCGTGTGGTTGGACGGCTTCGCGCCGCTGTGGAACTTGCAGGGGGCATCGAGAGTCTGCTCGTAGGAGAACGCCGGCTGCCAAGCCGGCCTGCCGCACTTCTTCTTGGGAGCGGGCCGCTCTTCGGGCTGCTCGTCTTCGACTGTGGCCACCTGCCGACTGGTGGAAGGCGGCATAGGGGCCTTGCGCTTGTGGTCATTCTGGTAGGGGCGCCGATTGGAGTCGCCAGCCGGCGTTTTAGGAGCCGGAGCGAGCACCTTCCCAGAGGCGTCCACTCGGAGCTCGGTCTTCATCGAGGAGTCGGCTGTGGCGTACTTGTCTGCAATGACCAGCAGCTCGTCGAGGGTAGCTGGCTCGTCGCAGAGGAGTCGGTGCTTGAGGAGGGTGCCCTGTCGGCACCCGGCGGTGAAGTATTCGATGGCCTGTACCTCGTGCACCCCCTCGCAGGAGTTGCGGAGCTCGTCCCACCGCGTGAGCTAGTCGTGGGTCGATTCGCTAGGCCCTTGGACGCATAAGGAGAGCTGGCGGGGCTTGGGAGGCCGCTTGTACGTGCTGGTGAAGTTGCGGACGAAGACTTCCGTGAAGTCCAGCCAGCTGTTGACGCTGTAGGGCTTGAGGCTGTTGAGCCAGGTGCGTGCCGTGCCTTGCAGCATGAGAGGGACGTACTTCACGGCTACACGTCTATTGCCGTTCGCTATGCTGACAGCGGTGGAGTAGTCGATGAGCCAATCTTCCGGCTTCACAGAGCCGTTGTACTTGGGCGTGTCTCTGGGGAGCGAAAACCCTTTGGGGAAGGGCTCATCGCGGATGCGGGGGCCAAAGCATGGCGGGCCGACATCGTCTTCTTTTTCTAGCGCCAGGGATCGAGCTAGGCGGTCGATCCCGTGGCGGCCGTCGTTCTCGCCGACTCCTTCACGGTGGCCTAGTCGGCCACCGAGAGTCGGATGTGTGACAGGCGGCGGGGTGGGATATCTCTCCGCCCGAGGCGGGGGAGGAGGCGGATTGCCTTGGCGCTCCACTTCTTGAGGGCGGCCTTCCGCGTCGCGCTCGATGGTGATTCGAGTCCGGCTACGGCTAGCAGCCGGCTCCTTGTCTTTCCTTGCGCGGGCGCCGCTCGCAGTCGGCGACCGGGATGTCGCGGCATGCTCTCGGCGTGGGGGAGGACTCTCAGCGCGGGCGCCGGCTTCATGCCGTTCTGTGGCCGCATCGATCAGCTGCTGGATACGCCTTGTCATGTAGGGGAGCTCATCAGCCCCCAGCCCATTCAGCACTTATGCTGCCGCCTGAGCAGCTCGCAGATTTTCAAGCGGTGTGGCGTAAACGGGGCGGTCCGCCCCAGCATGCTGGCGATGGCCGCGCCGCGCTTCTTGACGAGGCCGACTCGGCTCGGCCCGCCGTGAGGCGGCGTACCAAAAGCGGCGGTCGACTTCGCGCTGTTGGGCCTCAGTGAGGCATCTCATGGAGGCTATCTTCTGGCCTTCCGCGATGAGCGCGAGGCGGCGTGCCTCCAGGGTCTCGGCGTCGGCATCGGCCGGGATGGGGACGGACAAGTCATGCATCGCCGCTTGTAGGTGTTGGGGAACGTAGTAGAAATTCAAAATTTTCTACGCATCACCAAGATCAATCTATGGAGTTTACTAGCAACGAGAGGGAAGGAGAGTGCATCTACATACCCTTGTAGATCGCGAGCGGAAGCGTTCAAGAGAACGGGGTTGATGGAGTCGTACTCGTCGTGATCCAAATCACCGATGATCCTAGCGCCGAACGGACGGCACCTCCGCGTTCAACACACGTACGGAGCAGCGACATCTCCTCCTTCTTGATCCAGCAAGGGGGGAGGAGAGGTTGATGGAGATCCAGCAGCACGACGGCGTGGTGGTGGAAGTAGCGGGATCCCGGCAGGGCTTCACCAAGCGCAAGCGGGGAGGAAGAGGTGTCACGGGAGGGAGAGGGAGGCGCCAGGGCTTGTGTTATTGCTGCCCTCCCTCCCCCCCCCCCACTATATATAGGGCCAAGGGAGAGGGGGGGCAGCCTTGACCCTTCCTCCAAGGAAGGGTGCGGCCAGGGAGGAGTCCTTCCCCCCCAAGGCACCTCGGAGGTGCCTTCCCCCTTTAGGACTCTCCCTTTTCCTTATCTCTTGGCGCATGGGCCTCTTGGGGCTGGTGCCCTTGGCCCATACAGGCCAAGGCGCACCCCCTATAGCCCATGTGGCCCCCCGGGGCTGGTGGACCCCCGGACCCCTTTCGGCACTCCCGGTACAATACCGATAAAGTGCGAAACTTTTCCGGCGACCAAAATAAGACTTCCCATATATAAATCTTTACCTCCGGACCATTCCGGAACTCCTCGTGACGTCCGGGATCTCATCCGGGACTCCGAACAACTTTCGGGTTACCGCATACTAATATCTCTATAACCCTAGCGTCACCGAACCTTAAGTGTGTAGACCCTACGGGTTCGGGAGACACGCAGACATGACCGAGACGACTCTCTGGTCAATAACCAACAGCGGGATCTGGATACCCATGTTGGATCCCACATGCTCCTCGATGATCTCATCGGATGAACCACAATATCGAGGATTCAATCAATCCCGTATACAATTCCCTTTGTCTATCGGTATGTTACTTGCCCGAGATTCGATCGTCGGTATCCCGATACCTTGTTCAATCTCGTTACCGGCAAGTCTCTTTACTCGTTCCGTAACACATCATCCCGTGATCAACTCCTTGGTCACATTGTGCACATTATGATGATGTCCTACCGAGTGGGCCCAGAGATACCTCTCCGTTTACACGGAGTGACAAATCCCAGTCTCGATTTGTGCCAACCCAACAGACACTTTCGGAGATACCTGTAGTGCACCTTTATAGCCACCTAGTTACGTTGTGACGTTTGGTACACCCAAAGCATTCCTACGGTATCCGGGAGTTGCACAATCTCATGGTCTAAGGAAATGATACTTGACATTAGAAAAGCTCTTAGCAAACGAACTACACGATCTTGTGCTAGGCTTAGGATTGGGTCTTGTCCATCACATCATTCTCCTAATGATGTGATCCCGTTATCAACGACATCCAATGTCCATGGTCAGGAAACCGTAACCATCTATTGATCAACGAGCTAGTCTCCTAGAGGCTTACTAGGGACATGGTGTTGTCTATGTATCCACACATGTATCTCAGTTTCCTATCAATACAATTCTAGCATGGATAATAAACGATTATCATGAACAAGGAAATATAATAATAACCTATTTATTATTGCCTCTAGGGCATATTTCCAACAGTAGGGCGTCGTGGGCGTTCTTGTTGGGGAATGTAGCAGAAATTCAAAATTTTCTACGCATCACCAAGATCAATCTATGGAGTAATCTAGCAACGAGGGGAAGGGGAGTGAATCTACATACCCTTGTAGATCGCGATGCGGAAGCGTTGCAAGAACGCGGATGAAGGAGTCGTACTCGTAGCGATTCAGATCGCGGTTGATTCCGATCTAAGCACCGAAGAACGGTGCCTCCGCGTTCAACACAGGTGCAGCCCGGTGACGTCTCCCACGCCTTGATCCAGCAAGGAGAGAGGGAGAGGTTGGGGAAGACTCCGTCCAGCAGCAGCACGAATAATAGACGGTAACATTACCATCCACGTCCGTCTTCTTCTTAAAGATCCATTTATCTCGGATTTCATGGCTTCCAACCATTTGTCGGAATATGGGCCCACCATCGCTTCTCCATAGCTCGTAGGTTCAGTATTGTCCAACAACATGATATCTCAGACAGGATCACGTACCACTCTGAAGTAGCACGCATCCTCGTCGTCCTACGAGGTTTGGTAGTGACTTGATCCGAAGTTTCATGATCACTATCATAAGCTTCCACTTCAATTGGTGTAGGTGCCACAGGAACAACTTCCTGTGCCCTGCTACGAACTAGTTGAAGTGACGGTTCAATAACCTTATCAAGTCTCCACCATCCTCCCACTCAATTCTTTCGAGAGAAACTTTTCCTCGAGAAAGGAACCGTTTCTAGAAACAATCACTTTGCTTCTGGATCTGAAATAGGAGGTATACCCAACTATTTTGGGTATTCTTATGAAGATGCATTTATCCGCTTTGGGTTCGAGCTTATCAGCCTGAAACTTTTTCACATAAGCGTTGCAGCCCCAAACTTTTAAGAAACGACAACTTAGGTTTCTCTAAACGGTGTCGTCTCAAAGGAATTGCGTGGTGCCCCTTTTAAAGTGAATGTGGTTGTCTCTAATGCCTAACCCATAAACGATAGTGGTAATTCGATAAGAGACATCATGGTATGCACCATATCCAATAGGGTGCAGTTATGATGTTCGGACACACCATCACACTGTGGTGTTCCAGGCGGTATTAACTGTGAAACACTTTCCACAATGTCTTAATTGTGTGCCAAACTCGTAATTCAGATATCTCTATGATCATATCATAGACATTTTATCCTCTTGTCACGACGATCTTCAGCTTCACTCTGAAATTACTTGAACCTTTCAATAATTCAGACTTGTGTTTCATCAAGTAAATACACTCAGCATCTACTCAAATCATCTGTGAAGTAAGAACATAACGATATCCACTGCATGCCTCAGCACTCATTGGACTGCATACATCAAAATGTATTACTTCCAATAAGTTGCTCTCTTGTTCCATTTTACTGAAAACGAGGCCTTTCAGTCATCTTGCCCATGTGGTATGATTTGCATGTCTCAAGTGATTCAAAATCAAGTGAGTCCAAACGATCCATCTGCATGGAGTTTCTTCATGCATATATACCAATAGACATGGTTCGCATGTCTCAATCTTTTCAAAAATGACTGAGTCCAAAGATCCATCTACATGGAGCTTCTTCATGCGTTCTATACCAATATGACTCAAATTGCAGTGCCACAAGTATGTGGTACTATCATTACTATTTTATATCTTTTGGCACGAACATGTGTATCACTACGATCGAGATTCATTTTAGGTGCAAGACCATTGAAGGTATTATTCAAATAAACAGAGTAACCATTATTCTCCTTAAATGAATAACCGTATTGCGATAAACATAATCCAATCATGCTCAACGCAAACACCAAATCTCGATGGCAGAGAGAGCATGCGATGCTTGATCACATCAACCTTGGAAACACTTCCAACACATATCGTCATCTCACCTTTAGCTAGTCTTCGTTTATTCCGCAGCTTTTATTTCGAGTTACTAACACTTAGCAACCGAACCGGTATCTAATACCCTGGTGCTGCTAGGAGTACTACTAAAGTACACATTCATATAACGTATATCCAATATACTTCTGTCGACCTTGCCCGCCTTCTCATCTACCAAGTATCTAGGGTAGTACTGCTTCAGTGACCGTTCCCCTCATTACAGAAGCACTTAGTCTCGGGTTTGGGTTTAACCTTGGGATTCTTCACTAGAGCAGCAAATGATTTGTTGTTTCATGAAGTATCCCTTTTGCCCTTGCCCTTCTAGAAACTAGTGGTTTTACTAACCATCAACAATTGATGCTCCTTCTTGATTTCCACTTTCGCGGTGTCAAACATCGCGAGTTGCTCAAGGATCATCATCTATCCTTGATATTTATAGTTCATCACGAAGCTCTAATAGCTTGGTGGCAGTGATTATGGAGAACCATCACTATCTCATCTGGAAGATTAACTCCCACTCGATTCAAGCGATTGTGGCACTCAGACAATCTGAGCACATGCTCAACGATTGAGCTTTTCTCCCTTAGTCTGCAGGCTTAAGAAATTTGTCAGAGGTCTCATACCTCTTGACGTGGGCACTAGTCTGAAATCCCAATTTCAGTCTTCGGAACAGCTCACATGTTCTGCGACATTTCAAAAACGTCTCTGGTGCCACAATTCTAAACCGTTAGCATTACGCACTGAACTATCACGTAGTCATCAAAACGTGTATGTCAGATGTTCCGCAACATCTACAGACGACGCTGAGGTTCAGCACACCGAGCGGTGCATTAAGGACATAAGCTTTCTGTGCAGCAATGAGGACAATCCTCAGTTTACGGACCCAGTCCGCATAATTGCTACTACCAACTTTCAACTAAATTTTCTCTAGGAACATATCTTAAACAGTAGAACTAAAGCGCAAGATATGACATAATTTGCAAAGACCTTTTGACTATGTTCATGATAATTAAGTTCATCTGATTATTGAACTCCCACTCAGATAGACATCCCTCTAGTCATCTAAGTGATACATGATCCGAGTCAAACTAGGCCGTGTCCGATCATCACGTGAGACGGACTAGTCATCATCGGTGAACATCTCCATGTTGATCGTATCTGCTATATGACTCATGTTCGACCTTTCGGTCTCTTGTGTTCCGAGGCCATGTCTGTACATGCTAGGCTCGTCAAGTCAACCTAAGTGTTTTGCATGTGTTCCGAGGCCATGTCTGTACATGCTAGGCTCGTCAACACCCGTTGTATTCGAACGTTAGAATCTATCACACCCGATCATCACGTGGTGCTTCGAAACAACGAACCTTCGCAACGGTGCACAGTTAGGGGGAACACTTTCTTGAAATTATTATAAGGGATCATCTTACTTACTACCGTCGTTCTAAGCAAATAAGATGCATAACATGATAAACATCACATGCAATCAAGTAGTGACATGATATGGCCAATATCATTTTGCTCCTTTGATCTCCATCTTCAGGGCACCATGATCATCTTTGTCACCGGCATGACACCATGATCTCCATCATCATGATCTCCATCATTGTGTCTTCATGAAGTTGTCACGCCAACGATTACTTCTACTTCTATGGCTAACGCGCTTAGCAATAAAGTAAAGTAATTTACATGGCATTATTCAATGACACGTAGGTCATACAAAAATAAAGACAACCCCTATGGCTCCTGCCGGTTGTCATACTCATCGACATGCAAGTCGTGATTCCTATTACAAGAACATGATCAATCTCATACATCACATATATCATTCATCACGTCCTTTTGGCCATATCACATCACATAGCACATGCTGCAAAAACAAGTTAGACGTCCTCTAATTGTTGTTGCAAGTTTTTACGTGGCTTGTATAGGTTTCTAGCAAGAACGTTTCTTACCTACGTAAAACCACAACGTGATATGCCAATTTCTATTTACCCTTCATAAGGACCCTTTTCATCGAACCCGTTCCGACTAAAGTGGGAGAGACAGACACCCGCTAGCCACCTTATGCAACTAGTGCATGTCAGTCGGTGGAACCTGTCTCACGTAAGCGTACGTGTAAGGTCGGTCCGGGCCGCTTCATCCCACAATGCCGCCGAAACAAGATAAGACTAGTAGCGGCAAGAAGAATTGGCAACATCTACGCCCACAGCTACTTTTGTGTTCTACTCGTGCATAGAAACTACGCATAGACCTAGCTCATGATGCCACTGTTGGGGAACGTAGCAGAAATTCAAAATTTTCTACGCATCACCAAGATCAATCTATGGAGTTTACTAGCAACAGAGGGAAGGAGAGTGCATCTACATACCCTTGTAGATCGCGAGCGGAAGCGTTCAAGAGAACGGGGTTGATGGAGTCGTACTCGTCGTGATCCAAATCACCGATGATCCTAGCGCCGAACGGACGGCACCTCCGCGTTCAACACACGTACGGAGCAGCGACGTCTCCTCCTTCTTGATCCAGCAAGGGGGGAGGAGAGGTTGATGGAGATCCAGCAGCACGACGGCGTGGTGGTGGAAGTAGCGGGATCCCGGCAGGGCTTCACCAAGCGCAAGCGGGGAGGAAGAGGTGTCACGGGAGGGAGAGGGAGGCGCCAGGGCTTGTGTTATTGCTGCCCTCCCTCCCCCCCCCCACTATATATAGGGCCAAGGGAGAGGGGGGCGCAGCCTTGACCCTTCCTCCAAGGAAGGGTGCGGCCAGGGAGGAGTCCTTCCCCCCCAAGGCACCTCGGAGGTGCCTTCCCCCTTTAGGACTCTCCCTTTTCCTTATCTCTTGGCGCATGGGCCTCTTGGGGCTGGTGCCCTTGGCCCATTTAGGCCAAGGCGCACCCCCTACAGCCCATGTGGCCCCCCGGGGCTGGTGGACCCCCTTGGTGGACCCCCGGACCCCTTTCGGCACTCCCGGTACAATACCGATAAAGTGCGAAACTTTTCCGGCGACCAAAATAAGACTTCCCATATATAAATCTTTACCTCCGGACCATTCCGGAACTCCTCATGACGTCCGGGATCTCATTCGGGACTCCGAACAACTTTCGGGTTACCGCATACTAATATCTCTATAACCCTAGCGTCACCGAACCTTAAGTGTGTAGACCCTACGGGTTCGGGAGACACGCAGACATGACCGAGACGACTCTCTGGTCAATAACCAACAGCGGGATCTGGATACCCATGTTGGCTCCCACGTGCTCCTCGATGATCTCATCGGATGAACCACGATATCAAGGATTCAATCAATCCCGTATACAATTCCCTTTGTCTATCGGTATGTTACTTGCCCGAGATTCGATCGTCGGTATCCCGATACCTTGTTCAATCTCGTTACCGGCAAGTCTCTTTACTCGTTCCGTAACACAATCATCCCGTGATCAACTCCTTGGTCACATTGTGCACATTATGATGATGTCCTATCGAGTGGGCCCAGAGATACCTCTCCGTTTACACGGAGTGACAAATCCCAGTCTCGATTCGTGCCAACCCAACACATACTTTCAGAGATACCTGTAGTGCACCTTTATAGCCACCCAGTTACGTTGTGACGTTTGGTACACCCAAAGCATTCCTACGGTATCCGGGAGTTGCACAATCTCATGGTCTAAGGAAATGATACTTGACATTAGAAAAGCTCTTAGCAAACGAACTACACGATCTTGTGCTAGGCTTAGGATTGGGTCTTGTCCATTACATCATTCTCCTAATGATGTGATCCCGTTATCAACGACATCCAATGTCCATGGTCAGGAAACCGTAAGCATCTATTGATCAACGAGCTAGTCTCCTAGAGGCTTACTAGGGACATGGTGTTGTCTATGTATCCACACATGTATCTCAGTTTCCTATCAATACAATTCTAGCATGGATAATAAACGATTATCATGAACAAGGAAATATAATAATAACCTATTTATTATTGCCTCTAGGCATATTTCCAACAGTAGGGCGTCGTGGGCGTTCTTGTTGGGGAACGTAGCAGAAATTCAAAATTTTCTACGCATCACCAAGATCAATCTATGGAGTAATCTAGCAACGAGGGGAAGGGGAGTGAATCTACATACCCTTGTAGATCGCGATGCGGAAGCGTTGCAAGAACGCGGATGAAGCAGTCGTACTCGTAGCGATTTAGATCGCGGTTGATTCCGATCTAAGCACCGAAGAACGGTGCCTCCGCGTTCAACACACGTGCAGCCCCGGTGACGTCTCCCACGCCTTGATCCAGCAAGGAGAGAGGGAGAGGTTGGGGAAGACTCCGTCCAGCAGCAGCACGATGGCGTGGTGGTGATGGAGGAGCGTGGCAATCCCACAGGGCTTCGCCAAGCACCACGGGAGAGGAGGAGGAGGGAGAGGGGTATGGCTGCGTCGAAAGAGAGACGTTCTCGTGTCTTGGGCAGCCCCAAACCTCAACTATATATAGGGGGGAAGGGGCTGCGCCCCCCTCTAGGGTTTCACCCCCCAAGGGCTGGCGGCCAGCCCTAGATCCCATCTAGGGGGGCGGCCAAGGGGAGGAGAGGGGGGCGCCACTAGGGTGGGCCTTAAGGCCCATCTGGACCTAGGGTTTGCCCCCTCCCACTCTCCCATGCGCCTTGGGCCTTGGTGGGGGGGTGCACCAGCCCACCTGGGGCTGGTCCCCTCCCACACTTGGCCCACGCAGCCTTCTGGGGCTGGTGGCCCCACTTGGTGGACCCCCGGGACCCTCCCGGTGGTCCCGGTACATTACCGATATCACCCGAAACTTTTCCGGTGACCAAAACAGGACTTCCCATATATAAATCTTTACCTCCGGACCATTCCGGAACTCCTCGTGACGTCCGGGATCTCATCCGGGACTCCTAACAACATTCGGTAACCACGTACATGCTTTCCCTATAACCCTAGCGTCATCGAACCTTAAGCGTGTAGACCCTACGGGTTCGGGAACCATGCAGACATGACCGAGACGTTCTCCGGTCAATAACCAACAGTGGGATCTGGATACCCATGTTGGCTCCCACATGTTCCACGATGATCTCATCGGATGAACCACGATGTCGGGGATTCAATCAATCCCGTATGCAATTCCCTTTGTCTATCGATATGTTACTTGCCCGAGATTCGACCGTCGGTATCCCGATACCTTGTTCAATCTCGTTACCGGCAAGTCTCTTTACTCGTTCCGTAACTCACATCATCCCGTGATCAACTCCTTGGTCACGCTATGCACATTATGATGATGTCCTGCCGAGTGGGCCCAGAGATACCTCTCCGTTTACACGGAGTGACAAATCCCAGTCTCGATTCGTGCCAACCCAACAGACACTTTCGGAGATACCTGTAGTGCACCTTTATAGTCACCCAGTTACGTTGTGACGTTTGGTACACCCAAAGCATTCCTACGGTATCCGGGAGTTGCACAATCTCATGGTCTAAGGAACTGATACTTGACATTAGAAAAGCTTTGAGCAAACGAACTACACGATCTTGTGCTAGGCTTAGGATTGGGTCTTGTCCATCACATCATTCTCCTAATGATGTGATCCCGTTATCAACGACATCCAATGTCCATGGTCAGGAAACCGTAACCATCTATTGATCAACGAGCTAGTCTCCTAGAGGCTTACTAGGGACATGGTGTTGTCTATGTATCCACACATGCATCTGAGTTTCCTATCAATACAATTCTAGCATGGATAATAAACGATTATCATGAACAAGGAAATATAATAACCTATTTATTATTGCCTCTAGGGCATATTTCCAACAGTCTCCCACTTGCACTAGAGTCAATAATCTAGTCCACATCACCATGTGATTAACACTCATAGGTCACATCACCATGTGACCAACATCCAAAGAGTTTACTAGAGTCAACAATCTAGTTCACATCACTATGTGATTAAACTCAATGAGTTCTGGTTTGATCATGTTATGCTTGTGAGAGAGGTTATTAGTCAACGTGTCTGAACCTTTCAGATCCGTGTGTGCTTTACGAATATCTATGTCATCTTGTGGATGCTACCACGCGCTATTTGGAGCCATTTCAAATAATTGCTCTACTATACGAATCCGGTTTACTACTCAGAGTCATCCGGATTAGTGTCAAAGTTCGCATCGACGTAACCCTTTACGACGAACTCCTTTTCACCTCCATAATCAAGAAAATTCCTTAGTCCACTAGATACTAAGGCTAAGTTCGACCGCTGTCATGTGATCCATTCCCAGATCACTATTGTACCCCTTGACCAACTCATGGCAAGGCACACTACATGTGTGGTACACAGCATAGCATACTATAGAGCCTACGTCTAAAGCATAGGGACCTTCGTCCTTTCTCTCTCTTCTGTTGTGGTCAAGTCTTGAGTCTTACTCAATACTCACACCTTGTAACACAGCCAAGAACTCCTTCTTTGCTGATCTATTTTGAACTCTTTCAAAATCATGTCAAGGTGTGCGTTCTTTGAAAGTATCATCGAGCGTCTTGATCTATCTCTATAGATCTTGATGCCCAATATGTAAGCAGCTTTTATCCAGGTCTTCCTTTGAAAAACTCCTTTCAAACAACCCTTTATTCTTTCCAGAAATTTTACATCATTTCGGATCAACAATATGTCATTCACATATACTTATCAGAAATGTTGTAGCGCTCCCACTCACTTTATTGGAAATACAAGTTTCTCATAAACTTTGTATAAACCCAAAATCTTTGATCATCTCATCAAAGCGTACATTCCAACTCCGAGATGCTTACTCCAGTCCTTAGAAGGATCGCTGGAGCTAGCATACCTTTTAGCATCCTTAGGATGGACAAAACCTTTCTGATTGTATCACATACAACCTTTCCTTACGAAAACTGGTAAGGAAACTTGTTTTGACATCCATCTGCCAGATTTCATAAATGTAGCTAATGCTAACATGATTCCGACGGACTTAAGCATCGCTACGGATGAGAAAATCTCATCGTAGTCAACTCCTTGAACTTGTGAAAATACCTTTTTTCACAAGTCGAGCTTCATAGACGGTAACATTACCGTCCACGTCCGTCTTCTTCTCAAAGATCCATTTATCTCGGATTTCATGGCTTCTAACCATTTGTCGGAATATGGGCCCACCATCGCTTCTCCATAGCCCGTAGGTTCAGTATTGTCCAACAACATGATATCTCAGACAGGATCACGTACCACTCTGAAGTAGCACGCATCCTCGTCGTCCTACGAGGTTTGGTGGTGACTTGATCCGAAGTTTCATGATCAATATCATAAGCTTCCACTTCAATTGGTATAGGTGCCACAGGAACAACTTCCTGTGCCCTACTACACACTAGTTGAAGTGATGGTTCAATAACCATATCAAGTCTCCACCATCCTCCCACTCAATTCTTTCGAGAGAAACCTTTCCTCGAGAAAGGACCCGTTTCTAGAAGCAATTACTTTTGCTTCCAGATCTGAAATAGGAGGTATACCCAAATGTTTTGGGTTTTCTATGAAGATGCATTTATCCGCTTTGGGTTCGAGCTTATCAGCCTGAAACTTTTTCACATAAGCATCGCAGCCCCAAACTTTTAAGAAACGACAACTCAGGTTTCTCTAAACGGTGTCGTCTCAACGGAATTGTGTGATGCCCTATTTAAAGTGAATGTGGTTGTCCCTAATGCCTAACCCATAAACGATAGTGGTAATTCGATAAGAGACATCATGGCATGCACCATATCCAATAGGGTGCAGTTATGATGTTCGGACACACCATCACACTATGGTGTTCCAGGCGGTATTAATTGTGAAACACTTTCCACAATGTCTTAATTGTGTGCAAAACTCGTAACTCAGATACTCATCTCTATGATCCTATCACAGACATTTTATCCTCTTGTCACGACGATCTTCAACTTCACTCTGAAATTACTTGAACCTTTCAATAATTCAGACTTGTGTTTCATCAAGTAAATACACTCAGCATCTACTCAAACCATCTGTGAAGTAAGAACATAACGATATCCACTGCATGCCTCAGCACTCATTGGACTGCATACATCAAAATGTATTACTTCCAATAAGTTGCTCTCTTGTTCCATCTTACTGAAAACGAGGCCTTTCAGTCATCTTGCCCATGTGGTATGATTTGCATGTCTCAAGTGATTCAAAATCAAGTGAGTCCAAACGATCCATCTGCATGGAGTTTCTTCATGCATATATACCAATAGACATGGTTCGCATGTCTCAATCTTTTCAAAAACGACTGAGTCCAAAGATCCATCTACATGGAGCTTCTTCATGCGTTCTATACTAATATGACTCAAATGGCAGTGCCACAAGTATGTGGAACTATCATTACTATCTTATCTTTTGGCATGAACATGTGTATCATTACGATCGAGATTCATTTTAGGTGCAAGACCATTGAAGGTATTATTCAAATAAACAGAGTAACCATTATTCTCCTTAAATGAATAACCGTATTGCGATAAACATAATCCAATCATGCTCAACGCAAACACCAAATCTCGATGGTATAGGGAGCATGCGATGCTTGATCACATCAACCTTGGAAACACTTCCAACACATATCGTCATCTCACCTTTAGCTAGTCTCCGTTTATTCCGCAGCTTTTATTTCGAGTTACTAACACTTAGCAACCGAACCGGTATCTAATACCCTGGTGCTGCTAGGAGTACTAGTAAAGTACATATGTATATCCAATATACTTCTGTCGACCTTGCCTGCCTTCTCATCTATCGAGTATCTAGGGTAGTACTGCTTCAGTGACCGTTCCCCTCATTACAGAAGCACTTAGTCTCGGGTTTGGGTTCAACCTTCGGATTCTTCACTAGAGCAGCAAATGATTTGTTGTTTCATGAAGTGTCCCTTTTGCCCTTGCCCTTCTAGAAACTAGTGGTTTTACTAACCATCAACAATTGATGCTCCTTCTTGATTTCTACTTTCGCGGTGTCAAACATCGCGAGTTGCTCAAGGATTATCATCTATCCTTGATATTTATAGTTCATCACGAAGCTCTAATAGCTTGGTGGCAGTGATTATGGAGAACCATCACTATCTCATCTGGAAGATTAACTCCCACTTGATTCAAGCGATTGTAGTACTCAGACAATCTGAGCACATGCTCAACGATTGAGCTTTTCTCCCTTAGTTTGCAGGCTTAAGAAACTTGTCAGAGGTCTCCGGACGACGGTGCACCTGGCCCCACGGTGGGCGCCAAATGTTGGGTGGTAGGTGCGACATATGCCAACGGGTGGCTTATCATTATGGGAGCCAGTAAGACATCGCCGGTGCCTGGAAACGGGATGAGGCGAAGACATGCACGCCGGCGGATCTTACCCAGGTTCGGGGCTCTCCGTGGAGATAACACCCCTAGTCCTGCTCTGCGGGGTCTCCGCATGATCACTAGATCAGTACAAGTGGCTACAAGTGCTCCTTGAGCTGTTTGGCTAGAGGAAGAAGAAGGGCAAGGCTAGCTCTCCTTTTCTCTCTATGTGGTGTGTGAAACTCTATGAGATCAACCCTTTGCATGGGTGCCCTGGGGGGTTTATATAGGCCTACCCCCCAGGGGTACAATGGTAATCCGGCTGGGCGCGGGTCCCAGCCGTCAGTGTCTATGCTCGCCGGCTTCTCCGCCGGTCATTGGGGCCCGCCGACTGGAGGGTCCCGCCGGCTGCCGGCTTCTTGGCCGGCAGGCCGGCCCCACCGCTTGGGGGCTTTGTCGGCGGCTGGTTACTGTTGCCTCGCCTCTGATGACGAGGGCTTTGTCAAGGTAAGCGTGGCTACAGTGTGACCGCCTTGCGAGCTCTCACTGTAGCCTTACCTCGTCTTGTCTCCTTTATGGGGCGCATGCTTCGAGGGAGGGAGGTAGCCGGCTATTGGGAGCTGGCCACATCCCTGGCCGACTAGAGGAGGCCAGGCCACCTTCAGATGTCTCTATGGCAAAGGGGCCCGCCGCCCACGGGCCGTACTGGCACCTGTCGTGGGTGACATCGAGGCCAACATGGCTACAGGGCCAGGCCGGACGGGGGATGGCTGACCCGTACGGCGCCCTGTGGCCATGCTTGTTCCGGGATTCGGGGGTAGTTGGCTGTACTGCGGCCACGCCCCATCCTATCGCCGTTATGTGGGTACAGTCTTTAGTGGGTGCTGTCTTGGCCGGCTTCTGGGAGTCGGCTTTCTTCATGGCCGGCTTCTCGGAGTCGGCTTTCTTCATGGCCGGCTTCTCGGAGTCGGCCCTGGGGATAGCCGGCCGGGGGAAGGCGGCCCTATGCTTTGTATGCTTGAAGGCTTGAATGGCCTGATAATTTTTCGAAGAGCCAGGGGGAGTCGGTTAGGCTACCCGTAGCCATTTACTCCGACAATGCCCCGGAAGGCATCCCATCTTTTTTCAACAAGTAACGGTATGTTTCGGTTTTTGTTTTGTTCACGTGATATGCGTAGATCTTGGAGCGTCCTGTGTTTTTCTTTTTATTTTAGTAATGCACCATGCTGGTATGAGATAGTCCTTGGTTGATTTATGGAATGCTCTTTGCACTTCACTTATATCTTTTGAGTATGGCTTTGTAGAATGCTTCATGTGCTTCACTTATATCATTTGAAGTTTGGATTGTGTGTTTCTCTTCAAATGGAAAACCGTTATTTGTAGAATGCTCTTTTGCTTCACTTATATTTATTATAGCATGAGCATGGTCTTTTGTAGAAAGAATTAAACTCTCATGCTTCACTTATATCTATTTAGATAGTCAACAGGAATTGGTCATTCGCATGGTTAGTCATAAAATCCTACATAAAACTTATGGATCACTGAATATGATATGTTTGATTCCTTGCAATAGTTTTGCGATATAGAGATGATAATATATGGAAGGTACTAGTAAATGGTTGTGGTTAGTAATAATATTGGTGTTAAGGTTTGTGATTCCCAAAGAATGCACGTATAGTCTCTTGTTATGCTAAGAAGTTGGAGCATGATTTATTATTGATTGTCTTCCTTATGAGTGGCGGTCGGGGACTAGCGATGGTCTTTTCCTACCAATCTATCCCCGTAGGGGCATGCATATTAGTACTTTGCTTCAAGGGCTAATAAACTTTTTCAATAAGTTCGTGAGTTCTTTATGACTAATGTGAGTCCATGGATTATACGCACTCTTATCTTTCCGCAATTTGCTAGCCTCTACGGTGCCGTGCATTGCCCTTTCTCACCTCGAGATGTGGTGCAAACTTCGCAGGTGCATCCAAACCCTGTGATATGATACGCTCTATCACACATAAGCCTCATTATATCTTCCTCAAAATAGCCACCATACCTACCTATTATGGCATTTTCATACCCATTCCGAGATATATTGCCATGCATCTTCCACGGTTTCGTTTTTATGACTTGAGCATTCATTGTCATATTGCTTTGCATGATCGTAAGATAGCTAGCATGATATTTTCATTGCTTGTCCTTTTTTATATATCCTTGCTACGCTAGATCATTGCACATCCTGGTACACTGCCAGAGGCATTCATATAGAGTCATATTGTTCTAGGTATCGAGTTGTAATTTTTATTTCTTTTGAGTTGTAAGTAAATAGAGGTGTGATGATCATCATTATTCATTATTAGAGCATGTCCCAGTGAGGAAATGATGATGGAGACTATGATTCCCCCACAAGTCAGGATGAGACTCCAGACAAAAAGAAAAAAAGAAGAAGAGAAAAGAAAAAGTGAGGCCGAAAAGAGACCGAGAAAAAAGAAGAAAAAAAGAAAAAACGAGAGAAAAAGAGAGAAGGGGCAATGTTACTATCATTTACCACACTTTGCTTCAGAGTAGCACCATGTTTTTCATGTAGAGAGTCTCACATGTTGTCACTTTCATATACTAGTGGGAAATTTTCATTATAGAACTTGGCTTGTATATTCCAATGATGGGCTTCCTCAAATGCCCGAGGCCTTCATGAGCAAGCAAGTTGGATGCACACCCACTTAGTTTTCATATTGAGCTTTCATACACTTATAGCTCTTAGTGCATCTGTTGCATGGCAATCCCTACTTCTCGCATTGATATCAATTGATGGGCATCTCCATAGCCCGTTGATTACTTTTTTGTCTTCTCTATGTTTACCCCTATCATCATACTCTATTCCACCCATAGTGATATGTCCATGGCTTGTGCATGTATTGCGTGGGGGTTGAAAAAGCTGAAGCGCGTTAAAAAGTATGAACCAATTGTTGGGTTTGTCATCGGGGTTGTGCATGATAAATACTTTGTGTTAAGAAGATGAAGCACGACAAGACTTTATGATTTTGTAGGGATAGTGTTCTTTAGCATTGATATTTTGAAACACATGATTGTTTGTTGGGATGCCTGAGTATTGGTGTCTTTATGTCAAATTATAGACTATTGCTTTGAATCACCCGTGTCTTAATATTCATACCATGATTAGATATATGATTAATATTATGCTACGTAGCATTCCACATCAAAAATTATCTTTTTTATCATTTACCTACTCGAGGACGAGCAGGAATTACTGATACGTCTCCGTCGTATCTATAATTTTTTTATTGTTCTATGCCAATATTATACAACTTTCACATACTTTTGGCAACAATTTATATGATTTTTTGGACTAACATAATGATCCAGTGCCACTGTCAGTTCCTGTTTGTTGCATGTTTTTTGATTCACAGAATATCCATATCAAACGAAGTCCACACGCGATAAAACTTTACGGAGATTTTTTTTGAATATATGTGAATTTATGGAAGAAGAATCAACACAAGACGGTGCTCAAGGGGCCCACTAACCACCAGGGTGCGCCCGGGGGGGTTTGGCGCGCCGTGGTGGTTAGTGAGAGCCTCGTAGGTCGGTTGACCCCCTTCTTTTGCTGCAAGAAATATAGTTTATGGAAAAAATCATGTTAAATTCCAGCCAGTCGGAGTTACGCATCTCCGTGGATTTAAGAAATGGTGAAGGGCCAGAAAACAGGAACACGAAAACAGAAGAGAACAGAGAGATAGATCCAATCTCGGAGGGGCTCTCGCCCCTCCGCTGCCATGGAGGCCATGGACCAGAGGGGAAACCCTCCTCCCATCTAGGGGGGGGCAAGGAAGAAGATGAAGGAGGGGGCTCTCCCCCCCTCTCTCCCGGTGGCGCCAAAGTGCCGCCAGGGCAAGGATCATGACGGCGATCTACATCAACAACCTTGCTACCGTCAACACCAACTTTCTCCTCCTCTATGCAGCGGTGTAACCTCTCTATTTTTTATTGCAATTCTCTACTTAAACGTGGTGCTCAACACTATATATTATTATCCAATGATATGTGGTTATCCTATAATGTTTGACTAGATCTGTTTTGTCCTATGGGTTGATTGATGATTGTGGTTGGTTTGAGTTGTATATTTTATTTTGGTGCTGTCCTCTGGTGCCCTCCATGTCGTGCAAACGTGAGGGGTCCCCGATGTAGGATGTTGCAATATGTTTATGATTCACTATGATGGGTGGCTAGAGTGACAGAAGTTTACGCCCGAGTAAGGGGGTTGTTGCGTATGCGATAAAGAGGACTTGATACTTAATGCTATGGTTAGGTTTTATCTTAATGATCTTTGGTAGTTGCGGATGCTTGCTAGATTTCTAATCATAAGTGTATATGATCCAAGTACGGAAAGTATGTTAGCTCATGCCTCTCCCTCATAAAATTGCAATAAGGATTGCCGGTTTAGTTATCAATTACCTAGGGACAAATAACTTTCTTGTGTGATAAAAATCTTTCTACTAAAAACTAACTTTTATTATCTCGCAAAGTACTCGTAGTTTATTTTTGCAAAGTAGTTCTAGCATCACACCTACAAAATAGTTTCATACTTGTTTTAGGTAAAGCAACCGTTAAAATATGCGTAGAGTTGTATCGGTGGTCGATAGAATTTGAGGGGATATTTGTTCTACCTTTAGCTCTTCGTTGGGTTCGACATTCTTATTTATCGAAAAAGGCTACAAACGATCTTCTATACTTATGGGTTATCAGTTTTTTTAAAAAAATTGTTTGGATTGCTTACCACATCTTTTTGTGGTCTTATGGGTTATCAGTTGGTCAGGCGGGGAAGAAATGAAGGTCGTCTCGTGGTCGAAGCGATGAGGGGGTTGCGCGCGAGTGTGGTGGCTTTGCCTGCGGGAGGACTGCAGTGATGTGGGAGGGATTGCGTCACGCGGGCACCACGTTACGGCCCTGCGGGAGGGTGGCGGCCAGCAGAGGCTGGAGTGGTGAATATGGAAGAAGTTGAGCGGGGTAGCCGACAGAGGAGCAGGCTGCGGGAGATCCCAACGTTGTGCACTGGAGGAAGCCTGCGGCCTATCGATCCCGGTGGGAGCTCGAGCGAGAGGGTAGGTGATGGTGTAGCAGAGGAGCCTCCGCCTAGGTTCTAAGACTAGCCATAATGGGTAGTAACATACACTAGTAACATACATATTTCCCTAGACTATGTTACTACCTCAATAGTGGGTAGTAACATAAGTGTGGTAACATGCAAAGCTTCATTTATTACGTTATAGACTCATATTGCATTGGGACATGTGATGTTACAGTAACTAGCTAAGTTACTAGTACTACATCTCTCCTCATTAACTCATTGTCACATAAGCAAAATTGCTGAGTTGGACTCGATGTTACTACCGAAGTTACTCCCACTGTTGCTAGTCTAACGAGCTCGAGCAGGTGTCGCGTGTGTGGGGCTCGGCCTAGGCTCGACGAGCTCGAGCTCGAACAGTCGCACTCCTGGATATGTGGTGCCTACGCTGGACAACCGGCGTTGACGTTTCTCAGACCGTCACTCAATCAGTTGGTGCATTTTTGCTAGTAGTTTTTTTCTACTAATATGCTCTGCTATTTCCTAATCTACTGCAGTTGTTCTTTCACTACGGGAATCTTTCCTATTAATTGTTTAGCTACTATTGTTGAATTGCAACTTACCATTTCTTGTTGTACCCATGGCAATTTTGCCATGTTTGTAGGGGAAAACATGATGTCATGACAAGCCAAGTTGTTTATCTTGTTAAATTTGCCATATCTCAACATTTTTTGCCATGTCCAATTTCTCTTCCCAGGGCAAAAATCGCCATGATTTTGAGGGAAAAACCTAATTATTACAGGTCTCAACATTTACGTGACATTTTTACTTTTGTTTTTACAGCTGCATATACTTTCCATGGAAATTTTTCATCTATTGTTTATTAGCTATTGTTGCTGGATGGCAACTTAACCCATGGTAGTTTTGCCGTGTTTTTAGGGGGAAATATGATGACATGACAAACAAAGTTGTTAAATTTGCCATATTTCGACATTTTTCATTTTTCATCATATGATGGTAAATTCATTTTTTTTAGTAAATTACTTCTTTTTACCATGGTAATTTTTTGGAATTATTTTCGAACAAACCTTATCTCCTGCGTTTTTTAATCAAGGGCAAGTTTTGTTATTTATTGTTTGCCCCATAGCACACATAGGTAAATTAAAGAAACTTCACTATGTGTATTTTAACCAATAGTTTCCATGTTTTTTCTCTAGGAAATGGCGTCTTGAGGCTTTGACAGCTCGTGGCCCAATGTCGGAGGTGTTCATGCCGGGGTCGTAGCATAGCAAACTATATCGTTCGCTTGGTCCCCCCAGGTAGATCAAACGAAACGTTCGATTTCACTTCCTCCCAGGTCTGACGTTTGCCCCAAATTGGGGTCCAAATTTAAAACAGTGCCAACTCTTTACCTCATCTTCTGTATCCTTAATTTCTTGTAATGAATTTTGTATTTTCCATTCTTTTGTGTGCAATTAATGGAGAAAAAAAGGGGGGTTAGTCCGGTTGGAAAAATATATGTGCGGTGCAACTGCAGCTACGCGTATGGCCTACGGTGTCAGCGTGATCCGGTTCACTTAGTTTAGTGTGTGTTTCGAATTCTGTATGCTCAAGTCCAAAACAAAAAACAAAAAACAAGAAACTGTGGGCTCGCAAGTTCAGCTGGCCGCTATACAGGACAGCTGATGCATCACTGCTGGACCGAGTTGTATATGAAACTTCATCATTCCGCTTTGTGGGGCGTAGCTTTAGCAGTTAGGGTTCTGCTGAGCTTTACTTGTTTGTTCCCTGAAGAGCTACTCTGTTCATCTCTAATCCAGGAAGGAATCTCCCAAGCCTAATCAACCTTACACATCTTCTCCCATTCGACGGGAAAAATTTAAAATCAGAGAGCTGTAAAATACTGAAAGGTGAGGTATAATGTATGCTGCAACGGTCAGTGACAGGTAGCCTAGCCAAGCCTGCAAGACATTGGTCGAACAAGCTTACGTATTTCGGAGGATCTGGGCTGCGCTACACAGGATTTGCGGTGAAGGACTGAAAAAACTTACTCCATTTTATATTTCGCCTTGAGAAGGAAGGTGCGGAAATGGAGAAATTTTACCCTCAAACAAAAAAGGAGAAATTCTCGTCAGAAGAGAGAAGGAACCGCAATGCGAAACTTGGAAGATGTGAACACACCTCAAGGTTTTTTCGGGCAACCGGGGCCCGTTGGTGGATGTATTTTATGCGTGCATGGGCCACCGGAATGGCAGGAAAGCTCGCCCATGGGCCATGGCCGGTCTGCCGTCATTGTAAAGCCCACAACACACACACACTGAGAACTAGGCCAGCGCCGACCCTACTCAACTCAGGTGATCAGTGGCTATAATATACCTCGCCGCAATACGAGGGGGTTAAGCAAAGCAGGCGCCGTCAGAACGCGTTTCACAACCGCCGGTGAAAAGGCGACGACGAGCGCTCGCTCGCTCGCTTTACTTGTTTCAGCGGAACAAGTGCTTGGCCTGGTATGTGCGGGAGACAGCATTATATCTGGTACGTACGGCAGATTAAAGAGGATCATGGCAGCACTAATGATGATGATCATGGGGGATCTCCTTCTTTAGGGTGTGTGTACTCTGTAGTGTAGGGTACATCGTCGTACGTCGGTGTGGTGTGGTGTGGATGCCTGCCGCCGCTTTGGCCCTGCAGAATTATTGCCTACATGACTCATCGGGGGGATCAGATCAGCCCCTGATTAAAGCCAAAGAAAGAGAGGGAAGCGGCGGATTTAAAAGGCGATCAGGCGGACCGACATGTCCCTCCCTCATCGGAGCTCATATCACACTGAGGGCAGGAGATGAGATTATGGGAGCGACACCACACCGCAGGAAGGATGTGAGCGAGGAGATTCGTTCCTGGCGCTCTGCTTTGTCACCCCTCTACTCTGCTCTACATGATCAGATGATGATGCGTCGGTTTGAGATGATCACTCAACTCAACTGGCAAGTTTTGCTTTCTCCAATAGCATGTACGGAGTATATATTTGGATGCCTATATATTTATATAGACAATGGTCTATAAAGATTCCTCATATACACATTCAGTTTTGCAGCAGATATATTTAAGTAGTATCTTATAGTAACTACCATTTGAACAGCAATTCAAACAATTTCTAGCTGCAGTGGTTAATCCTAACAGCTACTCCCTCCGTCCCATAATGTAAGACGTTTTTGACACTAGTTCTATCAATCGTAGTTCAAACGATCTATCTATATACAGACACCGATGCTCAACAAGTCAAGAAAACTCTCGTCTTCTTCCATCTGCAAAAATTTGATAGAAATTTCATAGAGCAGTACCTCATATAGCCTAACTAGCAGCAACAATATCTAACAAAATTCACAAGTCTCAGCTAGCATCCAACATAGGAGTATTCATTTGTAGCAGCAGAGTATCTAGGCTCTGAATAAATCTACACTACAGAGCACTGACTGAATACATTCAGTAGAAGCCAATCTTTCTCTCTCCCTCACCAATAGCAGCAAATATATATATATATATATATATATAGCGGCAAAATGTATTTCCATAGCAGCAAACGTATAGCAGTACTTTTTTTTTTGCGGAAGGACGTATAGCAGCAACTAACTAAATGGCAGCCACGAGCCCAATCCACATCATTCCTATTCAACTGAGCCGCTGGTGATCTTCTTCCCTGGCCCTTTCCTGTCCCCAAATCCTCTTCTTCCCCAGCCCACCGCCCTCTACTTTCCCCTCAAGCCGCCACCAGAGCAGCGGCGTCCAGGCCGTCGACTCCCACGGCGTTTCTCCACTGCCGGATCTGGCGCAATTTCTCACTATTCGGATCAGTGATCTGAAAACAAAGTAACTCTTATCACTAAGAACTACTCCCTCCGCTTCTAAATAGAGATTTCAATATGAGATGTATATAGACATACATATTTGGAATCTCTAAAAAAGCTTAGATTTAGGAACGTTGGGAGTACAAAGAAATTTCTCGAAAATGTCTTCTTCATGATACAATATTTGGAACACTGCAAGACTAAAGTGAAGGGATGACAAAAGACTTTTTGCAACGTCAAGTTAGTTGCCCCAAGCGCTCCCTTGGAGAGGAGTCTACCACAAGAGTTTGAGCCTGGAACATAGCCCCCAACCCCGGCATTTTAGGTTGAGCTCAAGAAAGAATTTCTAGAAGTCATAGCCTGAATAGCTCTGGAGTGCAGCAGAAAAGGATGCAGACTTGTAAGGAATACCCTAACGTGAATGGCATGCTGCAACTTAACTCTGAACTCGAATACAGAGACAACAGCCAAATTTAAGCTCTAAGAATTCAGAATGAAATCACAGGTGTAGGTAGTACAAACAATAAGCATTAAGCTGAAATCAACAATGAGCCAAAACATGCATCATTGCATTGTTTACGACACTGATGCTACAGACCAAAAGTACAACAAAACTTCCAGCCCAGGTGATATGATTGGCACCCAGGACTGAATCAAATGGCGTATATGAAAGCGACTAACTTAGTCGACCTCCTCGATCTTGGGGCCAGCACCGCCGCTGGCAGCCGGCGCGTCCTCGTCCATGCCTCCCGGCATGTCAGCACCAGCGCCCTGGTACATCTTGGCGATGATGGGGTTGCAGAGGCCCTCCAGCTCCTTCATCTTGTCCTCGAACTCGTCAACCTCACCAAGCTGGTTGGCGTCAAGCCACTGGATCGCAGCGTCGACAGCGTCCTCGATCTTCTTCTTGTCGTCAGCGGGCAGCTTGGAGGCGATCTTCTCGTCCTGGATGGTGTTCCTCATGTTGTAGGCGTAGTTCTCCAGGGAGTTCTTGGCGTCAACCTTCTTCTTGTGCTCCTCGTCCTCAGACTTGTACTTCTCTGCGTCCTGGACCATCTTCTCAATGTCGTCCTTGCTCAGCCTGCCCTTGTCGTTGGTGATGGTGATCTTGTTCTTCTGGCCAGTGGTCTTGTCCTCAGCAGAGACATTCAGGATACCGTTGGCATCAATGTCGAAGCAGACAGTGATCTGGGGAACACCCCTGGGTGCAGGCGGGATGCCGGAGAGCTCAAACTTGCCGAGCAGGTTGTTGTCCCTGGTCCTTGTCCTCTCACCCTCAAACACCTGGATGAGCACACCAGGCTGGTTGTCGGAGTAGGTGGAGAAGACCTGCTCCTTCTTGGTGGGGATGGTGGTGTTCCTGGTGATGAGCACAGTCATGACTCCTCCAGCAGTCTCAAGACCAAGAGACAGTGGGGTCACATCGAGGAGGAGAAGGTCCTGCACCTTCTCGTTCCCCTCACCGCTGAGGATTGCAGCCTGCACGGCAGCACCGTAGGCAACAGCTTCATCAGGGTTGATGCTCTTGCAGAGCTCCTTCCCGTTGAAGAAGTCCTGCAGCAGCTGCTGAACTCTGGGGATCCTGGTGGAACCACCAACAAGCACGACATCATGGATAGTGCTCTTGTCCATCTTGGCATCCCTCAGGCACTTCTCCACTGGCTCCATGCACTTCCTGAAGAGGTCCATGTTGAGCTCCTCAAACCTGGCCCTGGTGATGGTGGAATAGAAATCAACTCCCTCAAAGAGTGAATCGATCTCAATGGTGGTTTGGGCAGTGGAAGAAAGGGTCCTCTTCGCCCTCTCACAAGAAGTCCTGAGCCTTCTCAAAGACCTGGGGTTTCCACTGATATCCTTCTTGTGCTTCCTCTTGAACTCTTGGACAAAGTGGTTCACCATACGGTTGTCAAAGTCCTCCCCACCAAGATGAGTGTCACCAGCCGTGGCCTTCACCTCAAAAATACCCTCCTCAATGGTAAGGAGGGAGACATCAAAAGTGCCACCACCAAGGTCAAAGATAAGCACATTCTTCTCACCGACACTGGTAGCCTTCTTGTCAAGACCATAGGCAATTGCAGCTGCTGTTGGCTCGTTGATGATACGCATCACATTAAGACCAGCAATAACACCGGCATCCTTGGTTGCCTGCCTCTGGGAATCATTGAAGTAAGCAGGCACGGTGACAACAGCATTCTTAATAGTTACTCCTAGGTAAGCCTCGGCGATCTCACGCATCTTGATGAGGACCATGGAAGAAATTTCTTCAGCTGAAAACTGCTTGTCCTCACCCTTGTACTGCACTACAATCATAGGCTTGTCTGCTGGGCCAGGAATAACCTTGTACGGCCACATCTTAATATCACTCTGGACAGGAGCATCAGCAAACCTTCTGCCGATAAGACGCTTCGCATCTGCAGGGTTTCATAAACAAACGGACTGTTAGAAAAATTGGCAAGTTCCAACGGTAACACAAACGAAGACATTGACCCAAGAATTTGAATGAATTCATCAGCAATGGTTAGCTTAAAAAGACAGCTGACCAATTTATTAACTTGGTGGTACTAGAGGATGGATTTTATTTTGAAGTTCTTATAAAGAATATGTTAGACAAAGAGTGAGCTTTGATGAAGTATCCACTTAAATTTATAAATTTCAAACCAAACAATCTATCCCTTACTCATACATATTCCTGCTTGTCTTTATTATAGCATGAATAAGTCACAAAATATTGCACAAGGAACTGAAAGCATGTCTCACGCATTCTTGCAGCCCATATGTACATATATAA
Organism: Triticum aestivum; assembly: GCF_018294505.1. NCBI lineage: Eukaryota > Viridiplantae > Streptophyta > Magnoliopsida > Poales > Poaceae > Triticum > Triticum aestivum. Next base: position 529,059,918 of record NC_057808.1, on the reverse strand, counting down.
TTCAAAGTTCTTCCAAAAATATTTGGATAAACACTTCAATTTTGATGAATAACCACAACCTCAAACCATATAGTGTACCCCTTAAATTGTTCTGCAGAGCAACTTTGGGATAAAAAATGTGGTTCCAAATTAAACCGTTCTATGCAACTTTCAAGAGGCTATGTGTACCTTCCTAAAACTTTATATTTCTGTATAGGTCTTTGTTTGGCCTTGAATAAATCACAATACTGGAAAAGTAAATGAAAGCATGTACATGGTTCATATGCACTTAAGTCAAAAGATCCAGATAACCACTTGAATCTTGGTGAAAAATCCACATGACCTCACAAACTAAAAACCATTTTTTACCCCTTATATTGTGGTAGGAGCAGTTCTGGGATAAGATAAGTGGTTTTCAAGTTAATGGTGTTATGCGGCTTTTCCCTAAGGTTCAAGAAGCTACGTGAACCTTACTTGTTACATGCAATCCAGTGACCACATATAACCTGCACATAATTGCACCCAGGTACAATATGATAATAAAAAACATGGGTAATAAATCGCTAGGTACATTGTGGTAGGAGCAC